>NW_026652286.1:22781736-22954799 GCF_009828535.3 Hylobates moloch
AAGTATGATCGATTCAAGCGGAAACTTGAATTTGTTGTCAATGACACACCACTACAAGGTTCTAATATTGTAAACACAGTTTTTTCACAGATATTTCTATTATAAGTCACTTGCATTTCATGATCTATTGAATCAAGAAGTTAATAAGAAAGAACAAAAAGAAAACAAAATGAAATAAAATTAAAAAAAGAAAAGGAGACAGGAAGAGAAGGAGAGGGAAAGGGGGAGATAAAGAGGAAGTGGGAGAGAGGAAAAGAAGGAAAGAGGAGGAAAGACAGGAAGGAAGAGAGGAAAAAAGAAGGAAAGGAAAGGAAAGGAAATGAAACGAAAAGAAGGGTAAGTTAAGAGTTAGATATGTTAATAATTCTGTATCACTTAACTCTGTACAAAGCAGCAGCAAGAATTTATGGTTTCTCACGGGGTAATTGATTTGTTTTCATTTCCATAGAAAGTCACCTTTCTTTTGATATGGATACCGAAGGTGAAATGCATGATGCATAAGAAGAACAAAAAGACATGATTGAGTGTACCTAGTTGCTAATGGCTTTTATGAATGAAAACTCACATTGAACCCTCAGTACCTTGACTTTATTCTTCTACTTCAGAATCACATTTATTACATCACTGTCTGTCCTCACACAGCTTCCCAAGTGACTCAAAATAATAGTTCAAGTACAGCATCTATGTCTTATTATGTTAATTTACTCTCTGTATTAGTCTGTTCTCACACTGCTATAAGGAAATACCTGAGACTGTGTAATTTATAAAGGAAAGAAGCTTAATTGACTCTGAGTTCTGCATGGCTGGGGAGGCCTCAGGACACTTACAATCATGGTGGAAGGCACCTCTTCACAGGGTGGCAGAAGAGACAGTGAGTGCCAGCAGGGGAAATGCCAGATGCTTATAAAACCATTGATCTCCTGAGAACTCACCCACTATCAAGCGAACAGCATGGGAGAAACTGCCTCCAAAATTCAATTACCTCCCACCAGGTCCCTCCTATGAAATGTGGAGATGATGGGATTACAAATCAAGGTGAGATTTGGGTAGAAACAAAAAGCCAAACCATATCATTCTGTTCCAGCCCTTCCCAAATCTCATGTCCTCACATTTCAAAACAGTCCTTCCAACAGTCCCCCAAAGTCTTAACTCATTCCAGCTTTAACCCAAAAGTCCAAGTCCAACAACTCATCTGAGAACACAATTCCCTTCTGCCTATGAGCCTGTAAAATAAAAGCAAGTTAGTTACTTCCTAGATACAATGGGGGTACAGGCATTGGGTAAATACACCCATTCCAAATGAAGAAATTGGCCAAAATAAAGGGGCCACAGGCTCCGTGCAATTCTGAAAGCCAATAGGGCAGTCATTAAACCTTAAAGTTCCAAAATTATCTCCTTTGACTCCATGTCTCACATCCAGGTCATGCTGATATAAGAGGTAGGCTCGCATAGCCTTGTGCAGCTGCACCCTGTGGATTTGCAAGGTACAGCCCCCCTCTTGGCTGCTTTCATGGGCTAGCATTGAGTGCCCATGCCTTTTCCAGGTGCACAGTGCAAGTTGTCGGTGGATCTACCATTCTGGAGTCTGCAGGACGGTGGCTCTCTTTTCTCACAGCTCCACTAGACAGTGATGCGGTGGTGACTCTGTGTGGAGCTCCAAACCCACATTTCCCTTCTGCACTTCCCTAGAAGAGATTATCCATGTGGCTTCCACCCCTGCAGGAAATTTCTGCCTGGACATCCATGCATTTCCATACATCCTCTGAAATGTAGGCAGAGGTTCCCAAACCTGAATTCTTGACTTCTGTGTCCCTAAAGGCTCAATACCACATGGAAGGCACCAAGGCTTGGAGCTTGCACCCTCTGAATTAATGGTCTGAGCTGAATTGATGGCCCCTTTTAGCCACAGCTGGAGCTGAAGCAGGTGGGATGCAGGGCACCACGTCCAGAGGCTGCACAGAGCAGAGAGGCCCTGGACCCAGCCCATGACACCATTTTTCCCTCTTAGATCTCTGGGCATGTGATGGGAAGGGCTGCCATGAAGGTTTCCACGTCCCTTGGAGACATTTTCCCCATTGTCTTGGTGATTAACATTGGGCTCCTCATTACTTATGCAAATTTCTGTCTTTGGCTTGAATTTCTCTCCAGAAAATGTTTTCTTTCTTTTTTTATTTTTTTTTATTGCTTTGTCAGTATGCAAATTTTCCAAACTTTCATGCTCCACTTCCTCTTGAACACTTTGCTGCTTAGGAATTTCTTCCACCAGATACCCTAAATTATCTCTCACAAGTTCAAAGTTCCACAGAACTCTAGGGCAGGGGCAAAATGCTGACGGTCTCTTTGCTACAGCATAGCAAGAGTCACCTTTACTCCAGTTCCCAACAAGTTCTTCATCTCCATCTGAGACCACTTCAGCCTAGAGTTCATTGTCCATATCATTATCAGCATTTTGGTCAAACCCGTTGTCAAGTCTCTAGGAAGTTCCAAACTACCCCACATCTTCTTGTTTTTTTCTGAGCTCTCCAAAGTGTTCCAACCTTTGCCTGTTAGCCAGTTCTGAAGTCGCTTCCACATTTTCAGGTATCATTACAGCAGCATCCCATTCCCTGTGGTGTCAATTTACTGTATTAGTCTGATCTCACACTGCTATAAAGAAATACCTGAGACTGCGCAATTTACAAAGGAGTTTAACTGACTCACAATTCCACATGGCTGGGGAGGCCCTCTAAGATAATCCTGCTTTACATGGTTATCATTATTTCATGCTGCTGATTTTAGTAAATGATAATTTATTACATCTCTCACAATTTCAAATGCACAGTTGATTGGCATTTTCTCCCTGCTTTTCCAATCTGCTGTCCAGGACTCGTTTACAACCAGGTTTCTCAGGAAAACAGACTTTCTTCTTTTTTTTTTTTTTTTTTTTTCCTTCAAACTAATGTTGATGAATATCAATGGAGAGTGGGAGATTACTACCATATATGGTGCACATGATTTGCCAAACTGCTTATCAATTCTTCCACGTAATTGATGCTCTATCTTTCAAGTGTCAGAATGGTTGCCTTTTAACTATTTGAGGTGTTCATTTTTAAAACACAATTAAAGTGCGTATTCTGAACGTACAGAATATCATTCAAAATTTTCCACATAACTTGGAATTATTATCAAAACATCAATTATTCAATGATTCATTCAGGAACTACAATAAAACCTTCTGCATTTGATGGTCTTGAATGACTAGACTTTTTGAGCTTTGCTATCATTATATATATATAAAATGTTTTAGGGGTTTTCCTCACAGTTACTCATCACTTTATTTCTAGCACTCTTGTAATTTTCAGTCAAAAGCAAAATCCTGGCTGGGTGCGGTGGCTCATGCCTGTAATCCCAGCACTTTGGGAGGCCGAGGCGGGTGGATCACGAGGTCAGGAGATCGAGACCATCCTGGCTAACACAGTGAAACCCCGTCTCTACTAAAAATACAAAAAATTAGTCGGGTGTGGTGGCGGGCTAATAGTCCTATAGTCTCAGCTGCTCGGGAGGCTGATGCAGAAATATGGCATGAACCCAGGAGGCGGAGCTTGCAGTGAGCCTAGATCGTGCCACTGCACTCCAGCCTGGGCAACAGAGTGAGACTCAGTCTCAAAAAAAAACAAACAAACAACAAAAAAGCAACTTCCTGTCTGAGGAGTTCAGGAAAGATTATGCAAAGAATAAATAAATTCTGAGTGGGTACATCTCTTTTTATAATATATATTAATTCAAAACCCAGCTAACACTTAGATTGTTTTATTTAACTTGTTAGCAACATTTTGAAAAGCTAAAATTATCAAAAGGATAATCTTCAAACAATCAGTGATTTTAAATACAGTTCCAGATGTTGGTGACTATGAGTCATAAAGTTTTCATAAGAAGATTTCACAGCAAAATTACAGTTGCTAATAATGATAACATTGTCTATATAAAAAGACAAGGAAGATGAAAAAGCAGGCAGCCATGATAGGATATTTTAGCTCAGCTTTTTTATCCCATTCTGGAGATTATCTTTCAGTCTGAGATTTTTGCTTCCTATAATTTCATGTTCAAACAGCATTTCTTTGATAAAATAGGAGTGATGATTTTGGTAGATGGTGTTTATAGTAGCTTCCCTTGTGAATGTTATCCTCTGGCAAATTAAAACAATGGCAATCTTCTGGGTGTCAATGGGATTTAAATATTTTATTCTATGAATACCGACAGTTAAGGGTCACTGATCTAACAGGCAATCTCCATTTTAGCTCCTAACCAAGAAAATATATTAGTATTTTGTTTCTGGTAGTGATGGTGAATCAAATAATTAAATGTGCCACCATATTGTTTTGAAATTGTATAGTGACAGACAAAAACACATGCCTGCCCCATTACTGAGAATGTTAAGCTCTAAATTTATTCCATAAATACATAATGACATACAGCAAATAAATTGCAATGAACCTATTACAATACATTTCAATAGTAGGCATAAGAATACATTTCAGTATTAGGCAACACTAATACATGAAGTATCTAACAATTCAGGGATAATATATTCTCAAAGGCATTGAGATGAAGAAAAAATATGAATTATTCTTGAACTGACAGACTAAACAATAAAGGTAAGCCCATTTTTACTTCTGTGCACCACAGATATTTCTCACAGGAGCTTCCTCTCTTTCATATACATGAGTGTCATGTGAACCCTGAATACATATAAATCATATCAGAATATAACTTCAATCTAGATATTTCTTATTCAAAACATCATTCCACCTGGTTACCCTCTTGTAAGTAATACTCACAACCTGCACAAACCACATTTATACTATTTCCAAAACCTAGGAAATATACGCAATGTACAAGTCTATTTGTATTCAAACAGAAAAATACAAAGAAATGAAACACTACACTAGATCAGATCTACGAACCATTTAGGCTAATTTTTCATCTTATGGAACATCATCTTTTAGTTTATCTGTATTAAACATTTCTATTCTTGCCATATATAATATTATAGGAAAGATATTATGAAATGGATTGTTATATTCCTTGTTATTTTGTATTTGTGTTAATGTTTTTTTTTGTATTTGTGTTAATGATTTTTTCTTGTTTTTCAAGGAGAGTTTTCACCTTCTTTAACAAATCTTAGTTTGGGCTGGACACAGGACCACTGACCTACTGACATTTTCCAGACTCTCTTCAACTGAACTCAGCATGTGACCTAGTTTTAGCAAATAGGGTACAATGAGATAGAAGAGACCATTTCCTGGGCGGACTCCTGAAAAGCAATGCTTGTGCTTCACCAGGTTATCTTCCCTTTCCTTCCTGCTGGAATAGGATAGTGGCAGAAAAAGATATCTTGGAACCAATGGTCGTTCCATAATTTAAAGACAATAGAGCTGTTTTAGAAGCTCTTCGCCTTACTTCTAGACAACTCTGAGACAAAGGGTAAACTTGTTTTAACTTGTGTAAGCAACTTTTCTCATTGCATCTAAACTTCCTGCCTTCCCTCTGCTTCATAGGTATAAGACATTCGTCATGATATGAAGCCACTCATGACTGTCCCTTATCATTCATAGGCTATTTCTTGAATATATTTCTTACACATTTAATATATCTTTGTGTGTGCTTCTTGGAGGATGCAACTAAAACAGTGACTCTTGCCTCCTCTCCTTGAGGCATAAACATTTATCATGACAGTATCATTACTATTTCGTTGCTATTACTAAGGCTTCTATGAGATACATTTTCACATTACAGAGTCATAAGAATAGATTTGGAGATGAGAAATATAGAAAATTGGTTATTTTAGTTAAATCTATATTAAGCAGAATGACATATTTCCCCCTGAGAAATATATGAGACAATTTTACTACACAGCAAATAGAAACAATGAAGTATTTATTTTGTATGGTTTATCATCAACCCCGGAATCTTCACTCTGACAGTCACTTGCCACTGCAAAACTTTGTAGACATCACATAGAAGGTGCAAGAGAGGAAAAATAAAAAAGGAAAATTTTATGGACTTCCAGTAATTTGCTAATAAGGAAATTCTGATAGTCCAGATAAGGAAGAAATCCAGAAAAAAAAAATCTACAAAAGTGACCACTACCTGCCTTTGTTAATTTTTTTTTTCCTTTTGGCTATTGCAATGGTAAAACACAAAGATACCCAAAGGTTTAAAATATATTTTATTTTTCTATCTAAAAATTTGCATTTGTATAAGGAGGAAAAAGAGTTACCAGATGTCTGAATTGAACAAAAATCTGGCAATAATATTGTTTTTATCTGGTTAAAGCTAGAAGCAGCAAAAATTTACTCACCTCTTCTGCATGAATGCCACAGAGCTTGTTTCCTGACAAGAGTTTGTTTTTCAAGCTTTTATTCTGAGGAAGAAAACATAGTTTTATTGCAAAGAAGAGACAAAATTTTAAGAACTTCTTCAACTATGTCAGCATTACTGCTTTATGTTCTGTTCAAAAATTAGACCTTCATAATGTAAAATGTAATGGATTGTTGTAAAACTGAATTAAATCTGTAATGTAAAAGATCGTTTTATATTCAATTAAAATTTGGCATATTAGCATTAACACATTCATTTAAAATGGTAATTCCTAGTTTTATTCTATTGTAGGCAGAAAAGATAATTGATATAATTTCGTTTTTGAAAAAAAAAATTTTTTTCTGGCATCCTAAAATACAGTCTATACTGGACAACATTCCATGTGTATGCTATAGCTGTTGGGCAAAATGTTCTGTCAATGTCCATGAGGTCCATTTGGTCTAGAGTGCAGTTTAACTCTGATGTTTCTTTTTATTTATTTATTTATTTTTCTGAGATGGAGTCTCACTCCGTTGTCCAGATTGGAGTGCAGTGGTACGATCTCAGCTCCCTGCAACCTCC
Source organism: Hylobates moloch (assembly GCF_009828535.3). NCBI lineage: Eukaryota > Metazoa > Chordata > Mammalia > Primates > Hylobatidae > Hylobates > Hylobates moloch. The sequence continues at coordinate 22,788,658 of NW_026652286.1, forward strand.
GCCTCCCAGGTTGAAGCTATTCTCCTGCCTCAGCCTCCCAGGTAGCTGGGATTACAGATGTTCACCACCATGCCTGGCTAATTTTTTTGTATTTTAGGTAGAGATGACCAGGCTGGTCGTGAACTCTGACATCAGGTGATCCGCCTGCCTTGGCCTCCCAAAGTGCTGGGATTACAGGTATCAGCCACCACACCTAGCCTTACTCTGATGTTTCTTTGTTGATGTTTTGTTTGGATAATATGTCTAGTTCTGAAAGTGGGTTATTAAAGTACCCTACTATTCTTACATCACAATAAATATCTCCATTTAGATGCATATGTAATTGCAATTGTTGTATCCTCCTACTGTAATGACCCTGTTATCATTATATAATGGACTTATTTGTCATTTTTTAAATCATTTTTTACTGAAAGCCTATTTTATCTGATGTAAGCATAGCTACTTCTGATCTGTTTTGGTTTCCATTTGAATGGAATATCTTTTTCCATCCCTTCACTTTCAGCCTATGCATGTCTTTATAGGTGAAATAAGTTTCTTATAAGCAGCATATATTTGAGTCTTTTTAAGTCCATTTAACCACTGTAATTTAGTTTATTTATAGTCAAGGTTATTATTGATAGGTAAGGATTTACTACTTCTGCACAGAAGAAGAAAATAATACAGTGAAAAGACAACCTGAAGGATGGGAGAAAATATTTGCAAACTACTCAGCTGACAAAGGTTACTATCTAGAACAAACCAAGAACACAAATCAAAAGCAAAAAGCAAATAATATGTTTTATCAAAAATTGGCAAAATAGGCCGGGTGTGGTGGCTCACGCCTGTAATCCCAGCACTTCAGGAGGCTGAAGCGGGCAGATCAAGAGATCAGGAGATCCAGACCACCCTGGCTAACACGGTAAAACCCCGTTTCTACTAAAAATACAAAAAAATTAGCCAACCGTGGTGGCAGGTGCCTGTAGTCCCAGCTACTCGAGAGACTGAGGCAGAAGAATGGCGTGAACCTGGGAGGCGGAGCTTGCATTGAGCCCAGATCGCGCCACTGCACACCAGCCTGGGCAAGAGAGCGAGACTCCACCTCAAAAAAAAAAAAAAAATATACACTAAAAATGTTAAACATTATTAATCATCAGGAAAATGCAATGAAATATTACCGCACTCGGGTTAGGATGGTTATTATCAAAAAGACAAAAAATAACAAGTACTAATGAGGATGTGGAGAAAGGGGAACTCTTATGTACAGTTGCTGGGTACAGCCATTATCAGTATGGAAGTGTCTCAAAAAATTAAAAACGGATTACTATGTAACCCAGCAATCCCATTACTGGATATATATCAAAAATAAATGAAATCAGTATGTTGAACCTTGATTCTCAGAAGCCATTTCTTCTTCCAGGCCTGAGAGGTATACTCTTTCTGCGGGGTGTGAGCAAGTACACACAGATCTGTTACTCTTTAAATATCTCATAATTGACCTAGTTCGAAGGCAAATGTTTGTTCCTCTGGCACTTCTTAACCATCTGAATCTAACCCCTCATGGCTATTTCATTATATCTGGCTTGTTGCACTTGGGCTTTTCTTTTACCCCAATAACTGAAGAACATAGACTGTCTTCAGATGGGCAGGCTAAAGGAGAGCAAATAACTAAAACACACCGGATTCAGACATCATACTGACGCTAGAGGAGTAGACAATGTCCTAGTACAAGTATATATTATACATGATGATTCTAAGGAGGGCCAATTGGATAAGCACCAGGAGCAAAATGAACACTTAATGCAGAGCAAATGAACAAACACATCAAGTTTAAGAGTTCCCCACTTAGAATTCCAAGCTAATTTTAAACAGGGCTTTCTATTTTGTTTTCCTGTCATGGAGTGAGGGGGTACAGTTGTCCCAGTCTGAAAGAATACTTGGTTTTTTCCTCTTTAGCTAAAATTTGGAAATTTGAAAAGCTCACTTAGAATTTCAATACCATGTCTAAAACACCAAAAGCAATGGCAACAAAAGCCAAAATTGACAAATGGGATCTCATTAAACTAAAGAGCTTCTGCACAGCAAAAGAAACTACCATCAGAGTGAACAGGCAACCTACAGAATGGGAGAAAATTTTTGCAACCTACTCATCTGACAAAGGGCTAATATCCAGAATCTACAATGAACTCAAACAAATTTACAAGAAAAAAACAAACAACCCCATCAAAAAGTGGGCAGAGGACATGAACAGACACTTCTCAAAAGAAGACATTTATGCAGCCAGAAAACACATGAAGAAATGCTCATCATCACTGGCCATCAGAAAAATGCAAATCAAAACCACAGTGAGATACCATCTCAAACCAGTTAGAATGGCCATCATTAAAAAATCAGGAAACAACAGGTGCTGGAGAGGATGTGGAGAAATAGGAACACTTTTACACTGTTGGTGGGACTGTAAACTAGTTCAACCATTGTGGAAGTCAGTGTGGCGATTCCTCAGGGATCTAGAACTAGAAATACCATTTGACCCAGCCATCCCATTACTGGGTATATACCCAAAGGACTATAAATCATGCTGCTATAAAGACACATGCACACGTATGTTTATTGCGGCACTATTCACAATAGCAAAGACTTGGAACCAACCCAAATGTCCAACAACGATAGACTGGATTAAGAAAATGTGGCACATATACACCATGGAATACTATGCAGCCATAAAAAATGATGAGTTCATGTCCTTTGTAGGGACATGGATGAAACTGGAAAACATCATTCTCAGTAAACTATCGCAAGGACAAAAAACCAAACACCGCATGTTCTCACTCATAGGTGGGAATTGGAACCAACCCAAATGTCCAACAACGATAGACTGGATTAAGAAAATGTGGCACATATACACCATGGAATACTATGCAGCCATAAAAAATGATGAGTTCGTGTCCTTTGTAGGGACATGGATGAAACTGGAAAACATCATTCTCAGTAAAGTATCGCAAGGACAAAAAACCAAACACCGCTTGTTCTCACTCATAGGTGGGAATTGAACAATGAGAACTCATGGACACAGGAAGGGGAACATCACATTCCGGGTACTGTTGTGGGGTGGGGGGTGGGGGGGGGCGGGGACAGCATTAGGAGATATACCTAATGCTAAATGACGAGCTAATGGGTGCAGGAAATCAACATGGCACATGGATACATATGTAACAAACCTGCACATTGTGCACATGTACCCTAAAACCTAAAGTATAATAAAAAATAAAAAATAAATAAAAAAAAAGAATTTCAATACCATGAAATGTTTTACACAAATGGGAGGAAGTTATTCTGATTTATTCTAGTAATGTCTTTTTGCAAATATTTGCATTGATCATACGAGGTATAATATTAGGGTTCTTTTTTTAAAGATAATCTGATATACATTAATTCCATATTTAAAGAGATGTGTATCCCCAGTAAAGCTATGTATACTGATATGTTCTGGCTCTGCAGTGTTGCTCAGATTGTAGCATAATAAAACTCTTCAAAATGGAGACAAAATAGGGGATGTATATCTCATAGGAGTATTTATGTCCTAACAAAAACCATTCACACCTGAAAAACATTATTAGAAATAAGAAATAACTATAAATTAATAAACAGCATATTTAAAAATTGGTGTCTGTAGTATATACTATTTAAAATTTGCATCTCCCCTTAAACCTATTTTTTCTTTTTTCTATTCATTTATGTATCTATGTTTGTATTCATTTGTTTTTTGTATTATTATTTGTTCACTTATTAATGCTGCTAACACTCAGGGGAAATTTTGAATGTTCATTTGAATGATATAAATTATAGCAAATACTAACTTTGATCCTTCAAAAAATGATATTATTTTATATTTTTTTTCTGAGGAGGAAACATACATGTTAACTAATATATATAACACAAGACTAATTTTTAGCATACTATTTATTTCATTGATCTGTTATCTCTGCTTATCACACTGATTTCTCAGAATAAAATATTCCTTAATTACTAGGAGTAGGCTTTTCAATGATCAGGATGTGTCTGTCAAGTTTATAGAGTAGAAAGCAGTGCTAAACATTCCACACCATTAGTGAAACTAGAGTTTTTATAAAGATGTTCCACAGAACCATTTAACTTTCTCTAATAATATTTACTCTCCACTCTTCCCCAAAAAAGATTGATGCTATGATAATGAGTTGAACAAAGTTAAAAAGATTTATTTTCTCCAGAATTCTCAGAGTCTTTATTAGAATATTGTGCTTCATGGACACAAAGAGGGGAACAACAGACACTGGAGTCTACCTGAGGGTTGAGGGTAGGAGGGAGGGAGGGGATCAGAAAAAATAACTATTGGGTACAAGGCTTAGTACCTGGGTGCCAAAATAATCTGTACAACAAACCTCTATGACGTGAGTTTACCAGTTTACTTTTATAAAACACCTGCACATGTACCCCTGAACATGTGCTCCTGAATCTATTATTATTAGATGTTTTAATAAAAATCAAATTGTGTTTAATATAAATGGTTTTCCTAAATTTGATGGATAATAAAACTCTTTGGACGAAAGAATTTATGTCATTACTAGAATTTGAGAAATAAAGGTGCAAGTATTAACCTATGTTTGATTTTACTAAGGGTGACCAAAATATTACACTACTATATTTTACTGAAGTTCTATTTATCATGTTTACTTGTAAAATGGTAAGAAAGATTTGATTCAGGACTTTTGAAACAAATGTCAAGGCTATTGAAATAAGGGAGAGAGATAGGACTCAACTCTAAATACAGCAAAAATATAGCAAAGACAGCTGGAGATTTAAAGCCAATGAGCAGAATTATGGAGGTCAATGGATAGAAAAAATAGGAGCAATCATGGATAGGAGGATTCTTGCTAAACCTGCCTAATAGAATCCTTTCTGAAAGCCACTTGATCAGGTTTATGTGTCAAGGGTTAAGGGAGCCTCCCTAAACTGACTTAGCAGGATCCCTGCTACAACTGGACGAGGCAAGTCTAAGACGAGACCTGAGGAAAAGGCCCATTTGAAAAGCGAACTCAGAAGAGTCTGTCTAAAGTTTGGTCAGTAAGTGTTTGGGAATAGTGCTTTCTGTGCCTTAAGAAATGTTTTCCTACTTCAAAGTCATGAAGAATTTTTTCTCAAATAGTTTTCTTAAAGTTTTATAGTTTTGGGGTAGAGTCTTTTGTATAATCCTCTTCAAGTTACCTTTCTTTTTTTTTTTTTTTTTTTTTAATGAAGTGAGGTAAGGGTCAAGGTTCACTTTTAGTTTTTATCGCAAACATCCAGTTACTTGTGCACCAATTGTTGAAGAAGTGCTCCTTCATACATTGAAATATCTAAGAGCCTTTATCAAAAATCAATTGAGAAAATAACTCTTTTGGCCAATATGAAGCATCTGGCTTCAGACAAGCCCTCTTGCCATAAACAACTAGATAACTAGACAGAATATAACAAAACAAATGTTTAAGACAGTAGACAACCACTACTGCCAGACTGTCGTACTAAAGAGAGGAGAAATAGGCAAGAAATCCCTGCAGTTGCTCTTTTTTGTTTGTTTGTTTTGTTTTGTTTTTATCTGGAGGCAATTTATGAAGTACCGTACAGAAGAAAAACCCAAGCAGAACGCAGAAGTTTTGATTAGTTTGGAAAAAAGAGTTTAACATTAGAGAAAGGCGATCAGGTATAATTTATGTTACAAAACAGCAGAGGTTTCGAAGCTGTTAAAAGGAAAATCTTAGACAAATTAAATTGAACAGTTTGAGCAAAGAATGATTTGCAAATCAGGCAGCCCCTTAACCAGACTAAGTTCAGAGACACTCCATTGCAGCTATGTGATCAAAGATTTATGGGCAGAAAAAGCAAAATGACATACAGAAAATGAAAATGAGGTACAAAAACAGCTGCACTGGTTACAGCTCGGTGTTTGCTGTGTTTGAACATGGTTTTAACAGTCGACTTCTCTTGACTGGCAAAAACTCAGTGGCTGGCACAAGTGTAGGATACAGTCTGCTTAACATATCAGTTAGGTTACACTTCACTATGTATAGAGAAACCTTTAGGCCAAACTTAAAATGTGTAAGGTGGCAACTTTGGGCTAAACTTAATCTAAGAATGCAATGCAGAAAAAGAGTACAGAGGATTTTCAGGGGTGTTCCCCCTTATGTCTTCAGATGAATGGAAATCTGCATATACATAAACAAACGTGCTGCAAGGCCACCTAAAGAACCACCAGAAAAGAACTGCAAGGTGAAAAATTACTAGAGCTCACCTAGACATTCAATTTCCAACAAGCCAGAATGGAAAGACTTAACCGCTAAGATATTTAATAAAAACCCTAGAAAGGCCTGTCTTACAAGAAAGGTCAAAACAGTCCTGTAAAGGCTCATTTAGACCAACCTTATAAAGCTTAAAAACAAAACTCAAAATAACCAAGCTAAACAATTATTATCTACTAGAATGTAATACTCTTAGAAGATAACAAAATCCAGGTGCCCAATAATGTAATACCTACAATTCAGCATTCATTTGAAATCATTAAACACAAGAATCAGGAAAATGAGAGCCTTAAGACAAAGGAGGAGGAAATCAGTCAATAGAAATAGCTATCATTGGCAAAGATGGTGAAGTTCATTTAGAAATAACACTAAATATATATATAACAAAAGAGACTTTCATTTTCAGCATTGACATATAAAGAACTTGAAAGTCATTAGATTTCCAATTTCTACATCTTCATTGAATTTTCTTTGTTCTATCTATTAGCTTGAAAGGAATATTAAAATATCCAAAAGTCATTGTGGATTTGTCTATTCCTTTAAGTCTGTCAGTTATTGCTTCATGAAATTTGAAGCTTTTTTAGTTGCTTACAAATTTAAGAATTGTTATTTCTTTTAGAATAACGGATTGCCCCCTTTTAACATTATAATATGCCTCTCTTTCTCTCTGGCAATTTATTTTGTCATGGCTAATTTATCTGATATTAGACATGCTAAAGCCTTTTCTCTTGCAGTTTGTATAGCATATATTTTCACATTTTACTTTCATCTTTCTTGAGACTTTGTATATAAAGTGCATTTTTTAATAATTGTCAAGTATAATTTGATTGTATATTTTTATATAGTCTGGCGATATCGTTCTCTCAAAGTATTTACATGTAATTTAATATAATCTATATATAGTCAGGTTTTGTTTACAATCTCACAGTTTTTCTTTTACCTTCTTGTTTTTCTACAGTCTAATTAGTATATTTAGAAGTCTATTTAGAATTGACATTGTACCACTTCAAATGTAGGAAGTGGTACAATATCAATTCAAATATCCTACATTTGAAACAAAAGATCACACTCTGCCATACATAATTACTAAATCACACGCTATAAGGTATATAATACATCTGAAGATGAGCGAACCATTATAAAATTATAAAAGATACAAAATTTGGAGTAAATGAATCAGAAAAGGTATCCCTGATGAGGTCATTACACATGATCTATAAATGCAAGTGAATAAGTTTAGAAATTTCTAAATTTTTCAAAGTATGAAAATTTGATAGTTTATTACATCACTGTATCTAGTTTAGATAAAGCGAAAGAAAATTGCCAATATGCGTATGTTATTTTCAGAGAAAAATAAGTTAGTAAAACTACCAATCTCTTAAAACAGGTAGAAAAGACAATCTTTCGTTTGTTTGTATTCTCTCAGGAAATGATGTGATAAATGTCTCTTGACTCAGAGTTTAACATCGGTCCCATCTAACAGAAAACTGTACTATTCTGCCTTCATTTTCCACCTACACTTTCCAGAATTCCAGTCCATTTCCAGCTACCTCACAAGGGTTTTTGGCATTCACCCCAAAAACGCTGGCAAATAATTTGTAGTATTCACATGAGACTAGAAATGTCTTTTAAAAAGCTTACCATTTACACAAGAAATTGTCACGTTTTATATGTATATGCGCACCACTGTGACCCATCCTTTTTAAACTCTTTTTTTTTTTTTCCTGAGACAGAGTCTTGCTCTGTCACCAAGGCTGGAGTACAGTGGCGCGATCTGGGCTCACTGCAAGCTCCGCTTCCCAAGTTCACGCCATTCTCCTGCCTCAGGATCCCGAGTAGCTGAGACTACAGGCGCTCACCACCACGCCCGGCTAATTTTTTGTATTTTCAGTAGAGACGGGATTTCACCATGTTAGGATGGTCTTGATTTCCTGACCTCGTGATCTGCCCGCCTCGGCTTCCCAAAGTGCTAGAATTATAGGCGTGAGCCACCGCGCCCGACCTTAAACTCTTTTTAAAGATGATGTTACTGCTGTTTGGCTAGATTACCTGAAAACAAATACAAGGATCTGACATACCTGATTTTTTTTTATAATTGTCACTCATAAGTAAACTGGATGTCTTAGATATGCTTGACTCTTCCAATTTATGTAAGCTCTTACGTTTCTCTTCATGGATATTTTCTCACAGATATACCAAATATAAAAGTGTATGAATAGGAACTGTACAGTTTTGAAAATACATTCCAGTTTTTTTTTTTTTTTTCTGAATAGCAGAATCTCCTAGATCCATTCAACTATATGTTACCAGGCATCTGTTAAAACTGAACATATATATACAAATGCATATCATAGAGTGTTATACAAATTTCAATTGCCAATGTATTTTTTTCTGAATTGCAAATTTCGCTATGTCATTCTCTTCCAAAAAGAGGAGGAATCCATGTTAAAGGCAAGGCAAAAGGAAGGGGACAAAGACGAAAATCTGCTTGAGAATCTATAAGAAAAACAATTGAGCAAGCAAAAAATAAACAACCCCATTAAAAAAAGGACAAAAAACATAAACAATTTTCCAAAGAAGTCATACAAGCAACCAACAATCATACTGTGTCCGAAATTGGTGGGTTCTTGGTCTTGCCGACTTCAAGAAGGAAGCCACGGTCGCTCATGGTGAGTGTTGCAGTTCTTAAAGCTGCTGTGTCGGAAGTTTGTTCCTTCTGATGTTCTGACGTGGTCAGTTTCTTCCTTCTGATGGGTTCATGGTCTCGCGGGCGTGAAGCTGCAGACCTTCATGGTGAGTGCTACAGCTCCCAAGGCGGCGTGTCAGGAGTTGTTCGTTCCTCCTGTCCAGAGTTGTTCGTTCCTCCCGTCCAGAGTTGTTCATTCCTCCTGGTGGGTTCGTAGTCTCACTGGCTTCAGGAGTGAAGCTGCGGACCTTCGCAGTGAGTATTACAGCTCATAAAAGCAGTGCAGACCCAAAGAGTGAGCAGCAGCAAGACTTATTGCAAAGGGCAAAAGAACAAAGCCTCCACAGGAGACGGTTGCTGCTGCTTGCCCGGGCAGCCTGCTTTTATTCCCTTATCTGACCCCACCTGCATCCTGCTGATTGGCCCATTTTACAGAGAGCTGATTGGTCCATTTTTCAGAGTGCTGATTGGTCCGTTTTGACAGGGTGCTGATTGGTGTGTTTACAATCCCTGAGCTAGACACAGAGTGCTGACTGGTGTATTTACAATCCTCTAGCCAGACGTAAAAGTTCTCCAAGTCCCCACTAGATTAACTAGACACAGAGCACTGATTGGTGTGTTTACAAACCTTGAGCTAGACACAGGGTGTGATTGGTGCGTTTACACACCTTGAGCTAGACACAGAGTGCTGATTGGTGTGTTTACAAACGTTGAGCTAGACACAGAGTGCTGATTGGTGTATTTACAATCCTTTAGCTAGACATAAAATTTCTCCAAGTCTCCAGCAGATTAGCTAGATACAGAGTGCTGACTGGTGCATTTACAAACCTTGAGCTAGACACAGAGTGCTGATTGGTGCATATACAATCCTCCAGCTAGACATAAAAGTTCTCCAAGTTCCCACCCAACTCAGGAGCCCAGCAGGCTTCACCTAGTGGATCCCGTGCTGGGGCCACGGGCGGAGCTGCCCGCCAGTCCCATAGGGTGCACCCCTGCTCCTCAACCCTTGGGCCGTGGATGGGACCAGGAACCATGGAGCAGGGGGCAGCGCCTGTCAGGGAGGCTCGGGCCATGTAGTAGCCCACGGCGGGAGGTGGGGTGGGGAGGTTGGGGCATGGCGGGCTGCAGGTCCTGAGCCCTGCCCCATGGGGCACTGGCTGAGGCCTGGTGAGAATTCCAGTGCAGCATGGGTGGGCCGGCAGTGCTGGGGTACCCGAGGCCCCCTCTGCAGCTGCTGGCCCAGGTGCTAAGCCCCTCACTGTCCCGGGCCGGAAGCGCAGGCCAGCTGCTCCGAGTCTGGGGCCCACTGAGCCCCCGCCCACCCAGAACTCACGCTGGCCCGCAAGCGCAGTGCACAGCCCCGGTTCGGCAGCGCCTCTTCCTCCACACCTCCCCGCAAGCAGAGGGAGCTGGGTCTCGCCTTGGCCAGCCCAGAGAGGGGCCCCTGCAGTGCAGTGGCGGACTGAAGGGCTCCTCGAGCATGATCAGAGTGGACGCCTAGGCCGAGGAGGCACCGAGAGCGAGCGAGGGCTGCTAGCACATTGTCATCTCTCAATACGGAGAAAATGTTCAACATCACTAATCTTCAGAGAAATGCAAATCAAAATCACAATGAGATCTCATTTCACACCAGTGAGAATTGCTGTAAATAGTCAAAAAACAACAGATGCTGATGAGGGTGTAGAGAAAAGGGGACATTTATACAGTATTGGTGGGAATGTAAATTGGTGAAGCCACTGTGGAAAGCAGTTTGAAGATTTCTCAAAGAACTTAAAAGAGAACTACCATTCGACTCAGTGATCCCATTACTGGCCAAAGATCCAAAAAAAAAAAAAAAACAAATCTTTCTGCCAAAAGACACATGCACTCACATGTTCATTGCAGCACATTAGCAAAGACATGGCATCATCTTAGGTGCCCAACAATGGTGGATTGAATAAAGAAAAAATGTGGTACATATACACCATGGAATACTATGCAACCGTAAAAAGAAGGAAATCTTGTCCTTTGCAGCAAAATAGATGCAACTGGATATTGTTATCCTAAATAAATTAACACAGGAACAGAAAATCAAATACCACATGTTCTTACTTATAAATGGGAGCTAAATATTGGGTACTCATGGATATACAGATGGCAACAATGGGAAATGAGGACTACAAGAGTGGGGAGTGAGGGAGGCAGGCAAGGGTTTAAAAACTCTTAGGTACTATGCTCAGTACCTGGGTGATAGCACTCATGCTCCAAACCTCAGAATCATGCAGTATATGCAGGAAACAAACCTACACATGCACCCCCTGAATCTCAAATAAAAGATGAAAAAACGGATAAATTTTTAAAAAATAGTTCTGTTTGTTTTTCTTGCAGTTTACATATATGTATATATTCATTCCTAAAGTTTTTATCCTCTTGTTCTTCCTCTAGCTTGGCTCCCACTTGCTGGGTTCTTCGAAGAGCTAATTTTCTAGTTTAAGGTTCACTGTAACTCAACCTACTTAGCACATTTGTTTCAGGGTAAATTTCCTAAACTTCCTAAAATATGGTGAGAATCTTACGCCACCCCACTGAAAATCTGTCATGGAGTTTTATAAATTTCAAACAGACTGACTTTCAAGGGATTAAAAATTTGAGAATCTCTCACCAGTCTTTTGTCTTGCCTATATAAACACTTTGGTGGAGCCAAGTTAGATTGGTTATTTTTTCCTAAGTCCCAAGAACTTGACTTGAACTAGCCATTATCCTCGTTTGTGTTTTCTCCTCCTCATTTTCTATGTGTGTAATAACTATTTTGATTGTAGTGACTGTTTGCTTCTGAAAGTTTTTTGTGATCTTCCTATTTATTCTAATAGACATCCCGTTCTCAATTGCCCCCAGTGAACCTCTATCATACATAAAGTCTAGAGGGTAAAATTTGTTTTAAATGGAAAGATTCATTCTTTAGAAAGCTCCAAACTGCTTTCCACAGTGGCTAAATGGAACAGGAAACCAAATGTCACATGTTGTCATGTATAAGAGGGAGTTAAACATTGAATACGCATAGACATAAAGATGAGGACAATAGATACCAGGGACTATTAGATAGGGGAGGGAGGGAGTTAGACATGGGCTGAAAAAAAAAAAAAACTACTGGGTACTATGCTCACCTTCAGCATCACACAATATATCCACATAACAAATCTGCACATGTACCCTTTAATCTATAATAAAAGTTGAAATTATTTGGCCGGGCACGGTGGCTCACACCTGTAATCCCAACACTTTGGGAGGCCGAGGTGGGTGAATCACTTGAGGTTAGGAATTCGATACCAGGCTGACTAACATGGTGAAACCCCATCTCTACTAAAAATACAAAAATTAACCGGGCGTGGTGGCAGCACCTGTAATCCCAGCTACTTGGGAGGCTGAGGAAGGAGAATTGCTTGAACCTGGGAGGCGGAGGTTGTAGTGAGTCAAGACCATGTCATTGCACTCCAGCCTGGGCAACAAGAATGAAACTCCATCACAAAAAAAAATGAATTATTTTAAAAACGATTCATTAAAAAGATTTATGTATTCATGCATATTCTATTCACTCATAGACATTCATTGACTTCTTTGTGCTAGACTCAGTGTTAAATCTTGAGAATACAAATATAAAACAGGAGTTACCTGCTTTCAAAGAACTCACCTTCTGAGTTAGAGTGGGCTACAGATATGAAAATAAACAATTGAAACACAGAATGTACAATCAAAATTATATAGCTACCAAAAATCTCTACTAACTGTAAAGCAGATTTATAGTTAGTCTCCCAGATGGATGCTCATATTAAATTGTTCTTAGAGGAAAACAATTTGCAGGGAAATGTCTAAAACTATGACCAAAATTTTAAAAAGTAACAATCTGTGTGTATGTGTGTGTGTATTTGTGCATGTGTTTGTGTGTCAGCACGAAATTGGATGGAAGTGAAAAAAGCATATGCCAGGCCTTTAAAGAAGTATTGTAATATTAACTGAAAATATGGAAAATAAAATGCTTTCCATATTGTGAGTCTAAATGTGTAAAGTTTAAATGTGTATATTTAAAACTAGGAGACAAGATAAGCAGATAAAAACCTTCATGCTATTAGGTGATGTATTATGTGTAATCTCCTCCAAGGATCTCTGTTATTTTAATAAATTTAATATTCCTAAAGAGTTTTCTATGCAAAATAGCACGATAAAAGTGGTATTATAGGGTGTGAATGTGTGTGTGTATGTGTGAAGGTGTATATAAATACTCTGCAGAATTTCTGAGTACTGAGTTTTGCTACTTTTGTTTTTTTCTGTGTGTTTTGATTTTTTTTGCTGTTTATATTCTGTTCCTTCTTCTTCGTCTAAACAAAAAATTGAATCTGTCTGATTTTTCTGTGTGTCCAGTGCTGAAAACATTATTCAACTTGTAGTTATTATTTAATGAATGTGAATGAATAGCATTCATGAATGAATAAATGAATAAATGCCTGATAATGAGTATTATGTTATTGCTGAAGATTAAGCTGGCAATCCATTGCCTCTGTGACATTATTGTGACCTATTGCTTCATTTGACAAAAGCTGAACATCTTAAACATATATCTTTAAAAATATTTTTTCTACCTCTTGGTCTACATTGTGCTTCATGGAAACAAAAAGGAAAAACAATTATAAATATGTGACAAAGTTAGGTGATGTACATTTTCCTAATGTTTTGGGACTCCTGAAAACCAGTGGAAAGTTTACAAACATCATTCTGTTCAGTCTTTGCAAAACATCACTTAGTGTCAAGGAATTCTGTGATATTTCATATTTCTCCTTTACTCATTAACCTGTCATATCTTCGAAGTTTAAAAACTATGATTCTTATGTTGTTGTACATTCAGAAATGTCCTCAATTAACAACATAAGATAGATGTTCAAAAATGTTAGTTAAAATAATGAATTTAATAGCCCTTGAAAAGATTGTGATGTCAGTCTGTAGCTCTTATTTATAAAATAAATGAAATACACACATTACTTGTTTCTCAGGATACACCTAGTAGTTGACTACCTAATTCAGCTTCATTCAAGAGATTAGCACTTGACTAGAAATAGCATAGGGCTTATCTATACACAGAATGTTTTGGAAAATAGAAATATTGACAAATAGAGTTATATATATGCTTTATTGAAGAGAAATAGGCTATTCTTAATATATTTTAACTTTTTCTGGATGGTATAAATGTTGAATTATAAACTTTAATTTTTATTTAAGTGCTAATCGAGACATCACTGGGTATAACTGAGAGTTTTAAGAACTTTTACTACTCCTGTTAATGGCCCTAAAATGCTTTATATTTTTTCTATATGTGATTTTAGAAATTTCTGTTAGCAAATTCATATAAATATGTACATACATATTTTCTTATTTGCACGAATTTTCATTGTGCATTATTAAACATGTGAATCTTATCATCTATGAAATAATATATCTCAGGATAAAGATGAATAAATCCAGATTATGTGACTATCTCAAACAACCAGTTCATTTTTTGATGCCAGTAGGTAGAGTTACTAACACATTAGGAATTCATGTATGAGAACTTTTGATGATCCTCTTTAATGCTCCCCCACCTCCTTAACTTCAGCTTTTACAGCCTCTAAATTCTTATTCATAAATCAAGCCTACAAGATTGATTATAGTCAATGACTGCTAGTCAGTCATCCCAAGCAAATAACTAGTTTTAAATTGTGATTCCGCTTGTTTAAGAGATTGCATCTGCATAGCTGAATACTGCTAGAATATCTGAAAACATCTGTATTCTAGATTTTTAAAGATTCTGCTAGAATTTGCATTGTGTTATTATTGTCATGCGCTTCTTCTGTTTGTCATGTAATTAAGTTTGATAAATAGTAAAATAATTATTTTGATGACTACATATAATTGGTTTGTTATCACCTCTGAATTAACAGAATTTGAGACTCTGTGTCTTTTCTCCCTGAGTATATGCTTGGTTACATTTTTATAATATATTTGCTCATTTATTAATTCACAATTGTATGTTACAGATTATACACTTCTTAGAGGGAAATTTGTATATCATGTAATCTAATCTCCATCTGAATATACGGATTTCCATGGGGGTGGGGGAGAACAACTATTTCTTCATCATAGCAAATAAAATTTCACTTGAATTTCCTTTGTTTATTCTGTCCAATTCTAAGGTGTTAAAGCAGAGAAATGAACATCATCTTACTTAAAGCATTTATGATATACTTGTACTATGCACCTGGATGAGCACAGGAAAGACTGTCACTCCACCACATAGATATCTCTGTGGACATCCACAAATGGGTGGTGATTATAATGTGTGTCCATAATTTATTCTGGCTGTTGGTAATTCTGGGCAACAGTGTAAAGAAATGTTTCCATAAAGCTAAATGTCATTGCCAGAGTTTAAAAATTAGAACATTTCAGTATTTTGAAATGTATCCAGAATTTGGGGATAATTAATTACAAGCGGCCTCAGCTGAGCCAACTGTGGGGCACAGGGGAGACTCTCTTCAAAGACCATACTGACATTGTTCTCAGATGGCATGTGCTTCAAAAACATGGTGGCACAGGACACTGAAAAGGGAATTCTGATCCTCAGACAATTTACCAATTTAACCTTTTCACTTGTGATTAATGATCATTCTTCTTTATTTCTGAAACAATTATCATTTGACATTACTTAGGCATTGAAACAGATCACATAAGTTTATCTGAGAATAGATTTTACTTAGAAAAAGAAGACCTGAATATGGAGAGAAAAATTTGGAACCTGGTGATGTTTGCATCACCTCCTCACCTTGATAAAGCTTTGTCTTAGTGCTAGTATATCCTAGATTTTTTAGTTACATGCTTCCAGTACATGCTCGATGTCATGCTAAAATATTTTTGCCCCCCACCCACATGTTACATAATCACATAGTTTTGTCACTTTCTTACGGTTAAGAACAGCAAGGAAGAACATTCAAGTAACCAAATTTATATTTTAGGCTAATGCCATATTTTACCAGGGTGAGTGAGAAAATATCCATCCCATTTTTGGCTTCTGTAAGTGGAAGGTAGACCCTGCATACCACCTATTTAGGAAATACCTCTCAATTGGATGCTGTATTAGTGTGTTTTCATAATGCTGTAAAGAACTGTCTGAGACTGGGTAATTTATAAAGGAAAGAGTTTTAACTGACTCACAGTTCAGCTTGGCTGGGGAGGCCTCAGGAAACTTACAATCATGGCTGAAGATGAAGGGGAAGAAAGGCACCTTCTTCACAAGGAGGCAGGAAGGAGCGGTGCCGAGTGAAGTGGGAATAGCCCCTTGCAAAACCGTCAGATCTCCTGAGAACTTACCATCATGAGAACAACATGGGGGAAACCATCCCCCATGATTCAATTACCTCCACCTGGTCTCTCCCTTGACACATGGAGATTATGGGGATTACAATTCAAGATGGGATTTGTGGGGGGACACAAAGCCTAACAATATTAAAAGCCTAACAATATTAAATGGTGTTCAGGTGTTGGTTAACTTAAAAAACAAATATTCCTACAACTTCTTGGGAACTCAGCATGCGTATGTGTCAGATCTGCCTAAAAATGTCGTGTAATATTTCCCACTGCATGTGTGATAAAACTCGAATTTAAGTAAGAGGATGACAAAATATTTCATGTAATTATATCCTCTTAATCTCATTTTGATTTTTCACTGGAAACTTAAAATATCATATTTGCAATATAGCTTACACATTAGCTCAAATCCAAAAACTTTTGGCTGTAAAACCAAAATGATCATAAATCCAGCATAATTTCACAATCTTACTATATATTAATTAGAATATAATCATACCCAATAATGACAAAATCATGTATAAATAAATTTATTGGAAGGACTTTGTACAGAGTAAAGAGAAAGCCTATGAATAAGGCTCAGAAAATAAGCAAGAACCAAGTAGGGGGAGGCATCTGCAGTCATAAGACAGGAATACAGTTCTTGTGACAACCGAACGAAGGCTATAAATCACTGTGCTTAATTATAAAGTGGAATGATAAGGCCTCAACGAATTTTCAAGGTAAAAGTAATGATCTGGGACCATTTAAAATTTCCAAACATAATAAATTATGTAAATGTGTTTAATTACATTTTGTAGACTTAAATAAAATAAACCATTGTGGCCAGGCGGCTGAAAACATGCATTAATTTGTAAAGTGCAATTAAATTTAAACCTAGAGAAAATCACCTGCAGCAGCACCCAAAATAAAACCAGAGATTGCTGCATCTCACAGTGGAAAGCATCTACTATTTTAGAACTTCCTAAAACTGACTGTGCACCACTTTATATGACTGCTTGAGGTCCACATTTGTTTCAGTTTAAATGTGTTTTTCAAATGACTAGAAAATACATTTGCCCTTTTAAATATGTCATTTTACAATGGGAAATCTTATATCCTGTACTAAAGAGAGCAACAGGAGTTAGAAGGTAGCGAATTCTTATAATTTTATGTTGCCTCTGCATCCATTTTGAATACAAGTTTAACTTTCTCATATCAGAACTAGGGCTCGGTTACCTTTGGCACAGTTTCCAGTTGTATACAACACCCAAATGGTTCAAGTCAGTGGCCGGAGATAATAACTTATAGGCACCATTTTGCCTAGCAGACTGGGCTGCCTGCTTTTCTGATACTTCCCTTAAAGAAATCAATCATTGCCAACAAACTTAAAATAACCCACACCTTATTTGCTTACATATACATTAGTACCTGTTGCCACGTGCTTGTATATCTATTAGTGCCAGTTGCCATGTGCTTGCTGTCTCTCTGTCTGACCTTTCATTCCTGTCTTGACCTAGAAACAGAAGATTGTCCTCCAGATTCATTGCTCATCCCTGCCCGGGATATGTAGGTAGAAAACCTTTTGAATTGCTTATGCTTTGGTGGTGTGTTATATTCGTGCCTTCCATCTGAAAACAAAACAAAACAAAACAAAATAAAAAAAACTAGGGGCTTCTCAGGCTGGGTTTTCCCTAGGATGCCAGGAAAACACAAGGTCCATAGCATTCCCAGCAGCACAGTGAAAGAGATCAGGCAGGCATAAACAGGTCAGACAAGAGCCAACAGGGCACCTGCTAGTATAACCAGCTCCCATGGGAGGAAACCCCTGGTCACAGATCAGGCAAATAGGCATTAGGACATTCACCAGGTGAAAGAAGCTTTCTGTTAAAGAGACACTAAATGCCCATGTTCAGCACTCCTTCATTTTCCATTAGTGACCTAGTCATTTCTCAAAGTTAGAAAACTAATCACTAGTGTGATGGTATTAGGAGGCAGGGAACTTTGAGAGATGAACACAAACTTTCAGGTTATAGCATCCCTTATTAAAGAAATCTTAGGAAAATGGATGGCATTCTAGACTAGATCTAAACCATGTGTGTTTATTTCAGCAATTCTTAGATGTACAATTTTTCACTTTTTAATGTTTCAGGAATCAGGATGTGGTCTCCAGAATTACGTATATTTCCTTTAGTATTTATGGTTTCTTCCCCTTAAGAAGTTTAATAAACCAGACTAACGCATTTTAAAATTGATATCTCCTTACAATTTAAAGAATGTTCTTCTTATAAAATCAAAGGCAAAAAGGTAAAACAATGGAAATAAATTTTTCTCCCAGCTAGAAAGGATTGGCAGTAGAGAAACTAGGGGAAAAATGAGAAACATATACATGGCATTTGTATATTTTCTTAGCTACATGGAAATAAAAAGTAGACTTCCAACATGGAAGGAGCTTAAATTATTTATAGAATTGTTTTGAGTTAATAATAGAGAAAAAGAGCAAACTGAATCAGCCACCTGGAATACATTCAGAGATTTTGACAACTGAAATATCTTTGGTCAAAGACTAAAATATATTATCTTTAAAATTATAGAAAAACATAATATGCAAGTCATGAGAAAGATAATTAGTTGAAACCAAATATTTTTACTAAAAAGTATTTTTCAAATAATTCCTTTGTTTAAATAAATTATGTTTTTAATATACATACAGATTAATTTCTACTTTAATAGTCATATTTTTACAGAAAGATATAGAATTGAACACACATGAATAATAATTTAATTCTGTAAATATTAACTAAAGCCACCACCAGACAGCCATGGCATTATCCTACTGGTGGCAGATGTCCCAGTTGAGTGTAGACCTTGCCAATTTAAATTTTAAATTGGTTGCAGATGTAACAAAAGTTTTACAGCTGCTCAAATATTTGTTGAAGTTAGATAGGGAATAGAATATGAACTTGGTTCTCTTTTATAGGAAATTTTAAGCATGCTTTATGAGGTTTCTATTCTTCACTCAGAATCAAATCAGCTCAAATATCTAGCGTTAGTTCCTTATCTCCCATAGACACTCAGCATCCATGTATGTGAAAAAATGGAACACGTTTAGATAATCTCTTAGACTACTTGCAGCTTCAGGACTATTGCACTACCATTTAGGGGCATGAGAAACATGAGATGATGACTTTTCCTGATGTCAGGTGATATAAAATTGCCACACATTTCAATACGCTGAGTAAACTGATTAGATATTCTGTGTGTGTTGATTAGCCTCATCTCACCCATACAATATCACTTTCCAAATAGTAGGCATATAATACAGCACAGTGGCTGGCTTCTTGGATCAGGACAACTAGACTTGGGTATGATTTCCTATAATCTCTATGACTTTCAACACATTTTGTAACATCTTGAGCCCTTGTTTTGTCTTTCATAAAATGAGGAAAATATCATGACCAACTTCAAGGGGTGGTTGTATTAAATAAGTAAAGCATGTATATCAGAAGCTGGCACAATGTAAGCACTCAATAAATTTTAGCTCTTATTATTACAATAAAATTCACTTCATTTTGTAAAAATAAAGAAGAGTCATCTTTTTTGATGATTAGGACAACTTTCCAAGAAGGTTGAGGGCTTTGACATCACAATTTATAAGGCATTATTATTTTAGTAGACTGCAGGCAAGTTTCTAGTTAATGAGTCCTCTAATTTCTCTTATACATAAAGAAGAATTTATCATAAAAGTAATTTCACATGATGATACTTCTCTTGTCTGATTTGTTCTTCCTCTAAAACAGGCACTTCTCTTCGAAACAGAACCTGCTTCTTCTGTTATTAATAATTCCCCTCCCTTATCAGAGAGTTCTAATTCTGATAGGTTAAAAATGTAGCTAAAGATACAGAATAACAATCACCCTAAAATCAATTTTGTGAGAAAAATACTCATATTCCTGTCAACATTTATAAAGACCTTCTGTGATCTGGGAATGGGGCAAAAACAACCCATTTCTTCAAGGAGTTCACAATCTATGAAGGAGCCTGACAGTAACACTACAAGTCTCTGGAGAGGTGCCTATTCAGGAAGTGACACTGAGCTGTCTTTAGATGTGTAAAGGAGTTGGGCAAATAATAGGAAATGGCAAGAGGGGGAAAAGTTTGTACTAGTTCTAGTAGTTCTAGTTCTTGTAGTTCTACAGGATATTCAGTGAAATCATGCAGAAGGGACTGATGAACGATGAGAGATTAAACTCAAAAGGTGCATTGAGGCCAGCGATACAGGACCATAATATGTGTTATGTAATTCACATGAATTATGAAAAGTTCACTCCAATATAGGGTAAGTGAGTTTAGTTTTAGGCAGTATTTTATAGGGAGAAAAAATGACTAGGTGTCAAATGTTTGTCTGTGTTTCAACTAGCATTTACGGAGTGTTAACTTTGTGCCAGGTATTCTACAGTATGCTTTGTATAAGAATTCATTAAATCCTCAGTGCAGTACCATAAGGTAAATTTCTCAGTCAGCTCCATTTTAGAAATGACAGACTTGTAGCTTCCTTTATTTAATCTGTTTATGGTCAAAATGTACATACACATAAAATTTGGCCTTGAGTGTCTAATCCCAGATACATGTAACTTTCAACAGCCAGTCCAATCCCACCAGGAAAGAAAATAATTTATGGTTTATAAAATAGCTTTTTCCTTAGAGTTCCAACTGTGCAGAATAAATTTGCTATAAAATCATTTGGAAAGATCAGTTAATTCACCTGTTATTACTCCTAAAGATATTCTCACCCCGATCTTCCCAGTTAAGGCTTGAACACCTGCCACCCTCTCTTTGCAATTCTACTGGGAATTCCAGCATCAATAAAGCCACTTCATTCTAGAAACACAGTTGAAGGACTACAGTAATTAAGAGCAGATCTCCCACTTTTTTCCACTTCGTGACAGAACCGAATTCTACTTATGGAGTTTTACCAACATGTGTGTTAACACTCTTTAGGCACAGGATATAAAGAGTTCTACATATTTCCAAATTCAACTATAAGTTCTACAGGTGCATAAGACATCGCAAACTGTCATTTAAGACAAATGCTATTAACTTTAAAAACTATTTAATTCAATGTTTGCTAGTCAGTAAATAAAACATACACAATGACTGAAGGACATAAATGCTTGCTTACAAGAATAAATTTACACCTAACTTATTGTTTATGAATTAATTGAAGCTTGCCAAATATTGACTGTAGTGAGAAATGTCTTCTTAAATTATTGCTAATGAAAATTTCATACTGCAGTTCAAGCCAAACAATAAAGTTTAGCTGCTATAAATTTCAAAGAAAGATGATTTATTTAATACTTGGGGGTTATTTTTTATCCCAGCATCATTAGAAAATTCCCATGGAGTGGCAGTAAGAAGAATATGCTCATCATTTGCTTTTCTGTTCCAAGTGCAGGTAAGTTATCCCTGCCGATAGTCAGTTTAAGTTGATTGGGGCATTGATAGAATAAACATTTTGTCCTACTATTATCATAAATCTGACTCCACTAATAAGGGGCATGTCTTGCCATAGTGAAAAGAGACCAAATTTGCTTCCTATGCTCTTAGCGTACATTTAGTATGAGATTCTGCACATGTATGTATCCATTAAAAAATGTACTTTTAAAAAAAGTTTGCTAACTTTGAATAATGACCTCATTGCTAAATCCATGGGAAATCCTTTGTTCTTGTCTTTCTTGTCTTATCATCAACATTTGACACAGTTGATCATCCTTGAGATATTTTCCCACTGGTCTTAGAAGACGTATTATCTCTTTCTTCTTTTTTCTTTTTTTCTCTTTTTTCTTTTCTTTCCTTTTCTTTTCTTTTATTTTCTTCTCTTTTCTTTCCTTCCTTCCTTCACCTTCCTTCCTTCCTTCCTTCCTTCCTTCCTTCCTTCCTTCCTTCCTTCTTCCTTCCTTCCTTCCTTCCTTCCTTCCTTCCTTCCTTCCTTCCTTCTTTCTTTCTTTCTTTTTCTTTCTTTTCTTCTTTTTTTCTTTCTCTGTCTTTTTCTTTCCTTCTTTTTCTTTATTTATTTTCTTTCTTTCTTCCTTTTCTCCTTGTTTCTGTCTCTCTCCCTTCTCATTCCCTCCCTACCTTCCTCCCTTCCTCTCTTCTTCCCTTCCTTCCTTTATTCATTTCTTCCTTCCTCCCATTGCACTAAAAAGCAATGAGTTACCTAGCCGTGAGAAGACATGGATGGATTATAAATGCATATTACTAACTGAAAGAAGTCAATCTGAAAGGGTACATGCTTATTATAATCTAACTATGCAACATTTTGAAAAAAGCAAAACTGACCAAAGGTTAAGAGGGAGGAAGGAATAGATATAGCAAGGAATTTTATGTTAGTGAAACTACTCTGTATAACACTACAATGATGGATACATGTCATTATACATTAATGCAAACACACAGGATGTACACAATATAGAACACCAAGAGCATATCCTAATGTAAACTATGGTTTGGGGGTGATAACGACGTTTCAATGTTGGTTTATTGATTGTAACACATGTACCACTCTGGTGTGGGATGTTGAGTGAAGAAGATGTGAGCGTGTGAGAGAAAGGGGCATATTAGAACTCCGTACTTGATTTTCCTGTGAACCTAAAATTTCTCCAAAATTTTTTTAAAAAGATTACTAAAAATAAATATACAAACCTTGTGAACTTTAAAAAATTCTCATCTCAAAATCTACAGAACAATAGGCAACATATTCACTATTTAAAGTATGTTGGACCTCTCATGTAAAATATGTATTCATTGAGAAGTGATATCACTATGACTGAATATAGAGGTGGATATTAATAAAAATATTTTTACAAAATTATAATAAAACTGCCTTTAGTTACATGAAGTGACCTCATACCAATGACAGCTATCTGAAAGCTCCTAAAAGAGCAGATTCATAGCTAAGAATTTAAGATCTAATTAAATAATGAATTGAGTAACAGATAACAAATAAAACTATGAATATTCATTTTGTTGTTTGCTATAATAAAACAAATAAATAAACACATTAAATAAATAGGTTATTAGAAATGATTTTATATGCACATATTTTTACAAATATACATATTTTTAAAAAGTAAAATTTATACAATTGTTTATATTTTTCTTTTTTGGTCTTTATAAAAATTTAATAAAATCTATTTACAGCAATTTTAATATTATTCTTGTAAAACTAATTTGTTTTATTGAAAATATCATGACTATTAGCAAACATTTTATTCCATTTGAATTTGTATTTGTGTTGAAATTTTTGATGGTTATTTTCATTATATGATCCAACATTTGGACTTCTACTCCTAACATTGTGTTCCCAGCCAGAAGTGATGAGTAAATGTTACTTTTCTCTGAATATTTGAGTAATCAGAATACTTTCAACTTCCTCTGATCATTCAAGTGGCTCATTTACATCTCAGGTAGACAAAGTCACGAGCCTTAACTTTGAGCATAAAGATCTCATACAAAGGTATACATCTATTGTCCCCCTTTAGACATGAGTCATCCATCCTTGCAGATGCAGAGAAATACTCAGACCTAACTTTATCTCTATTTCATTATCAAACTTCTCTTGCTAAGACAAATGTTCTGTCTCTTTTTTTTTTTTTTTTTGGCAATTACTCAGTCTCTCCTTTTTATTATAATATGGTTATCAAGCATGATTCTTACTTTCCTTCAGCTAAACCAAAGGTATCTCAGTCGAGTTAAAAATAACATAATTTCACTTTAAATGCACTGGCTTGTTAAAACTTGAAATAACCTCATAAGTTATGATTACTACAAATAATTAAATTCATATAACATAGACAGATTAAGTGAATCTCTTAAGCTTACATGGCAACCAGAAAGCAAAGCCAAATTTCAAACCCTGTTCTTGACCCACATCAGATCTTCTGTCTCCAAGGCCCAGGTTCATACAAATTGAATTGTTGTCTTCTTCCCAAAATTGCATGTGTGCAGCAATTATTGCCATGCTATGAGTCTACAAAGTGCTTTCCATAGTACAGATATATTTGAAAGGACATATTACTGCCTGTAATAGTGCCAGAGGGAAGAAGAAGAAAACAAAATAAATAAATAAGTAAATTTGAAGCAGCTAATAGGTGTCTAGCATTGGGTAAAACATCCGAGTTCCAAAACACAAACACACACATACATACACACATACACATACACACACACACACACATACATATACTTCACCATCTAGGAATTTATAATCTAACACGGGTAGAGAATTGGAGACACCCTATAGCCTTAAGAGATCTCAGCCCACAGCAAGTTTGCTTATCTAATAAATTCTACAGAGACTTTCTTCCTGTAAGCCAGTGGATCTCAAAATGTGTTCTCTGGGCCAATAGCATGAGTATCACCTCAGTACTCAGAAATGCAAGTTCTAGAAAAGGGACAGAGCAAGATAGCCAAACAGGATGCTCCACCAACCGTCCCCCTAACAAAGACACCAGTTTAGCAACTCTCTACACAAAAATTCACTTTCTTACCAAAAATCAAGTGAGCATTCACAGTACCTAGTTTTAACTTCATATCACTGAAAGGGGCACTGAAGAAGTAGGAAAAACAGTGTTGAATTACCAATGCCACCCCTCTCCCATGCCCTGGCAGCAGCCTCATGGCGTGGACAGAGTCTGTAAACTTGTGAGAGGGAGAGCACAGC
Organism: Hylobates moloch; assembly: GCF_009828535.3. Taxonomy (NCBI): domain Eukaryota; kingdom Metazoa; phylum Chordata; class Mammalia; order Primates; family Hylobatidae; genus Hylobates; species Hylobates moloch. The sequence continues at coordinate 22,813,697 of NW_026652286.1, forward strand.
AACTGTGAAACAATGCACTGAACTCAGTGCCACCCTGTCACAGCAGAAAGCAACACTGGACTGAACTCAGCAGATGTTCACCCATGGGGGGAATATTAAAGCAGTCCTAGCCAGAGGGGAATCGCCTATGCCAGCAGTCTAACCTTGAGTTTTGTCAGGCATCACCACCATGGGATAAAGTGCTTTGGGGCTCTAAATAAATTGGAAAGAAAATCTAGGGCACAAGGACTGCAATTCCTAGGCAAGCTCTATTGCTGAGCTAGGCTCAGAGATGGTGGACATGGAGAGCATGTGACATACTGAGACAGCAGCTGGGGTAGCTGTGAAAGTGCTTGTGCCATTCCTCTCTCAACTACAGGCTGCACAGTTCAGGAGTTGAAAAGAGACCCTTCCTTCTGTATGAGGAGAGGATAGGGTAGGTTAAAGAGGACTTTGTCTTACAACTTGGATACAAGCTCAGCCACAGAATAGGGCACCAGCAAAAATTATGAGGCTCCCTTTCCAGCCCCATCAAAAAGTGGGCAAAGGATATGAACAGACACTTCTCAAAAGAAGACACATTAACGGCCAACAAACATGGAAAAAAAGCTCAACATCACTTATCATTAGAGAAATGCGAATCAAAACCAGAATGAGATACCATCTCACGCCAGTCAGAATGGCAATTACTAAAAAGTCAGGAAACAATAGATGCTGGTGAGGCTGTGGAGAAATAGGAATGCTTTTACATGGTTGGTGGGAAGGTAAATTGGTTCAACTATTATGGAATACAGTGTGGCGATTCCTCAAGGATCCAGAACCAGAAATACCATTTGGCACAGCAATCCCATTATTGAGTATAGAGCAAAATGAATATAAATCATTCTACTATAAAGACATATGTGCATGCATATTTACTGCAGCACTGTTTATAATAGCAAAGTCATGGAACCAACGAAAATGCCAATCAATGACAGACTGGATAAAAAAAAATGTGGTACCTATACACCATGGAATACTACACAGCCATAAAAATAAATGAGATTTCTGGGCACGGTGCCTCACGCCTGTAATCCCAGCACTTTTTGGGAGGCCGAGGCAGTCGGATCATGAGGTCAGGAGATCAAGACCATTCTGGCTAACATGGTGAAACCCCGTCTCTACTAAAAATACAAAAAATTAGCCGGGCGTGGGGGTGGGCGCCTGTAGTCCCAGCTACTCTGGAGGCTGAGGCAGAAGAATGACGTGAACCCAGGAGGCAGAGCTTGCAGTGAGCCAAGATTGTGCCACTGCACTGCAGCCTGGGTGACAGAGTGAGACTCCATCTCAAAAATAAATAAATAAATACTAATATAAATAAATAAATAAATAAATAAATAAATAAATAAATTAGATCATGTCCTTTGCCAGGGACATGGATGAAGCTGGAAACTATCATCCTTAGCAAAGTACCACAGGAACAGAAAACCAAACACCACACATTCTCACTCAAAACTGGGAGCTGAACAATGAGAACAGATGGACAGATGGAGGGGAACAACACACACCAGGGCCTGTTAGGGTGTGGGGGGCAAAAGGAGGGAACTTAGAGGACGGGTCAATCAGTGCAGCAAAGCACCATGGCACAGGTATTCCTATGTAACAAACCTGTACTTTCTGCACATGTGTCCCGGAGCTGAAACTAAAATAAAAATTAAAAGTAAAATAAAAAATGAAAGGAATAATAACAGAACTTTTCAAACTTAGGGAAAGATATCAATAGCTAAGCACAAGAAGGTTATAGAACACCAAGTTAACCCGAAGAAGACTATCACCATGTATTTAATAATCAAACTCCCAAAGGTCAAGGAAAACAAAAGGATCCTAAAAAGCAGCAAGAGAAAAGAAGCAAATAACGTACAAAGGAGCTCCAATACATCTGGTGGCAGATTTTTCAGGGTAGAACTTACAGGATAGGAGAGAGTGGTATGACATACTTAAAGAGCTGAGAGAACCCAACTTTTTACCCTAGAAAATATACCCAGTGAAAAATATCTTTCAAATATGGAGGGGAAATAAAGACTTTCCCAGACAAATAAAAGCTGAGGGATTTCATCAACACCAGACCTGTCCTACAAGAAATGCTAATGAGAGTTCCTCCATCTGAAAGAAAAGGGCATTAATGTACAATAATTACCTGAAGGTACAAAACTTACTGGCAATTGTAAGTTCACCAAAAAAAACAACAACACAGAATATTATAACACTGTAACTATCATGTGTAAGTTACTCTTATCAAGTAGAAAGACTAAAAGATAAATTACAACCTAAGTGTCCATCAACAGATGAAGAGATAACGAAAATGTGGTATATATACACAATGGAGTACTGTTTAGCTATAAAAAATACGAGATCCTGCTATTTGCAGCAAGATAGATGGTGCTGGAAGTCACTATACTAAGTAAAATAAGCCAGGCGCTGAAAGACAAATGTCACATGTTCTCATTTATTTGTGAGAACTAAAAATTAACACAATTGAACTCATGGAGATTGACAGTAGAAGGATGCTTACCACAGCCTGAGAAGAGTAGTTGGAGGTGGCCGAGTGATGTGAGAGGGAGGTGGGGATGGTGAATGAGTACAAAAATATAGTTAGAAAAATTGAATAAGACTTAGTATTTGATAGTACAACAGGGTGAGAATAATTAATAATAAATTAATTGTACATTTTAAAATAACTAAGAGTATAATTGGTTTGTTTGTAACACAAAGGATTAATGTTTGAGGAGGTGGACACCCCATTTTCCATGATGTGATTACATTGTATGCCTCTGTTAAAACATCTCATGTACCCCACAAATATATATACTTACTATGTACCCATAAAAATTTAAAACATAAAATGAAAAAATACATATTTTTAAAAGAGTCTTAAAGCTTAGAGTTGGAGGTTGATTTTTTTCTTATCCAACTTTCTCTACATACCTTAGGATATAGTAAGATCTTTATCAGAGAGTTAATGACCTACTCTCATGAATAATGATTTATAAAATACTCACTAGTAGTATAAATAAATACAAGACTGTTTACTTGACAAGTTGCAGGAATTTTTATCAGACAATTTTCATGCATATTTATCCCTTGTACTTCTCCTAAAAATCTTATGAAAGAGATAATACAATGATCATTTTGCAAGTATGATAGCTAGGGCTCTGCACTTCACATTATAGTATTGCATATTTCTAATCCTGGATGTTTATTTGATGCTTTTATTAGTTAGAATAAATTGGATTTAGCTATGTGAGATAGAAACCCCAAATAGCAGAGTGTTACATTAAATAGGAAATTCTTTCTTTTTCTAAATTTCTGACATAAATGTTAGGTGTTGTGACTCTGTTACTTGAAGGTGTTAAGAACCAGATCGCTTCTCATTTGATGTGTTGCTACCTCTATGATGTTGTCTGTTCCTGTTTGGTCCATGATACCCTCATCTCTATGTCCGTGTTCTACCATCAGGGAAGGATAAAAGAAAAAGAGAAGTGTAAATACTTTTCCTTTATGGATACAAAATGAAAGGGGCTAGCGTCTCCTCTGTTTATATACCAGTAGCCAGAACTTAGGAACATGGCCCCAGCAAGCTTCAAAGGATGCTGGGAAATATTTATCATGGATGATAATTTGCTCAGACGAAAGTAAAATATCTTTTTAGAATAGAGAGAAGAGCTATTTTGGGAAAAAACTATCAATCTTTGCCACAGTTCATCACTCTTTTCTCATCCCAATTGAGGACCTGGATCTTAACTCTTAAAACAGAAAATGAAAAGGGGTAAATAACACATTTTCAGTAACAACGTTAATTAGCAGAATGCATGAGAAGCATCTTTTTCAGCAGCTAACATTAGTTCAACGAGTTCCCCACTCTCCATGAGTCTGCAAGGAATCAGTTAAGAACTCTTGTGTTGTTTCCAAGACACTTATCCATGTGATGAGGAAGTACTTGTATCACAGATGAAGGACTCAGTCAATATTTCTTACACCAGGGCTGTTAGGGAAATGGCTGTGCTGCAGTCAAGTATAGGCCGAGGTAAACATCCGGTGCAGCATGACACAGTGGGATTGGAGTGCAGGCGTACAGTCCCGTGCATTATATACTCAGTTATGTAACCATGTTATGGGTGGGCTCATCACCTGACTCTGAGCCACTATTGCCTGTGAGGTCCGTAAACATATCACTGATACTGTGAGAGGTGGCATATAATAAAGCCATGTCTCACCTGCCTACAGCCCCCTGAGTGTTCTTTCAACTACCTGCCACCCATCTACCAACTCCCCTTGGACCCCAGCTCAGGTTGGAACCTGACAGGGGCCCTCGAATCACCTTCCCAGGGAGCAACTAGGGTACTTGTTAATAAAACAGAATCTTGGTCCCAGGCCAGATTGGGCAAATGAGAATCTCTAGCCATGTGGCCCCAAAACCTTCATTTTAGCATTGTTCCCAGGTGAGTCTTATGCACGCACAAGCTTTAAAACCACTGTAAAGCTGGAAGAATAAATGGAGAGAAATCAATTATCTCACAGTCTATCTTACCGTATCTCTTCCCATTAATAGTTATTCTACAGTATCTGCAGGTTGGTTGATCTTTTTTGTCTATGGTTGCTAATCCCTGTCAGGTGTTAGAGCTCAAGAGGAAGATCTACAGAATCATTAAAACCAGTTAAGCTTTCACAGTTACTATCTTATACAATTTTCTTAACAGCCCTGCAAGAAAGCTAGCAAGATGTAGTTTTTCTATTTAACAAACAAGTTAACTAAACTGACACTCAGAGAAGTCAAGGGACTTGTTCAGTGTCACACAGCTTTTCAAAGGCAGAGATAAAATGTAGATCATTATCTAAAACCCAGGCCCTGGGCTCTTTCTCATCTTCTTCTAATTGTCTCCCAAATAATAAGGAGTGTGAGAGCATGGCCTCCAGCATTCAGTTTCAGCTTGGCCACCTCTGACCCAGGAGGATGTTTATTTTGACACATCTCTCCTCAGTGCCTGCAATTTATCCGAGAAGGTTCACTAAGTTATTTTTAATGAATCAAATAATATCTGAAGTCAAAGGGTTATCTGAAGGAAAAAGGGAGGAAAATCATACTTAGCAAATGGCTGCTCCAAACACTGAGCAAAGCTTTTCATATAATGCCAATGCAACAATTCACACAGACTCCAAAGACCAACATTTTTGTCACCCTACCATTCTGACTTACGCTGGGCTTATTACGTATAAGTGATCTGTGATCCTGAATGTATTTTCTTCTAATTATTTCCAAAATTTGAAAAATATTTACTACATAAGGAATTCATGAGAGAGGTAGGATTTTGAAATTACTAAATACCATTTCACTTTCAAAATTCTGCAAGATTTACAACTTGCTCAATTCTTGTGACCACATTTGATTCTTCTTGTGTTGCCTGCTGTGATCTGTGCTTTTAGACTAGCACTGGGCTTTGAAAGCATTAGAGTCTGTGAATGAATTGTTATCACATCTGTCTTTATTGCATTTCCAGCTGCTCCTGTGGTGTGCACCTGTACATTGCTGATTAGACAAGAACAAGAGAAAATTTTTTTTCTAATAGTGTTTCTCCTTACAGTCAAAATCAAGGCATTTTCAATTTTTATTTGACAGAGCATTATAGAGGGAAAAATGTAAAACAGAATTCACAAGATGTATGTTCTAATCTAAAGTCTCCCATTTACAAGCTGTCACCATGGGCATATCTGTACTGTGACATTTCTAAGCCTTGGTTTCTCCATCTGTAATGTATGCTTCTTGACAATGTTGCTGTGGGAATAAGAGGAAACAAAGAATGTGCAAATGCTTTGTAAATAAAAAAAGCAAAATTTTGCATATGCCGTATAGTCATATGTCACTGATACTGGAATTTAAACTAAAACCCACAGGGTGTAGGATTTTCCTAAAATATTAGATTTGCTGTTTGATTAAAAAAATCCATATGTGCTTCTACTCCTTCCATATGCCTCAATTGCTCTCCATTTTGTTGAGTTTAAAATGGTGGATGAAAACACACAGGAAGAGAGGACTATTGAAGAAGTGATAGGTAATTAACATTTTAAATATAGTCCTTCATCTTCCAAAATATTTTAATCCCCTTGAATGGTTTAACAGTTGCACTACTGAGCTGCTACATCCAGGGAAGGGAACAAAGCTTTTAGATTAGGTAATACAGCTGAGACTGCAGCAAATAGAGCAAGCAAATACAGCGTGAAATCATTCCAGATGGATATAAGTACCCATAATTAGTAGCCAACATTGTGCAGAGCATATTAGAAGACCAAACCTCCTTCAGCACAATACTGAATTAGACTAGCACTGGTATATAAGGTGAATTTGCAGTAATTATAAGTAAAGACTGAGAAAAATTCACCGATAAGAATAACTACTCTAATATAAGAAATTGATAGCCCAATGTAGAGAGATATCGAGAAGGATGGTGTCTGACACCTACAAGGAAATCAGAACCTGGACAATATACACAACATGCAGGGAGAAGTCAGAGGACGGGGATAACAGGTGGTGTGCAGATGAAAATAGAGGGGAATGAGAGACAAGTAAAGGAAGATAACCATATATGACCAGCGTCAAATGGAACTAATAGTTTACATTAGTTCCTTAGCAAGGTTAGATTACAGTTGGAGAGATAATCTTATGCAGACATCACTGTATACTATTATAGTTTGGGGAAATTATTTCCTAAGGTAACTGCATGGCATGTTGTACATATAGCTCATTCCAAATGTGGGTCAGTGGTTCCTAGAGAAATGTTTTTACGTTGATTTTATCAAATTTGGTATTAAATGTTTTCTCCAGATGCTAGTAAACCTTTTTTTTTTTTTTTACTGTAGGTTATAGGGAATACTGGCTTTATGAAAGATTCGTAGAAATAACATCACAAACAATTCTGTGATTAAATACATTTTGGGAACCTTGCTCTTTGCTGAAGGATATCGCAGAATCTGACTTAAAGACAGCCTGACGAGTCTTCAGAGGCAGACCAGAAGTTGCATAACTTATAATAGAACTCAGGGTCCCTGGAAAAGCCTTTTTCACAATTAAATCAAGCCTGAAGTGGCCAGGGGGGATGAATTCAGGTTTACAGCAAAATGTACAGAAGAGTGATTTCTGGAAGCAAGTAAACGTGATAACTGGCTGATGGTAGCAAGTTGGTAGGGGAGATTACAAAATTACAAAAACTAGGATTGGAAACCAGATGAAAGAAAACTATGTTAGTGGTTTAAGGTCATTAATTAACCATTTCCATAGAGGAAATTGTGATGGTTGACAACTTCATTAGTGTAAAAGTAATTCAAATTCAAAGAGATATAAATTTATATCAAATTCATTTTTAAAAATTTAAGTAAATATACAGGAAAAGTGATGGAATATTGAAAGAAATTTTTTTAAATACTATTAAAAAGTTATAAATCTGGATAAACCTTTTGGAAAATAACTTTACAATGTATTTGAATATTTTAAATTGCACTCAGCTCAGAGTTACCACTTCTTAAGAATGGACCTAAATATAATGTAGAAAGCGAAAATTCCAGGAAAAAAGTTATCAAATATTTTATACTACTATAAAATATGTAAGCAAAAAAATCTTCTACCAAAAAAATGGTTAACTGAATATATAGAAATTCATCCAACGGACATTTTATATCCCCATTGTTCTCCTTAAATTTAGCTTATGATCAGGGACATCAGCAGAGAATAACAGCTACTGGACTTCTTACAACAAAATGATCAGGATGAAGATCATAATAGAATGAATCTTGTGTTTTCAATAAAATATTTAGCCAATAGAAACCCCCTTAAAGCTTTTGTATAGTAATAGTCTGTGGCAGAAATAAAAGTAGACCAAATTTATGGAGTAATTTTCGAGCTAGCCGCGTCAAAAGCCCAGAGACTTTAGGATACTTTTGGAGGATTTATTGCAACTTTCTTTACTCAAGTCCTTACTTTAAAACCTGGGAATTACACATTTAAGAGACAAATTTCTTAGTCACAAGTAATGGAAATAATGCTGTCGGTCTCACAAGAAAGTGTGTGTGTGTGTGTGTGTGTGTAGGAACTGGTGTGCTCATAGATTTCAGTAGGTACAGAATGACTGGAGAACTATGATTGGAAAACTGGTAGGACTCATGGAAACTCAGGAGGCTGGGCAGAGAAACAACACTTAGGATTACACTGAAGCTGGTATTAACGGGTCCTCCAAAACGTTTCCTAAGCATTCAGAATTCTGGCAAAAATTGTATGATTGAGAGGCTTAGGCAACGTGGTTGTGCAAGAGGTAAAAGAGCAGAAATACTGGGACTCTCAGCGTTCCTTAACAACCTCATGAACTCACCCCTGATAGCTCAAACTTTGCCTTTACAGTTTCATTATCTTTCTCAGCCTTTACAGAATTGAAGAGAGTTAGTTACGGCCTTGATTTAGAGTAGGCTTTTGCTTAAGGGAATGTTTTGGTGGGTTAGAACTTCTATACAGACCACTAAAAATTTCTCCATATCAGCAATAAGGCTGTTTCACTTTCTTATCATTCATGCTGTAGCAGCACTTTTAATATTCTTTAAGAACTTTTCCTTTACATTCACAACTTGGCTACCTATTTAATGCAAGAAATCTAGCTCTTAGCCTATCTCAGCTTTTGTCTTCATTTTCCCACTAAGCGTAATCATTCCTAGCTTTTGATTTAAAGTAAGAGACTTGCGACTCTTTCTTTCACTGTAGGGTATTACTATAATTGGCCTAATTTCAATATCGTTGTGTCTGTGGTAATAGGGACCCCTGATGAGAGGGAGAGAGATGGGGCAATGGCCATCACAGACAACATTATTTATTGTTTGCCATCTTCTCTGTGTACAATTCACGGCTCCCCAAAACAGTTACAATAATATCGTCAAAGTTCACTAAGCACAGATCAGTATAACAGATATAACAATAATGGAGCCTGTAATCCCAGCTACTTGGGAGGCTGAGGCAGGAGAATCACTTGAACCCCGAAGGCAGAGGTTACAGTGTGCTGAATTCACGCCACTGCACTCCAGCCTCGGCGACAGAGTGAGACTCCATCTAAATAATAATAATCATAATGATGATAATGATGGAAAAGTTTGAAATAATATGAGAATTCCCAAAATGTGACACAGGGATATAAAGGGAGCAAATGCTGTTGGAAAAGTGGTGCTAAAAGACTTACCAGACACAAGGTTTCCACAAACCTTTAATTTCTTAAAAATGCAGTATCTGTGAACCTCAATGAAGCTAAGTGCAATAAAACGAGGCTATGTCTGTACTCTTCTGCTTCAAATATTCTGTCTAATGTATCTGTTCCTGTTCAGCATCAATACCATTTCTCTTTCTGCGATCTAAAATGTCCTCTCATTTGCTTTGATGGTATGTATCAAGCAGAGTGTTTTTAATTGTGTATCTGCTCAAGTCATCCCACTGGCTCTCAAAACTCCTGAAGGAAGACCTTGTCACAGAATGCAAAATCTCTCCTTTCTTTGACGCTGGTAAGTTCCAAAAATGCCTGGCAAAGATGCAAAAGATACATATTCATTACAATGAGAATATTCTTGGAAGTCTACTTGTTCTCGCTCTACAATTCTATTTTGTTGCTCTTCCGTACTACTGGTTACATATAGGAAGAAGCTTTGATTAGGAAGTCATGATTTTTAATACCTGATTGTCTTTGATATGGATTATGTAAATATGCTTGGGATGAGTCCTCATATAGCAAGAGTTGGAGGCAGAGAGGTTTAAACGTGGCTTGGAACTCCCTGTAGCAAGTAATACTAAAGCATAAAATCCTTTTGGGGAAGATTTTTAATTTATGTTAAAATTGCTACATGTGGCCCAAAGCAGGTACTCATGATGTCACAATATCTTTAGTATTCCACTATAGATTATTTTGTTTTGTTAAATTATGAGGATGGTGTCAGGGAGGAAATATAATTTCTTCTTAGCCCTCATAAGTTTGTAGTTTGGACAGACTCCTGCAACAAAAGACAGATTAACAAGAGAAAAGCAAGCAAGTTTATTAACACATGCAGTGCACATCACACAGGAGAAAATTTAATGATGGATAACTCAAAAGTAGCGACTTAGAACTCAGGCTTATATAGCATCTTTAACAAAGAACAGTATTATTTTAGAGAGGTGACAAGTATATGGAATGAAGTCTTATGCTTCCAGAGTTAGAAAATTGTAGGAAGATAAATAAACAGGAATGAACTAATGAAGTAAGATTTGTTTGCAGATTTCTTTTGTGCCATATCACAGCTAAGAGTTGTCTCCAGTAAGGAAGAATTTATATCTCTGTCTTTACACAGGAAAGGAAGGAGAGGATAGAAACAGCCCTTCCTCTACTGCTTCTTAATTGTCTTCACCTTAGCAATATTTACATCGACAAGCCATATTTTGAGGTGAAAAATGCTGGTTTTCTTCAGTGGTCTCAGAGGTGTAGGAGGGCTACAATAAGAAATGCTTTGTTCAAGAGGTGGCTGAACAAGGTCTAATGAGAACTGTGAAGATGCTGGCCATGGATCAGAACAAGAAAACTTACATTCTATATATGTATTTCTCAAAATACAACACCTTTAAAAAATCATCCAAGGTTTTTGTTAACACTGATATTCAACTAAATGTTTACATCAGTACTGATAAGTTGTAATATTAGGAAATATTGGACCAAATTTACATTTTAAAAAGGACTCAAGTTGATTCATTGGCACCATAGTTCGACAACTACTGATATAGGTAAGTAGAGAAATAAATGATGCCTTTCCTCCCTCTAAGTGTAAGTGTGAAAACAACTCCTGAGTATGAAAACATCAAATTACCAGGAACTTTCTACTGTGAAGTTCCTTGACAAGCAAACACAAGGAGAATTAGAAACAATGAGGTCCTGTTTCATAGGACATCTGAAAATAACAAAAGCATTTCTAAGTCTCCATGAGAGTTAAGCAGTCCAGCCAAAGGAACTCCAAGGAGCTTGCAGCCTGAAGCCACACCTAAAATAAACATCAATGGCAAGGGTAGGTCAACTGCAGCAGTTTCTGAACAAGAAAACCAGAGGCAGAGTGTGATCAATAACAAAATGACTGGGAGAAAGAGAAGGGAGAGAAAGACAGCCAGAGAAGCAACTTCAGAGGCAAAATAGACACTAAACCTAATGCCTTTTTGAAATGTTGCGAAAGGAACAACATGGCAAAATTTAAGAATACTATTAACCCAGACCATCATGCAGGTAAAAATTATGTCTTGTATATCCTTGGGGGGCTCCAAACCTAAAATCCTACTCTGGAGTCTTGTCTTACTGTAAGATGAGAATGCAAGGAGTTACTCTGGGATCATAAAAGGAATCCTTCCTCTTTCCTCTGGTGGAAGTGCACCCTTTTATTAATTTATCTCTTGAAGAAAAAGAAGAAAGACTCTGGTCCATAATCTATACTCTATCACTTAATTGGGTTGCGTGCTCATGCTTCAAAAGGCCTTTTGAAGTCAAGTTGAATTACTCAGCTTTTATCAGTGTCCTGCTTTCCTGGGAAACAGCTTTTAAGACTGGAATGGATGCCATTAGCAGCCCCTGCTTACCTCCACATGGCCTCAGTCTTATCTCCAGACTCATTTCCCACTGAACTCCTGTTATGGTGCCTATCTCATTTTCTGATTAATCTGAATATTTCTCAAGCCTGGTGATTACATTTTTGCCACTTCCTCTCATTCTACACTTCTGCACTAATTAAAATCCTACCACGTCTGCAAAGTCTAGCACAAATGTCACTATTTCTATGAAGTCTTTCTGAATTTCCAAAGTCCAAACAACTTCTTAAGTTTATCATGTTACCTACTATGCTGGCAGACAAATCTGCTATATATGTTAAAGAGGGATAGTAGTTTTTTTGTTCTGTTCCTCTCTGCATGTAGCACAGTGCTTTGGACATTGTAATATTTGATCGCCTTTTTCTACCATGTTTCCTTTTTCAAATAGGATTGCTATTTTACAAAAAAAATGTTGTTCCATGTATGTGACTAAGTGTGTCAGTAAATTTGCAGATGTCATTTTGTTTCTGAAAGAAACTTGAGCAGTTTCCCCTTAGAAAATCTTATTGCAGGCTGGTTGTCATGGCCAATAGAATATTGAGATAGTCACTGTGGATTTCAACAAGAAATATGTCCAGTTTTCCTCCCTGATGGGGTAGTTACACAGAAAATTATGCCCATGAGATTATTCAGTCTTTTTCTGTCAGCCATACTCATAGATATTATGTTGAACTCTTTAGTTATCATTTTATAAAGATATTAGTGGAGATAAGTGGACTAAAGAATGTTCATGAAGATTTGTAAAGAAGAATATTAGAGACAGTTAAAAAGAAATGAAATATATACAATTTTATATACATATATATGTATATATATACACATATATATGTCTATATATGTGTATGTATATATATACACATATATATGTATATATATGTGTATGTATATATATATAAATGCAGGCCAGGAGCGGTGGCTCACGCCTGTAATCCCAGCACTTTGGGAGGCTGAGGCAGATGGATCACTTGAGGTCAAGAGTTCGAGAGCAACCTGGCCAACATGGTGAAACCCCTCTCTACTAAAAATACAAAAATTAGCTGGGCATGGTAGTGCACATCTGTAGTCCTAGCTACTCCAGAGGCTGAGGCAGGAGAATTGCTTGAACCCGGGAGGCAGAGGTTGCAGTGAGCCAAGATCACACCACTGCGCTCCAGCCTGGGCAACAGAGTGAGAATCCATCTCAAAAAATAAAATAAAATAAATTATATATATATATATATACACACACACACATACATATATACACAAATATATATACACATACACATATATATACATACAAATATATAACATATACACACAATACACACACAAATGTATTTGGTGAAGACATTTAAGGGGAATGCTGTCAAATAACCGTCTGAGGGATAAACAAGAGAGGGAGTGAGACAGACACTAGCAGCAGGAGGTGACTCTGGTAACCCCATAATGTTAACCCATGCCACTCCTGCCTATAGCCTCTGCTGGATAGGCAAGCCAGGGGGTTTTAAAAGGACTGAAAAGAAGCAGCCAAAAACTTGGCCTCTTTAAATTTCAATCTTAAAAAATCATTTACTAAATCTTTGCCATGGGCAAATTAACCAGGACAAGGATTTATCTGTACAAGACTACTCGAACTTCTCAACAAATATTTAGATAGATTAAATTATCCTACTTGTACATAAGAAAACTGAGGCAATAGTATTAACAAAAACAAAAATAGTGGTTAACATTTACTAAGCACTTTCCAAATTCTATGAATTATGCTAAGCATGAAACATCAGTTTTCAGCGGACATTACCTGAGAGGGGATAAGCCACCTTTTTGAAGCCACAAAAGTAGTACATGGCACAGCTGCTATTCAAACTCAACTTGTTCTGACTCTGAAAATTGACTTTTTACTCTCATGCTATAAACTAAGCTTAGTGTGACGTTTGCCTCAGCACTCATCATGACCATATCTACCAGCATCAATACTTCACAGTAATAAATGTAGAATAAGAGGAAGTATACAAGACAGGAGTGCAAAGTTCTGTATTCAAGTTCTTGTTCTACCAATATGCAATTGTGAGATGCTGAATAAACCTACAATTCTGAGAACATCAACTTTTTAAATAAAGGAGAGTAAACATTTTTTGTTTATGGATCCCGTATTCAACTCCCTTTCTTGTGGAAGCAGCTCCAATTTTAGATTGTGGCATCACATCTTCATGACTCTTAGTTCTCCCTACCTTGAGGAGTAGGACTTATGAAGCACCATAAACCAATTCACATACCATATTGCCATGGATAGAATCATAGATTTAAGAGCAAACTCATCATTAGTGTGAATCTCCAGACTTTATTCATAATGGCATTTGTTGTTTTTCACTAACATGGAATGTAAAAGAATCACCTAACGTATCTGACCAAACAACTTGCCACTATGTGGACACACCCTGTCTGACAATGGAGTCACCACACAGAAAGCCAGGCCCAGCAATGGAAAGAGAGAAGCAAATTCAAATGTGATCACTGAGCTATATGCCTAGATTAACTTAAAAACAAATCTATTGCCTGAAGTTGATCATCACAGCCTTTATTTATTTATTTCTGAGTCTGTTTGAATGTTTTGCCACAATTATAAACACTATAAATTCTATAATTATAAAGGAACAAAAATTCCCTTATTTCTCTTTGAGCTCAAAATTCTATAATGCCTTTGTCATCGATTATTAATATGGCTTTTCATTAAATGTTGTTCCATGTCAACATTTGGTGACATGGATGAAGACATTATAGAGTCTTGATGAAGACATTATAGAGTCTACTTCATAGATACTTCAAACATATGTGTATCAGGCTTAGTGTAATAACCAACCCATAAGTACACTATAATTACACTTATTATTAGTAGCACTATTACCATTATCGGGGAACAAACATTTGAAAATTATTAATTTTCTTAATTACAGTATAGAGAAATTAAAGTGAAATAATTATTTTCTGATACATCATTATTTCTTACTTCAATGCCCTGTAAGTTAGCCATTGTACACTAATTTTGATTATTTTTTCCACTAAAATACACTTTAAAAATTCAGAAAATAATCCTGTTATTATAATTACAATTTGTTCAATTGTCTTAAAAGAATATTCAACAATTCAGATGTGAGGTATCATTATGAATCTCAATTATGACATCTTAGATAAATAATCTTCAATGCACTCAGTCTTTTATGTGCAAAAAGGACTAGCAATATTAGGCTGCTGAGGTTGAGTGAAGAATGAACATGAATGTTTTTCTCCAATTTTTCTGGGAACATGTTTTTATAACAGCTTTATTTAGATGCAATTTATATAATATGAAGTTTAATCATTTAAAGAGTACAATTCAGCAGGTTTTAGTATATTTGCAGTTAAATAATTTTCATCATTATCTACTTTTAGAATTGTTCTATCACCCCTTCCCCCCAAAAAAAATCTGTATTCATTAGCAGTCATTTCCTATTCCCCCTTTCCCCCCAGTATTTGGAAACTTCAAGTATACTTTTTGTCTGTATGCACTTGCCTACTCTGGAGATTTCATATGAATGGAGTAATGAAAAATATGGTCTTATATGAATGGATTCTTTCACTTGGATTATGTTTTCAAGGTTCATCCACATTGTAGCATGTCTACTTTTTTTTTTTTTATTGTTGAATAGTATTTCATTTTATGAACAAACAACATTTTGCTTGCCTACTTATCAGTTGATGGACATTTGGTTTGCTTCCACTTTTAGGCTATTTTGAAAAATGCCACCATGAATATTCATGTACACGTTTTGGTATGAAAATGGGTTTTCATTTCTTTTGCATATATATTTAGGAATAGAGTTGTTGGGCCTTATGGTCATTCTATATTTAACATTTTGAGGAACAGATGAAATATTCTCCAAATCAGCCTCACCAGTTTAAATTTCCATCAGCAATAAATGAGGGTTCCTATTTCCTCACATCCTTACCTATAGCTAGTGTTGTTTGTCTTTCTAATCTCAGCTCTCCCTGTGAGTGTAAAGTGGTTTCTCAATGTGGTTTCAATCTGCATTTCTCTATTGAAAATTACATTAGTATCTTTCCTTGTGCTTATTAATTGTTTTCTTAAAAAAAATCTTATTTGAAGAAATCTTTATTTATTGCCCATTGCTGTTTTGGTTATTTGTATTTTTGAATTGGAAGATTTCTTTATATATTCTGAATTCAAGTTCTTTATTAGATACAATTTGAAATAGTTTATTCCATTCGGCAGGTTGTCTTCCTGCTTCATGATTCCTTTAAAGATAAAATTATTTAATTCTGATGAAGTCCAGCTTATTTTTTTCTGTATTTCTTAAATTTTCCTCCATCCCATAATTTTGAGCCTATGTGTGTCTTTGCATTAAAGATGGGTCTCCTGAATACAGCACACCGTTGGATCTTGACTCTTTATCCAGTTTGCCAGTCTGTCTTTTAACTGGGACTTTTAGCCCATTTATATTTAAGGCTAGTATTGTTATGTGTGAATTTGATCCTTTCATCATAATGCTGCACACAAGTTGATGCACTTTCTTCATAGTGTCATTGGTCTTTGTATTTTGGTGTGTTTTTGCAGTGGCTGATACCAGTTTTTTCTTTCCATATTTAGTGCTTCCTTCAGGAGCTCTTGCAGGGCACGCCTGGTGGTAATGAAATACCTCAGCATTTGCTCGTCTGGGTAGGATTTTATTTCTCCTTTGCTCATGAAGCTTATTTTGGCTGGATATAAAATTCTGGGTTAAAAATTCTTTTTTTTAAGAATGTTGAATTTTGGCCCCCAATCTCTTCTGGCTTGTAGAGTTTCTGCTGAAAGGTCTGCTGTTAGTCTGATGGGCTTCCCTTTGTAGCTGATGTGGCCTTTGTCTCTGGCTGACCTCACAGATTTTCCTTCATTTTGACCATGGAGAATCTGATGATTATGTGTAGGAGATCGGTCAGAGTGGTGGGAGAAACTATAGGGAAAAGAGCAGGCCTTCTGAAAGGTCAGATGCCTCTGCATAGCTTTGGGGGAGAATAAAAGCTGAAGGCAGCTGTTCTCTGACCCTGAGGCAGAGGGCAAGGAGTAGGTACAAGGAAGTGTAGGGGAATTTATCATAAACAGTCTTGTTTACTTATGTTGACCAGAAGCTAACCTTTGATCATGGATCTTGTTCCCTGTGGCACCAAACTATGTGAGAACCTCCAACAGGGGTTGTCAGACAGCCTATACAGAAGCGATTCTACTGTGACTGCTCCCCGAAAGGGGAAACAATAATGTTAATTACCCACAAACTGTGTTTGCTCCAGGCTTGTGGCATTATGTCTGTACTGAATAAAAGCAAGCAGCTCCAGCTGTTTGGGACTGCTCATTCTTTGGCCACTAGTGGCGGGCAGTCCCCTAGCTGCTCTTACACTGCATACCTGTGTCTGAGTACTCCTTTCATCTGTTGCTCAGCCAGGGTGTGTGGGACGGACCCGGCAATTATGTGTCTTGGGGTTGGTCATCTTGTGGAGTACCTTAATGGTGTTCTCTGTATTTTCTGAATTGGCATGTTGACCAGTCTTGCTAGGTTGGGGAAGTTCTCCTGAATAATATCCTGAAGTGTGCTTCCTAGCTTGTTTACATTCTCACATTTCCTTACATTCTTACATCCTTACATTTCCTAGCTTGTTTACATTCTTCCCATTTTTTTCTGGTACTCTGATCAATCGTAGGTTTGGTCCCTTTATGAAGTCCCATATTTCCTGAAGGCTTTGTTCATTCCTTTTCATTCTTTTTTCCCTATTCTTGTCTGCATGTCTTATTTCAGCAAGGTGGTCTTCAAACTCTGATATCCTTTCTTCCATTTGGTTGATTTGTCTGTTGATACTTGTATATGCTTCACGAAGTTCTCATGCTGTGTTTTTCAGATCCGTCAGGTCGTTTACATTCCTCTCTAGTTATTCTAGTTATCAGTTCCTCAAATATTTTATCAAAGTTCTTAGCTTCTTTGCATTGGGTTAGAACATGCTCCTTTAGCTCAGCATAGTTTTATGTTACCATCTTCTGAAGCCTACTTCTGTTAATTTGTCCATCTGATCCTCCATCCAGTTCTGCACCCTTGATGGCAAAATGTTGCCATCATTTGGAGGAGAAAAGGCACTTTGGCCTTTTGGGTTTTCAGCATTTTTAAAATTGATTCTGTCTTATCTTTGTGAGTTTGTCTAGCTTCGATCTTTGAGGCTGCTGACCCTTGGATAGGGTTTTTGGGGGGGCCTTTTGTTGTCATTGATGCTGTTGTTATTGTTTTCTGCCTGTTTGTCTTTCTTTCAATAGTCAGGTCCTTCTTTTGTATAGGCTGCTGCAATTTGCTGGGGGTTCACTTCAGGCCCTATTCATCTGATTCACTCCAGTGCCTAGAGAGGTCACTAAAAGAGGCTGGAGAATAGAAAAGATGGGTGTCTGCTCCTTCTTTTGAGACCTCTGATCTTGAGGCACCATCCTGTTGCCAGTAGGATCGCTCCTGTATAGGGTGTCTGACAACCCCTGTTGGAGGGTCTCACATAGTTTGGTTCCACACGGAAGAGGACCCATTTAATGAAGCACTTTGTCCTTTGGTGGTGGGGCTGTGCTTCACTGGGGGGAAAACCCACTCATCTGGGCTGCCCAAATTCCTCAGAACTACCAGTAGAAGAGGCTAAGTCTGCTGTTCTGCAGAGGCTGCAGCCACCCCTCCCACTAGGGGCTCAGACCCAGGGAGATCAGATTCTGTCCCTGAGCCTCTGCCTGGACTTACTGGAGTTCCTGCAGGGAAGCCCCACCCAGTGAGGAAGGATGGGACAGGGTCTGACCTGATGAGCACTCTGACCGCAGACGACGGATGACAGCCATTGTGTTGGACTGTGGGGACAAGTCTTGGGACTAAGCCTTTCTGCCTCCCTGGCTCCAGCAGAGGAAAAGCATAGCCTGGAGCTATACAGATAGGTGCTGCCCTTCCCCTGCACGGGGAATTCGGCAGTTGTGAGTCCCAGTGTGGGTTGCTACCTCTCCCCCAGGAGCTTAAATGACTTAGACAGCAGGTGGGTGCAGCTATTTCTTGTCGCCCTTCCCTCTGGGAGTTGAGTAGGTTAAAGCAGTTTCCCGCTGAGAGGCTGTAAGACAGCGTGTTCTGTGGTTGGGACACTAGGCCCCAGTGGCTTGGGTTCACGAGTGGGATCTTCCGATCCGTGGGTTGCACAGTTCAGTGGAAAAAGCAGTTTCCCCTGCTGGATAGTGGGCTCACTCATTGCCACCCCTGGCTGGGGGGAGGGGGTTCCCCTGTCCCTTGTGGCTCGCAGGTGGGCTGCCGCACCACACTGCTCTTCCTTCTCTCTGTGGGTCATGCCAGCCTTCTAGTCCATTTTGATGAGAGAGTCTGGATACCTTGATTGCTGGTGAAGGATTCACACACTTGTTATGGTTTTTTCGATGGAAGCCTCTGAGCACCATGCTTCTAGTTGCCATTTTGGCCCCACCCCTCCAGTTTGTCTATTTTTCTTTTGTCAACTGTGCTTTTAGTGATGTAACTAAGAAACTGTTGACTCAACAAAAATCACAAATATTTACTCCATTTTTAAAATTGTATAGTTTTAGGTCTTACATTTACATCTGTGATTCATTTTGACTTAATATTTTGTATATGGTTTAAACTGGGAGAAATGGGGTGGTTCTTTTCAGTGTAGGATGAATGAATGACAAATTTGGGCTTCATAAATAATGATGAGCTACTACAATAAGTCAGGAAAAGCTCAATTACTTTCTCTTTCAATATTATTTTATGGTTAATGAACTTATTAAAATTTAAATTGTAATTTGAATTAATAAAATAAGATGACTTATAAGTTATATGTGACAATATAACTTTTGTTATACTATACTATTCTTTTACTGTCACATAACTTATATTAAGTCATCTTCTTCTATTAATTTCTCTTTTGTTATGGGTGCCTCAGCCATGAACCAAATTATGGATGAGTAAACAAATTTTTCCTGCCCTATACTGGCTAATTTGTGGGCTTGGAGTGGAGGTAGATACAATATATCAATAATGATAACAAACTGCAGAAATGTGATTGAGTTCAGTTGTTATGATTGATTAAATGTGTTCTGTCTCTGAAGAACACTGGATTTCAAAATGGAGGTGGGATAAACTAAAGAATAATCCCCAAATATAAATATGCAGATTTTGGCAGAGCCTATCTTGCAAGATTTTGTTTATTTCTTGTATTTGTTGTTGCTGCTGTTGGTTGTTTGCACCCTTTCTTCAAATAGTGCCAGCTCAGCACCACTGAAACTACACCTTGTCCTGCTTTGCATATAAACGTTCTTCTATACTAAAGAACTACATTGTTCACAGACTTATCATTCAGAAGGCAATGGTATAGCAATATTTTATAACTCTTTATGGATCATTAAGTTTCTTTGCATTTGGCAATAGCTCTTTTATTGTCCCAAATGCTCCTGCTGAGAGACTCAAGGCCCGTAGAAATACAGAGAAATGTAACATTATTTTACATTCTATTTTCTCTAGGTGTGATGTTAGCAGCTGCTTAGAAACTTTCTCCCCCAGTGAGAAAGAAGAACAACTGTGTCCAAGTAAGTTACTTGGGTTGCCTTGGAAACCACCGTGCTGTCGGAATAGAATAGTTTTATCTTGAAAGAGAAATAGCATCTCTCAATATAGTGGCTATAATTTATCAGGAAAAAAGAAGAAAAACAGAAAAATAATTATGTTTTCCATTCTGTGATGAGAACAAGGCTTAGATCACAAAATTCAGTTTCAGGAAGTCAAGAAAAGGATGCTTTATTAAGGAAAAGCTGTTAAAAGTATGCTCAACAATTACCCCTGAAGAATGAATCCTCAGAGGATTTGCTGAAGCTACTTTAGACACAGCATATGTGAAAGTGAAAGTCTGTGCTTTTTTTTTTTTCCCCTGGGGACAATTCTAGTCACTGGATGCCAAAGATACCCTAGTAAGTGTGATGATAGCTATGAGCATCCTCATCCCAGATTAAAAAATAAAAAAAGAAAGAAACTGCACAAAAGAATGTGCGTATAATTATAGGGGCTGAAGAAATCACTTGAATTCCATGTGTGAATTCTGGATTCAAAATACATGAACTGGATGCACCCCAATGAAGATAACTGTAATATTACTGCATCTAAGCAAGGTTAAATGAAAACCAGTTAAGTATATTGAAAACCTTAGCTTAAAAAATGTCATACTTATAGTGAAGGGGTAGGAATCAGGGGTGGATGTGGCTGGAAGCATGCTGAAATGGCTTTAAAAGATAAAAACCTGCTAAATGGAATTAAAGTAAGTTCACGCTCTGACTGCAGATCAAGGTGGTAAATAACCATGGCTCACTTTTTCAAGTGTTCACACTGTACCAGGTACTACTCTAAGTGTTTTATGTATATTAGCACTGATTTAACATTCACAGCAATTCTAAAAATAAATTTAAAAAGACCTATTTTGGATATGCACCTGAGAAAGGGCTTTGCTAGGATTCCAAGCAAAATAATTTGGGTTAAAGAGACTAAAATATTGTGGCACTGTGAATTTATACAGAATTAAATTAAGTCGCAAGTGCATGTTACTTGATTATATAAAAATATTTATTAAATGTCTATAATGTATCATACACTATACTCAGTACTTGACATAATTTTGTGAAAAACATATATATGTGTGTGTGTGTGTGTGTGTGTGTGTGTGTGTATGTGTATATACATATATATCCCCATGAATCTTATATTCTTATGGGTGGGGGGGGAGTGGGGATATATAGACTATAAACAACTAAGGAATATGAAAAATAATGTACAATCTTGTTACCTCCAATGAAGAAAACAAACAAATTACAGTGGTAACTAATTATGGTTTCAAGATGGGAATCTGCTTAGAATGGATGGTCCTTTTAATTATTCATATAAACGTAAGAGGTACAAAGGCAGTTTGTTATGTGGATATATTGCATAGTGGTGAGGTCTAGCTTTTGCATAACCATCACCTGAATAATGAATGTTGTAACCACTAAGTACTTTTTCATCCCTCACCCTCCCACCCTTCTGAGTCTCTACTGATGTTCCACACTCTCTGTCCATGTATATACTTTATTTAGCTCCCACTTATAAGTGAGAACATGCAGTATTTGACTTTTTATTTCTGACTTATTTCAGGTAAGATAACGGCCTCTAGTTCCATTAATGTTGCTGCAAAAGACATAATTTCATCATATTTGTGGTTTAAGATAAGACATTAAGTTATATATTCCATTGTGTGTACATAACACATTTTCTTTATCCAATTATCCATTGATGGACACTTCTATTGATCCATATATTTGCTATTGTGAATAGTATTGCAATAAACATATGAGTACAAGTATCTTTTTGATATAATGATTTATTCCCTTTGGGTAGATATCCAACAGTGGTGTAGTTGGATCGAATGATAGTTCTATTTTTAGTTCTTTGCAAAATATTTTAAGTTTTCTATAGAGGGCATACTAATTTACATTCTCAATAAAAGCGTGTAAGCATTATCTCTTCTCTACATCCCTGCCAATAACTTCTATTGACTTTTTAATAATAGCTATTCTGACTGGCATGAGATGCTATCTCATTTTGGTTTTAATTCACATTTCTTGATATTTAGCAATGTTGAACATTTTTTCATATGCATTTTGTCCATTTGTATGTCTTCTTTGAAAAATGTCTATTCATATCATTTTCTGCCTTTTAAATGGAGCTGTTTCTTGTTGTTAAGTTTCTTGTAAATTCTAGATATTAGTCCTTGTTAGATGCATAGTTGGCAAATATTTTCTTTCATTCTGCAGGTGTCTGTCACTGTTTATTTTTTCTTTTGCTGTGCAGAAGCTTTTAGTAAAATTGACTTCCATTTGTCTATTTTTGTTTTTCTTACTTGTGCTTTTGACATCTTGTCATGAATTATTTGCCTACATCAATGTCCAAAAGAGTTTTCCTGGATTTCTTTCCTAGGATTTTAATAGTTACAAGTTTTATATTTAAGTCTTTAATCTGTCTTGAGTCAATTTTTGTATATAGTAAGATACATAGTTTCATTTTTCTGCATATGACAATCCAATTTTCCCAGCACCATTTATTGAAAAGGTTGTCCTTTCTCCTGTGTATGCTCTAAATGACTTTGTCAAAGATTAGTTTGCTGTAGATATGTAGGTTTATTTCTGAGTTTTCTCTTCTCCATTGTTCTATTTTTTACACCACTACCATGCTGTTTTAATTACTATAGCCTTGTATTATAATTTCAGATCAGGTAATGCGATGCCTTCCACTTTGTTCTTCTTGTTTAGGGTTGCTTTAGTTGTTCCAACTCTTCTTTTTGGTTCCATATAAATGTTAAAATAGTATTTTCTAATTCTGTGAAGAATGATCTTGGTAGTTTGATAAAAATATTATTGAATTTGTAAATTGCTTTGGACACTACTGCCATTTTAACAGTTTGATTCTTCCTGTCCATGAGCTTGAAATACTTTTCCATTAGTTTGCATAATCTACAATTTCTCTTATTAGAGTTTTAGTAGTTTCCTTACAGAGATATTTCACCTCCTGGGTTAAACATATTCCTAGATATTTTTTTGTAGGTATTATAAATGGAATTGCTTGCCTGAGTTGTTTCTCAGCTTGTTTGTTATTGGTGTATAGAAATGCTACTGATTTTTGTAGGTTTACTTTGTATCCTGAAATTTTACTGAATTCATTGATCACATCTAGGAGTCTTTTGGAAGAGTCTCTAGAGTTTTCTAGGTCTAATTTCACAGCAAACAGAGATAATTTGACTTCCTCTTTTCTAATTTAGATCCTTTTTATTTATTTCTCTTGTCTGATTGGTCTGGCTAGGACTTTCAGTAGTATGTTGAATAAGAGTGACAAGAATGGAAGACGGCCGAACAGGAACAGCTCCGGTCTGTAGCTCCAAGCAAGATTAACACAGGAGGTGGGCGATTTCTCCATTTCCAACTGAGGTACCCAGCTCATCTCATTGGGACTGGTTAGACAGTGGATGTGGCTCATGGAGGGCAAGCCAAAGCAGGGTGGAGCTTCGCCTCACCTGGGAAGTGAAAGGGGTTGAAAAACTCCCACCCCTAGCCAAGGGAAGCTGTGAGGGATTGTGCCATGAGGAACAGTGCATTTCAGCCCAGATATTATGTTTTTCCCATGGGCTTTGCAACCTGCAGACCTGGAGATTCCCTCAGGTGCCTAAACCACCAGGGCACTGGGTTTCAAGCACAAAATGGGGCGGCCATTTGGGCAGATGCCAAGCTAGCTGGAGTTTTATTTTCATATCCCAGTGATGCCTGAAATGCCAGCGAGACAGAATTGTTCACTGCCCTGGAAAGGGGGCTGAACCCAGAGAGCCAAGTAGCCTAGCTCAGCAGATCCCACCCTCATGGAGCCCAGCAAGCCAAGATCCACTGGCTTGAAATTCTTGCTGCCAGCACAGCAGTCTGAAGACAACCTGGTATGCTCGAGCTTGATGGAAGGGGCATCCACCATTACTGAGGCTTGAGTAGGTGGTTTTCCCTGACAGTGTAAACAAAGCTGCTAGGAAGTTTGAACTAGGTGGAGCCCACCATAGCTCAGCAAAGCTGCTGTAGCCAGACTTCCTCTCTAGATTCCTCCTCTCTGGGCAGGGCATCTCTGAAAGAAAGGCAGCAGCCTCAGTCAGGGACTTACAGATGAAACTTCCATCTCCCTGGGACAGAGCACCTGGGTGAAGGGACGGCTGTGGGTGCAGCTTCAACAGACTTAAACATTCTTGCCCGTTGGCTCTGAAGAGAGCAGGGGATCTCCCAGCACAGTGCTCGAGCTCTGCTAAGTGACAGACTGCCTCCTCAAATGGGTCCCTGACCCCCATGACTCCTGAGTGGGAGACATCTCCCAGCAGGGGTTAACAGACACCTCATACAGGAGAGCTCTGGCTGGCATCTGGCAGGTACTCCTCAAGACGAAGCTTCCAGAGGGAGGAACAAGCAGCAATCTTTGCTGTTATACAGGCTCCATTGGTGATATCCAGGCAAAAAGGCTCTGGAGTGTGCCTCCAGCAAACTCCAACAGACCTGTAGCTGAGGGTCCTGACTGTTAGAAGGAAAACTAACAAACAGAAAGGAATAGCACCAACATCAACAAAAACGATGCCCGCACCAAAACCCCATCTGTAGGTCACCAACATCAAAGACCAAAGGTAGATAAATCCATGAAGATGAGGAAAAATCAGAGCAAAAAGGCTGAAAATTCCAAAAACCAGAAAGCCTCTTCTCCTCCAAAGGATCACAACTCCTTGCCAGCATGGGAAGAAAACTGGATGCAGAATGAATTTGACAAATTGAAAGAAGTAGGCTTCAGAAGGTGGGTAATAACAAACTCCTCCAAGCTAAAGGAGCATGTTCTAACCCAATGCAAGGAAGCTAAGCACCTTGAAAAAAGGTTAGAAGAATTGCTAATTGAGTAATCAATTTATAGAAGAACATAAATAACCTGATGGAGCTGAAAAACACAGCACAAGAACTTCATGAAGCGTACACAAGTATCAATAGCCAAATCGATCAAGCAGAAGAAAAGATATCAGAGATTGAAGATCAACTTAATGAAGAATTTTATATCCAGCAAAACTAAGCTTCATATTTGAAGGAGAAGCTAAATCCTTTACAGATAAGCAAATGCTGAGAGATTTTGTCACCACCAGGCCTGTGTTACAAGAGCTCCTGAAGGAAGCACTAAATATGGAAAGGAAAAACCTGTACCAGCCACTGCAGAAACATATCAAATGGTAAAGATCATCAACACTATGAAGAAACTGTATCAACTAATGGGCAAAATAATCAGCTAGTATCATAATGACAGGATAAAATTCACACATAACAATATTAACCTTAAATGTAAATGGGATAAATGCCCCAGTTAAAAGACACAGATGGCCAAATTGGATAAAGAGTCAAGACCAATTGGTGTGCTGTATTCAGAAGATCCATCTCACATGCAAAGACACACATAGGTTCAAAATAAAGGGATGGAGGAATATTTACCAAGCAAATGGAAAGAAAAAAAAAGTAGGGGTTTGCAATTCTAGTCTCTGATAAAACAGACTTTAAACCAATAAAGACCAAAAAAGACAAAGAAGAGCATTACATAATGGTAAAGGGATCAATGCAACAAGAAGAGATAACTATCCTAAATATATATACACCCAATACAGGAGCACCCAAATTCATAAAGCAAGTTCTTAGAGACCTACAAAAAGACTTAGACTCCCACACAATAATAGACAGATCAACGAAACAGAAAATTAAAAAAGATATTCAGGACTTGAACTCAGCTCTGGACCAAGAAGACCTAGTAGATATCTACAGAATTCTCCACCCCAACTCAACAGAATATACATTCTTCTCAGCACCACATCACACTTATTCTAAAATTGACTACATAATTGGAAGTAAAACACTCCTCAGCAAATGCAAAAGGATGGAAATCATAACAAACAGTCTCTCAGACCACAGTGCAATGAAATTAGAACTCAAGATTAAGAAATTCACTCAAAACTGCACAAATACATGGAAACTGAACAACCTGCTCCTGAATTACTGGGTAAATAATGAAATTAAGGCAGAAATAAATAAATTATTTGAAACCAATGAGAAAAAAGACACAACGTACCAGAATCTCTGGGACGCAGCTAAAGCAGTGTTTAGAGGGAAATTTATATCACTCAATGCCTGCAGGAGAAAGTGAGAAAAGGCTAACATCACAATTAAAAGAACGAGAGAAGCAAGGGCAAACAAACTCAAAAGCTAGCAGAAGACAAGAAATAACTAAGAGCAGAATTGAAGGAGATAGCGACATGAAAAATCTTTAAAAAAAATCAATGAATCCAGAAGCTGGTTTTGAAAAGATGAACAAAATAGACATACCGCTAGCCAGACTAATAAAGAAGAAAAGAGAAGAATCAAATAGACACAATAAAAATGATAAAGGAGATATCATCACTGATCCCACAGAAATATAAACTACCATCAGAGAATACTATAAACCCCTCTATGCAAATAAACTAGAAAATCTAAAAGAAATGGATAAATTCCTGGACACTTACACCCTCCCAAGACAAAATGAGGAAGAAGTCAAATCCTTGAATAGACCAATAAGAAGTTCTGAAATTGAGGCTGTGATTAATAGCCTACCAACCAAAAAAAAGCTCAGGATGAGACGGATTCACATCCAAATTCTATCAGAGGTACAAAGAGGAGCTGGTACCATTTTTTTCTGAAACTATTCCACATAATAGAAAAAGAGGGACTACTCCCTAAATCATTTTATGAGGCCAGCATCATCCTGATACCAAAACCTATCAGAGTCACAACAACAACAACAACAACAACAACAACAACAAAAGAAAAGCAAAGAAAATTTCAGGCCAATATCCTCGATAAACATTAATGCGAAAATCCTCAATAAAGTACTGGCAAACTGAATCCAGCAGCACATAAAAATCTTATCCACTACGATCAAGTTGGCTTCATCCCTGGGATGCAAGCCTGGTTTAACATACACAAATCAATAAATGTAATCCATCACATAAACAGTACCAATGACAGAAACCACATGATTATCTCAATAGATGCAGAGAAAGCCTTCAACAAAATTCAATGCTAAAAACTCTCAATAAACTAGGTATTGATGGAATGTATCTCAAAATAATAAGAGCTATTTATCACAAACCCACAGCCAATACCATACTGAATGGGCAAAAGCTGGAATCATTCCCTTTGAAAACGGGCACAAGACAAGGATGCCCTCTCTCACCACTTCTATTCAACAGAATATTGGAAGTTCTGGCCAGGGCAATTAGGCAAGAGAAAGAAATAAAGGGTATTCAAATAGGAGGAGAGGAAGTCAAATTGTCTCTGTTTGCAGATGACGTGATTGTATATTTAGAAAACCCCATTATCTCAGTCCAAAATGTCCTTAAGTTGATAAGCAACTTCAGCAAAGTCTAAGGATAAAAAATCAATGTGCAAAAATCACAAGCGTTTATATACACCAATAATAGAGAGCCAAATCATGAGTGAACTCCCTTTCGCAATTGCTACAAAGAGATTAAAATGCCTAGGAATACAATTTACAAGGGATGTGAAGAACCTCTTCCAGGAGAACTACAAACCACTGCTCAAGGAAATAAGAGAGGACACAAACAAATGGAAAAACATTCCATGCTCATGCATAGGAAGAATCAATATTGTGAAAATGGACATAAGGCCCAAAGTAATTTATAGATTCAGTGCTATCTCCATCAAGCTACCAATGACTTTCTTCACAGAATTAGAAAAAACTACTTTAAATTTCATATGGAATGAAAAAAGAGCCCATATCACCAAGACAATCCTAAGCAAAAAGAACAAAGCTGGAGGCATCATGCTACCTGACTTCTAACTATACTACAAGCCTACAGTAACCAAAACAGCATGGCACTGGGACCAAAACAGATATATAGACCAATGGAACAGAACAGAGGCCCCAGAAATAATGCCACAAATCTACAACTGTCTGATTTTGACAAACCTGACAAAAACAAGCAATGGGGAATGGATTCCCTATTTAATGAATGGTGCTGAGAAAACTGGCTAGCCATATGCAGAAAACTGAAACTGGGCCCCTTCCTTACACCTTATACAAAAATTAACTCAAAATGGAATAAACACTTAAACGTAAGACCTAAAGCCATAAAACTCCTACTAGAAAACCTAGGCAATACCACTCAGGGCATAGGGATGGGCAACGACTTCATGAATTCAACACCAAAAGCAATGGCAGCAAAAGCCAACATTGACAAATGGGATCTAATTAAACTAAAGAGCTTCTGCACAGCAAAAGAAACTATCATCATCGAAGTGAACAGGCAACATACGGAATGGGAGGAAAATTTTGCAATCTATCCATCTGAAAAAGGACTAGTATCCACAATCTACAAGGAGCTTAAACAAATTTACCAGAAAAAAACATAACTCCATCAAAAAGTGGGCAAAGTATATAAACATACACTTTTCAAAAGAAGACACTTATGCAGCCAACAAATATATGAAAAAAAAGCTCAGCATCACTGGTCATCAGAGAAATGCAAATCAAAACCACAATGAGATACCATCTCATGCCAGTTAAAATGGCAATCATTAAAATGTCAGGAAACAACTGATGCTGGAGAGGATGTGGAGAAATAGGATCGCTTTACACTGTTGGTGGAGTGCAAATTAGTTCAAACATTGTGGAAGACAGCATGGTGATTCCTCAAGGATCTAAAACAAGAAATACCATTTTACCCAGTAATCCCATTTCTGGGTATATACCCAAAGGATGATAAATCATTCTACTATAAAGACACATGCACACCTATGTTTATTGCAGCACTGCTTACAATAGCAAAGACTTGGAAGCAACCCAAATGCCCAGGAATGATAGACTGTATAAAGAAAATGTGGCACATATACACCGTGGAATACTACACAGCCATAAAAACAATGAGTTCATGTCCTTTGCAGGGACATGGATTAAGCTGGAAACCATCATTCTCAGCAAACTAACACAGGAACAGAAAACCAAACACCACATGTTTTCACTCATAAGTGAGAGTTGCACAATGAGAACACGTGGACACAGGGAGGGGAACATCACACACTGGGGCCTGTTGATAGGTAGAGGGCTAGGGGAGGGATAGCATTAGGAGGAATACCTAATGTATTTGATAGGTTGATGGGTGCAGCAAACCACCATGGCAGGTGTATACCTATGTAACAAAGCTGTACGTTCTGCACATATAGACCAGAACTTACAGAATAATAATAAAAAAGATATATCCAATGAGTATCCTGTCACAGAAACTAATTTTTAATGATATTTTTAAATGAAAAAAATGCTAAGTAGCAAAAAAAAGTGTCGTGAGAATTGGCATCATTTTCTTGTTCAGGTTTGTAGAGAGATGGCTTTATACGTTCTCCACTTAGGTTGTGGGTTTTGCTGTGGGTTTGTCATATATGGCCTTAATTATTTTGAGGTATGCTCTTCTGTCCCTAGTTTTTGAGGTATGCTCCTATGCTCCTATATTAAATGCTTTTTCTGCACTTATTGAGATGATATTATGGTTTTTGTGTTTATTTCTTATAATTGTACTTTTCTGATTTCTCCTTGTCAAGTTTTGTGGTCAATTATGTTAGTCTCATAAAAAGAATTTAAATGTTTCCACTTTCATTCATTCCCTTTCCATCATCAGGGCTAAAATGATGGCAAAGTCTAATAGGCAACTGTAGGCTATAGGCCAAAGATGGAGCAGTAAGGCTGGATACCAAGAAGGCAGAGGACAAAGATGCAGAGGCTGTGATGGGGCAAAAATGCAGCAAAGCAAAAGAGAAACAACATAACTAGACTAAGAAGGCAGCAGGGCCAAAGACAAGAAAGGCAGTAGGGCTCAAGGGTAAGTAGCAAACTGGCAGCTAAGAATGTTTAGGGGCAAGAAGGCAGGAGTGGAAGGGTGGGAGCTGAAGATATTGAGACAAGAGCAGAGGTAATGAGGTGGCTATCCTGCACAGATCACCGGTCAAACATAAGCAAATTGAGCAAACAAATAAATATAGTGTAGATAAAGGGAGATAAAATTTTTATTGTTAAGGGTAGGATCTATAAATGTGAAAAGTGAAATGGCTAGAAATATCTCTAAGGAGATGGATTAGATCTGTAGGTTTCAGTGTGAAAGCATTATGTTTTAATATAGATAGATAAATGGGTAGATAAATACGTGGTATATAACTGTAGCAGTAATAACATATCTATCATATCATATCATATCATATCATCTCATATAATAT
This sequence comes from Hylobates moloch, assembly GCF_009828535.3. Lineage (NCBI taxonomy): Eukaryota > Metazoa > Chordata > Mammalia > Primates > Hylobatidae > Hylobates > Hylobates moloch. The sequence goes on from NW_026652286.1 coordinate 22,844,233, forward strand.
CATATCATAGCATATCAATCATATATTAGTCCTGTTTGCTGAGAAGGTCTAGAGCTAATGACACCCAGTAGCAATGAACACTCTGAAATCCAAGATACTCTCTCCTACTAAAATTACCGATTTCAGGCTGAGTCAGATAAAGGTCAAAGTGATCTTAAATTATTCTATGTACCAGAAATTAAGGGAGTACTCTAAATACAATGGCAACAAGAACAAATAAGCCAGCTTAAATGAGTTCCCACTTACCATAACTGAGATAGCTTAAGTTTTGAAATTAATGGTGATAGTAACAAATAAAAATATTTGATTAAATATAAATCCACTAGGTAATAATATAAACAAATGAGGAAGGTAAAGCCCTTTTTATAATACAATGCCAACTAGTCTGTTGACAAAATGTGATTAAAACAGAAGATCAATATTTGGCAAAAATTGTGGAGGTAGCGGGATCAGACAATATTCGTCAATGAATGCTAAGGTTGGTGGATTGGGATATTTATTTCCCCCCTCCACCCCATATTTCTCAATTGCAAAGATGAATAGTAAGTTTTTAATGGAGAAGGTAGGCACATACCAATAGGAACAGGCAACAGTGGTAAAGACCACTAGTGTTGAGAAAAATCTACATCATGTGCCTCCAGTAAAGAGCACAGCAGTATTTCTGTGTTTTTCTCCCCAAGAAGGCATGGCCTGAGTATGGACATGATAAAACATTAGACAGATTCAGATGGAGAAGACTACCTCTAGAATGAAATGTCTGTGTACTGTAAATCTATGAAGATCACAAAAGATTGAAAAAACTGAGGAATCACTCAATACTGAAGAAAACTAAAGCGACATGCCAAGTATATGCAATGTGTGATCTTAGATTGGATCCTAAAGCAGAAAGGAAAAAAAAAAGATATTATTGGAATAAATAGTGAACTTTAAATGGGACCTACAAATTAAATGAATATATACAATGCTGATTTCATGATTTGGATGATTATTGTAGCTATGTATCCCAGTTTTAAGGAAATTCACAGGAATATTTAGAAAATAGCATATTATACCTGTAATGTGTTTTCAAGTAACTGAAAAAAAGAAGTAATAATATTAATAATTAGAAATGTATCTACATATGTGTGCATACATTTATATATGCATATATATGGAGAGATTGTTGTACACGTACTATATATGAGTGTATATATACATGTGTGTATATATGTATATATACATGTGTGTATATATGTATGTATACATATATGTATGTGTATATACATGTATATATGCATATATATGTGTTTATATATGTATATATGGAGAGAGTGTATTAAATACATATATACATATACACACACACATAGAGGGAGACAGAAAGAAACAGAGAGAGACTAATGTGATGAACTGTTAAATAATTGGGGATTATTGTAGCTGCAATAGAAATAAAAGGTTATTTGTCTGCCCTTGATAATGTAGTAATTGTTCCATGGTTTTTCTGTTCTCTCATAGACTTTGGGTATGCGTGATGTATTCCCAGAAGCCATGAAAGCCTGGGATTTTCCTTGTAAGGTTTCAATTACAGATTCATTCTCTTTAATAGATACTAGACTTTAAAATATTTTATTTCATTTTTTTTTCTTTGCTTCTGTCAGTTTTGGTCAGCTGTCTTTTGAGAAATTGTTCTATTTTACTTTAAAAGGTGAATGTATTGGCATACTTTTTTTCAAAATATTATATTTAGTGAGGTCTTTTTCATTATTGTTCTTCGGAATTTAAGTTCTTCAATTTTTCTATTATTCGTTTTCAAAATTTTTTAGATCTCTGTTTCTTATTTTCTTCTTTTATTTGGCGAATTTGACTTGCTGTATATGTTTAGCTTCTGACAATGGAAAAAGAATATCAATATTCATGAAAGGCTATACATTTTCCTCTAAGCTTAATTTTAGCTGAATCTTATATTTGATTTTTTTTCTTGTTGGCTTTTGTAAACTGAGTTTTTATGATCATCATATGATCAACAAAATTACAGTGATTTTTTTTTCTTTTATATCCTTGAATTCATGTTTCTCTCTGTTCTGGTTAAGCCCTTCAGTTGACTGTTAAATAGAAGTGGTTATAATAGGGATCCTTGCCTGCATTGAATGGATGCATCTAATAACTTACCATAAAAATATAATGTCTATTGAAAACTTTTAATGAATATATTATAGCATGTTAAGTAAATTCCTATCTAGTTCTATTTTGTTAATAGCTTTAGTTTCCCTCTTTGTATTAGTCTGTTTCCAGACTGCTGATAAAAGCATATGTGAGGCTGGGAAGAAAAAGAGGCTTCATAGACTTACGGTTCCACATGGCTGGGGAGGCCTCACAATCATGGTGAAAGGCAAGGAAGAGCAGGTCATGTCTTACATGAATGGCGGCAGACAAAGAGAGAGAAAGCTTGTGCAGGAAAACTCCTGTTTTTTAAAACCATCAGATTTCATGCGGCTCATTCACCATCACAAGAACAGTGTAGGAAAGACCCGCCCCCATAATTCAATCATATTCCACTGAGTTCCTTCCTTGACACATGGGAACTGTGGGAGTTACAATTCAATAAGAAATTTGGGTGGGGACACAGCCAAACCATATCATTCTGCCTCTGGCCCCTCCCAAACCTCATGTCCTCATATTTCAAAACCAATCATGTGTTCCCAACAGTCCCCCAAAGTCTTAGCTCCTTTCAGCATTAACTGAAAAGTCTACAGTCCAAAGTCTCATCTGAGACAAAGCAATTCCCTTTCACATATAAGCCGGTAAAATCAAAAGCAGATTAGTTACTTCCAAGATACAATAGGATAAATTGTCCAAGACAAAGAGGCTATAGGCCTCATGCAAGTCTGAAATCCAGCAGGGCAGTCAAATCTTAAAGCTCCAAAATGATCTCCTTTGAATTCATGTCTCATATCCAGATCATGCTGATGCAAGGGATGGGTTCCCACGGTCTTAGGCAGCTCCATACCTGTGCTTCACAGGGTACAGCCTCCTTCTGGCTGCCTTCACGGGCTAGCATTGAGTGTCTGCTGCTTTTCCAGATGCATGGTGCAAGCTGTCAGTGGATCTACCAATCTGAGGTCTGGAGGATGGTGGCCCTCCTCTCATAGCTCCACTAGGTGGTGCTGCAATAGGGACTTTGTGTGGAGGCTCTGGCCCCACATTCCCCTTCCTCACTGCCCTAGCAGAGGTTCTCCATGAGGGCCCCACCCCTGCAGCAAACTTCCACCTGGGCATACAGACATTTCCATACATCTGAAATGTAGACAGAGGTTCCCAAACCCCAATTCTTAACTTTTGTGCACTTGCACGTTCAACACCACATGGAAGCTACCAAGACTTGGGGCTTGTACCCTCTGAAGCCATGGCCTGAGTTCTAAGTTGGCCTCTTTTAGCCATGACTGGAGTGGCTGGGACACAGGGCACCAAGTTCCTAGGCTGCACACAGCACAGGGACCCTGGGCCTAGCACACAAAACCATGTTTATCTCCTAAGTCTCCAGGCCTGTGATGGGATGGGCTGCTGTTAAGACCTGTGACATGCCCTGGAGACATTTTCCCCACTGTCTTGGGGATTAACCTTTGGCTCCTTGTTACTTATGCAAATTTCTGCTGCAAGCTTGAATTTCTCCTCAGAAAATGGAATTTTCTTTTCTATTGTATTGTCAGGGTGCAAATATTCTGAACTTTCACACTGTGCTTACCTTATAAAACTGATGCCATTAACAGCATCCAAGCCATCCCTTGAATGCTTTGCTGCTTACAAATTTCTTCTGCCAGATACCCTAAATTATCTCTCTCAAGTTCTAAGTTCTACGAATCTCTATGACAGGGGCAAAATGCTGCCAGCCTCTTTGTTAAAACATAACGAGAGCCACCTTTGCTCCAGTTCCCAAGAAGTTCCTCATCTACATCTGAGACCACCTCAGCCTGGATTTCATTGTCCATATCATTATCTGCATTTTTGGGCAAAGCCATTCAACAAGTCTATAGGGAGTTTCAAACTTTCCCACATTTTTCTGTCTGCTTCTGAGCCCTCCAAACTCTTCCAACCTTTGCCTGTTACCCAGTTCCAAAGTCACTTCCACATATCTGGGTATCTTTTTAGCAATGCCCCACTCTACTGGTACCAATCTACTGTCTTAGTTCTTTTTCATACTGCTAATAAAGACATACCTGAGATTGGGAAAAAAAAGGGACTTACAGTTTCACATGGCTGGGGATGCCTCACAATCGTGGAGGACATAATGAGGAGCAAGTCACATCTTACATGGATGGTGGCAGGCAAAGAGAGAGAGAGCTTGTGCAGAGAAGCTCTCTTTTTTTAAAACCATCAGATCTCTTGAGACTCATTCACCATCATGAGAACAGTGCAGGAAACATCTGCCCCCATAATTCAATCACCTCTCGCCAGGCACCTCCCACAACATGTGGGAATTGTTTGAGTTACAATTCAAGATGAGATGTGGGTGGGGACACAGCCAAACCATATCATTCTTCTTTATTGTCCATAGATGTATCAGCTAGCAAATATTATTCTTCATCTTGTTTTACGATTGTGTGTCTATACATTTTTAATATGCCACAGTGGTTAATATTATTTTATTTCAACATGCATGATAGATGTTGTTTATAATCCATTATAACTTTAAAATGTTGCTAGATTTTGCTCACGTTATTTTGTTTACAATTTTTACAACATTAATGGGAAAGATTGGCCTATCATTTTCATTTCTATTACTGTCATATTTTTCATATTAACTTTAGGCTAAAATTGTTGCATGAAAAAATCACCCAATATTTATTTTCTGAGTAATTGTATAAAATTAAGAAAATTTGTTATAATAAGTTTTGGTAAAATGTACTTCTAAAATCAAATGGCCCTGTTTAGTTTTGTTTTTTTATCTTTGGGAGCATTCCAACTAATAACTGTTTCTTTAATGGCTCTGTTAAATCACTGTATTATTTAGTCAGTTTTGGTAATTATACAAATATATATATATTTGTATAAATTGTAAGATATATTGTCATACAGTTTTTTCATAGTATTCTGTTTTTTATTTTAAATATATTTTGGCATTTGTACTTACATCTCTTTTTCATTAATAATGTTACTTATTTTAGTCATTTTTCTTTTGTTCAGTAGCTTCAGAATATATTTTATTAGGCTTTTAAATTTATTGATGCTTATTCTCCTTGCTTTCTGTTTCAACAACTTATTTTTTTCTCTATTACTTCTTCGCTTGGGTTTAATTTGCTTTTCTTCCCTAACTTTTGAATTCAGATCTTTGGATCATTAATAATTTAGCTATTCTTTTTAATATAACAATGTAAATTTACTTTTCCACTGAATTGTTATTATAACTACATTATATATAATAAGATTACATATAATCTTAAAGTAGTATTTTCATTATGGTTAAGTTTAGGTAATTAAAATTTTTATTATTATTTCTTCCCTGACCAAAGAGTAATTTAGAAGTATTTGTGTCCAAGCCACAAGAAAAAGAAATATTATTGATTTCCAGCTTAAGGGTCAGAGAACATTGTCAGCAGGCTATCAATTTTATTTTGTAGTTTAAAAGAGGGTGCATTGTATAATTGTTGAGCTCAGAGGTCAACATTTGCTTACTGAATTAACCTTATTGGTTGTGTAATTAATAAAGTATACATTGCTAAATACTTTTTTCCCTGACTGACCTATTAAATACCAAGATTCATGCAATGCCTTTCAAGCTCCAATAGCTGTTCTGCTTCATAAATCTCAAAACTATTTTATTAATTCATATATGTGTAGAACTATTACATCATCTTGGGAGGTAATATATTTAATTTACTATACAAATTATTTAATAAATTATATATTATGTATTATATAATGTATTCCTTATAATATAGAACATATTTAAATTATGAACTAATAATATAAATATAATTGAAAATTTTAATATTAAATAATGCCCCTCATGTTAATAATAATTTTTGTCTTAAATATTATTTTGGTCTAATATTAATATATTGCCACAACTTTTAAAAATAAGTGTCAGTATATCTTTTTTATATATTTACCTTCAATATCTTTGAATATTTATATATTTCTATTTTTAAACTTAACAATACCTTAGGTAATTAAAATGGATATTTTGGTCTATTTACACTCATTGTGAGGTATGTGAGTTTCCTCATACTATGCTAATATTTATATGCTACAAAATCTTAGGGGAGACATTTTTATTATCAACATTATAACATTTGTTGTAATCCAGAGACACTGTAGAAGCAGAAAAAAAGTCGGATCTGTCCCTTTGCTCATTGTCAGTCTATACTTGCACTGTGAGTACAGACCCTTTTGGCAGGGAGTTAAATTCAGAAACACTAACTTGCTAGGGCCCAAGGCCTAGAATAGCTATGTGCCAGTTAATCTTGTATGTGGCATTTGCTCCTAGGATATTTTTGTTTCCTTAACAATTTTATTTCAATTATTTGTTTGCCCTTTGGAATTGATTTTCTTTCTTGAAAAACTGGAAGGCATTTAAAGTTATGTGTGTATAATTTCTGAAAATTTAAATGTATTGAGACAGAAAAATTTTATTGCATATATAATTTGTCACTCAGCAGGAAGTAGAATTCTACCTGCTACCACTTTACCTTTCTTTGAATTCTTACCTACCATATCTGCTCCATACAAAGACCCTTTCCACCTGACCTAGTTTGGGCTGGTGTAACAAAAATACCACAGACTAGGTGGCATAAGCAACAAACATTTATTTCTCACTGTTCTGGAGGCTGAAAAGTCCAAGATCAGAGTTCTCACAGATCACTGTCTAGAAAGAACCCATCTTTTTGCTTCTAGGCAGCCACCTTCTAGCTCTATCCTAACATGGCAGAGAAAGCAAAAGAGCTTTTTTAGTTTCTTTTTCTTCTTATAAGGGCACTAATCCCACCATGGAAGCTTCACCCTCACTACTCCACCTAGACCTAATTACCTCCCAAAGGCCTCACCTCCTAATACCATCCCATTGGACGTTAGGGTTTTAACATATGAATTTTGGGGGATAGAAACATATAGTCCATAACACTAGTCCAAAGTCATTTCATTACTGCATACTACATGGTTAACAATGAGAACATACAATAGCATATTAAATTCAATGATTAATTTTAAATAAATAATCCATACACTTCTATTTAATTCAACAATCGTATTCAGGTTATATAACACCTCCTATAAACTTGGAGAAATGTTGAGCCTTTTTGCTAGCATTGAACATTTTGGATGGTAAATTCGTGGCTCTTCTTAGATAGAATGATGCTGACAACTCAATGCATTAAAAGAACATCAAATGAGGCTTGACCTAAATATCTAGTGCCCTAAATATGGAGACATACTTTCTGTATTGTCATTTATGTAATACTTTGGTAACCTTGGAAAATTACTTAACCCTGTTGGCTTAACTCTACCCATCTGAACCACTTGTGGATCTTAAAAAATAATTCCTAAGCCCCCATCTCCAGATATTCCAATTCACTTTTTCAGTAGAGCTACGGATCAGAATCTCTAGGGCAGAGGACTGAGTATACATATATTTTACAAGCTTCATAGATTATTCTTTTGTCAGACAGGACTGAAAAACACAGATTTAAGAAACTTATTTAGCGCTTTCCCATCTACAAAAGAGGACCATAAGCATGGTATATTAAGATTTTTTTTCCAATCCTTGCAGACGTTTTATAATCTGAACAAAGATCAAAATAAGAGGTTATCTGATGTGAAAGAACCATCTGGTACGTGTCAAATGTTTCCTATATAAGGCTATGCCTCTTTCTAGTGTATTTCTGTTGCAGAACCTGCTGACATTTGTCTTAGACTGGGATAAATGTCACTATGTTTTAAGCCTAAGAGTGGGAGGTATAGACATAAGAAGAAAGGGTTGAGGAGAATAAGAAAGAAAGGTATTAATTGAGTTTAAAATAATCAGTAAGCATACAGTCTACAGATCCTGAGCTCTTAGACCTTGATGTTTAAAAATAAGATTGCCATTTAAATACAGAAAATTTTCCCCACACAAGGTGCTGTTAAATGAAATTTGAAAAATTTTGTATTATTTACCAATTAATTGGTATTATTAAAGGGGAGCAGCAAACCACTTTTTCTTTTCATGGCAAAATATGACCAGGGCTAGATGCCATGATATTTGAGTGAATAATCAATACAGAAATTTTAGGGTATTACTTATGTGCAGGAATATTCTAATTGTATTACCAGACTGCATATCAATATCAAGAGTGAGAGTTAAGCTTTATTTTCATTTATATTCTAACTCACTATCATTTTGATTATTTCCTCTGGATTATGAAAGAGCAGACAAGAATAAACTGAGACAGCTATAATTTAACTTTGACAAATGCACCTCGAGAGTGTTCTGTATCTTAACTATTTTGCTATTTTCATGATTATCTATAGTCTGAAAGGAAATGTATTTTAACAGTAAGATGCCCATGAAGAGATAAGTCATCAGGCTTTCTTCAGGAACATTTGCAATGATCATTTAGCAGTGACAAAGGATTCCATAAAGATAAAAGGCTAGGGATTTTTCTCCTCATCAATATTGAATTGTATTAAAGTAGTAAATTCAGTAGCACATGCAATTTTGAATATTAATATGTGATGAATTGACTTGATTATATTTAGCACTATTTTTATGCTATCTCAGTCATTGTATCTAGAAGTTTTAACCTCTATACAAAATAGATTGTTTTCTAACAAAAATGATTTAAAAAATAGAACAAAAAGATTTAACCATTGGCATGGACCTAGTTCTAAAACTAGTACAGTATCAGTGAAATCAGACTAATGATTGAAAACCAGGCTTGCAATAAAGGAGAGTTTCCCATGGGTAGAGAAATACACATATGGGGTTCCTAGAGAATCATTTCTAGACTAATTGGGGTCAACTTTTTAAAAAACTATTTGAAAGAATATGTACAAAACATGAAAAACTATTACAGGTAGAACTCAGATATTATAATTTTGGGGAAAATGCTCATGAGTATACAACCTACAACTTTATTTCCTCATATATAAATTTGAATTGATAATTATAACCATCTCATGTGGTTGTTATTATAATAAAATACCAAGTATAAAGTGCCTCGAATGTGAATGCTAACAGTTAGTGGCAGCAACGGTGATAAGGTTGTGAAAGGAAAGTGGTTCTTAACTTGGGAATGAAACACGAGTTTCATAGAGAATTCAAAATGCCTAAATTAAGACTTCAAAATACCTGAGTATGTATCAAAAACATTCCTTTACGTACATATTTTTTTCAAGGAGAGAGTCCAAATCTTTCATCATACTCAAAGTGCCAGTGGTCCCAAAATATTCAAAATTCCCTGATATGCTATCTCGTGACACTATATGAATGCAATTGAAAATAGAAAATAAATACATACTTAAACTGCTTAATTTCGTAACTTGGGGAAAATCTTTTTATAAAAACATGTATCTAATTAAACCAAAGAGCTTCTGCTCAGCAAAAGAAACTACCATCAGAGTGAATAGGCAACCTACAAAATGGGAGAAAATTTTCGCAACCTACTCATCTGACAAAGGGCTAATATCCAGAATCTACAATGAACTCAAACAAATTTACAAGAAAAAAAAACCCCAACAAAAAGTGGGCAAAGGATATGAACAGACATTTCTCAAAAGAAGACAATTATGCAGCCAAAAGACACATGAAAAAATGCTTATCATCACTGGCCATCAGAGAAATGCAAATCAGAACCACAATGAGATACCATCTCACACCAGTTAGAATGGCGATCATTAAAAAGTCAGGAAACAACAGGTGCTGGAGAGGATGTGGAGAAATAGGAACACTTTTACGCTGTTGGTGGGACTCTAAACTAGTTCAACCATTGTGGAAGTCAGTGTGGCGATTCCTCAGGGATCTAGCACTAGAAATACCATTTCACCCAGCAATCCCATTACTGGGTATATACCCATAGGACTATAAATCATGCTGCTATAAAGACACATGCACACGTATGTTTATGGCGGCACTATTCACAATATCAAAGACTTGGAACCAACCCAAATGTCCAACAACCACAGACTGGATTAAGAAAATGTGGCACATATACACCATGGAATACTATGCAGCCATAAAAAAGGATGAGTTCATGTCCTTTGCAGGGACATGGATGAAACTGGAAAACATCATTCTCAGTAAACTATCGCAAGGACAAAAAACCAAACATCACAGGTTCTCACTCATAGGTGGGAATTGAACAATGAGAACACATGGACACAGGAAGGGGAACATCACACTCCGGGGACTGTTGTGGGGTGGGGGGATGGGGGAGGGACAGCATTAGGAGTTATACCTAATGCTAAATGACGAGTTAATGGGTGCAGCACACCAACATGGCACATGGATACGTATGTAACAAACCTGCACATTGTGCACATGTACCCTAAAACTTAAAGTATAATAATAAAAAAAATTAAAAAAAAGAAAAAAAATCTGAAGGCCAAATAAAATTTAAAATTATTAGACACAAAAGTGAACTTAAATGCTCTTAGCTTGTTCCGTAAGGGCAATAGTCAAATGCTACATTATTACTCCCACAGCGTACAATATATGAGGTTTTAGCAAGAAAAACATTAATAATCAATATATGCAGAGAGAAAAGTGCAATGTAAACAACGCTGTGTTTAGAGTCAGACGACCTTTTCCATGTACCAGCTAATCTATAATCATGGACAAGTGACTTATTTGAATCTAAATGTATCTTTAGAAAACAAAATTAAGATAAACTGAGACACATCTCCTTCACAGGTTGTTAAGTATACAGAAAGAGAATGTATATGAATATTTTATTAAAAGACTAGATGCCATAAAATATAAATTATTGCTATGACTATTAATGGCAAAATATACCCATTTATTTACAGTAAAGCCAGTAATGTGTAATACTTCCTTGATTTGTGGGTATCAGATAAATGTAATTTTATCTTGGCTGTACTACATATCAGCAATGTGATATTGAGAAAATTACTTAAACTTTCTTCTAAGCCTTAGTTGGACTACATATTAAATGCGAAGAAATAGTAACATATAACAAATAGAGTTGTAGAATATGAAGGGCTAACAACAGTGCCTGATATATACATGTTTAATACACATTACCTGTTATTAGATTGTCCTTATACAGAATAATCATGCAACCATTTGTGAAATCTAGTTTGTTTATCTGGGAGAAGTCAGGTTTCTATTCACAAGAGTATTGTGAAGATCCAACTCAGTCACAGTGATAACTAGCAAGTACAATACTAAGATGGGGGACAGTAAAGGGAATTATAGTATATCGAGCATGTAGAACTACAAATTCCAAAATAATTCCACACTCTTAAGTCTTTTAGCCTTAAAGCAACCCCAAGTATATATCCATTTTAGAGAAGGACACCGTAATGATGACAATTGAAACAACTTTACAAATCAAAGTTTTCATAATTCTGTCCTTCTGTCCTCAAAGCTTGATTCTATCCAGTGTGAAAGAAACCACTGTATGTTTTCCAGGTCGATTGTTTTTCCTGAATTCGATATTACTCTTCCACAAGTCATTTTAAAAATGCAGAACAGTTGTCATTTCTGATACATTTCATCTATAGCCATAACCACTATCTCATAAAATTGTAGTGTTATCCTTATTCTGAATCTTTTTAGTTAAAGATTGCAGCATTCCGCAGCTTCTTGAGGGCTCAGAAAATCAGTGAAAAGAAAAAAATAATTGAAGGCTCATGTTGGGTTCTATCTGTTCAGAGGCTTTAGACAACATCTATTCATCTTGAGTAACTACCTCTTGTCCAAGTAAGCCTTGAAATCTGTTTTGTGTTCTTAGGCATCAATCTCTTATTTAACGTAGTTTAACAAGTCAATGAATTGGAATTTTATATGTTTATTCCTGTAAAAGGAAAGTATAAAAAATATTGAATATGGCACATAATTACCATATATATTCTAATATATGTCAGAAATGTCAGAGAACTGGGGAAAGGGGGTAGGACACAGAGGAAATTACATGGGATGAACATTGAAGGACATAAATTCTACCAACCATTCTTGAACAGTTCCAAGGTTGTCAACAGCTTGTGTTTTTGTTATTTTTGTTATTACCTATTGAAAGATTTTAATGGGTGAGGAAAAGAAACAAGTATTAAAAGAAATATGTATTTTTCTTAAGCCACTTGAGATTTGTTAACATGCTAACGAGGATCTCCTCAACTGTAATCCAAGCATCAAAATAAAGAAATCAACATTGATACAGTGCTGCCAGCTAAACTTGGACTCTATTCAACTTTTCATGTGTCTCAATAATGTTTATTATTGTGAAATGTTCCAGACTAGAACTATATTTTGCTTTTGGTTGTCAAGATTATTTAGTCTCCCTCAATCATTCTAAGCCCTTGTGTGTGTGTGGCTTTCATAACCTTGATATCTTTGAAGATTACAAATCAATTCCTTTGTGTAGTATCTCTTATCTTTGGCTATTGTGATGTATCTTCTTGATAAGGTTCAAGTTATGCAACTTTGAGATAAATACTAGAGAGATCATTCTGTGTTTTTCTCACCGTATGCTATCAAATGGCACATGATTTTGATTTATTCCCTTATTGACTGTTCTAAACTAAATGTGTCTCCTCCAATATTCATATGCTGAATTGATATAACCAGCCTCAACCTCTTTTATTTCTACCAAATTTGATATATTTCAATTACACTAGTTGGAAAATCAGAGTTGTTTTTAATAACTACATTTTCAATCTATTTAATATTCCTTTAAATCCCATTTGCGATAAGCAAATTTTAAGGACTTGATAATTATTTATAATATTAAAAACAGTGATGACTTAATGAGTACTTGCTCTATTCTTGACAAAGAGCTAGACTCTTGCTATGAATTTTTTATCTAAGAATTTTTCTCGCTTGCTCAAATAAGATATTGTTGCTGTTATTGTTATCACCATCATTACTGTACATGTGCTAATGAGAAAATTCAGGTCAAGAGATTTATGCATGATCATTATAGCCCAACCTTGGAAAGTGAAACAGTCAGAATTTCTTCTCACTTTGACTCCGTAGTCTATGCTATTAACCACTGAAATACTGGGTACCATATGGCATCTGCATTCACATCAGGAAATCAGTATGACTTGATTAAATTTTTAATCTTCCTTCAGAATTTTGCAGCAAATTTTTTACTAGTAGTTTCTTAATAACTCATGAAAATGCTTGACATACAGAAAGTGGTAAGATTTATGATAGCTTAAAAGAAATAAACATTAACAAATCAAACATTACTTTGGCAGTAAATATGTAAAAATATTATAAGAATTTACATTCTATATTAAGGAATTAAGGAGACTGAGATTGCTAATACCAAATTTCTTAATTACAACATTTCTCAGCCCCTTCTGTGCCAAGAATACAATGTGAAATGAAATAGGCATCAGGAAACTTGAAATTTCATCTAGCTCTGTCTATTTTTGTCTCTGACATTATACAAGCCATTTTTCCTCTCTAATCCTTAACTATCTTATCTGTAATCTGAGATACTTGAATTAGATTATGAAAGTATACTGTAGCTTAAAAAATCTAACTTTTCTATAGGTTGCCTGTTCATTCTGATGCTAGTTTCTTTTGCCGTGCAGAAGCTCTTTAATTTAATTAGATCCAATTTGTCAATTTTGGCTTTTGTTGCAATTTCTTTTGGTGTTTTAGTCATGAATTCTTTGCCCATGCCTATGTTCTGAATGGTACTGCCAAGGTTTTCTTTTAGGGTTTTTATGGTTTTGGGTTTTACATTTAAGTCTTTAATCTATCTTGAGTTAGTTTTTGTATAAGGTGTATGGAAAGGGTCCAGTTTCTGTTTTCTGCATATGGCTGGCTAGTTTTCCCAGCACCATTTATTAAACAGGGAATCCTTTCCCCATTCCTTGTTTTTGTCAGGTTTGTGGAAGATCAGATGGTTTTAGATGTGTGGTGTTATTTCTGAGGTCTCTGTTGTATTCCATTGGTCTATACATCTGTTTTGGTACCAGTATCATGCTGTTTTAGTTACTGTAGCCTTGCAGTACAGAGTGAACAGGCAACCTGCAGAATGGGAGAAAATTTTTGCAATCTGACCACCTGACAGGGGTCTAATATCCAGAATCTACAAGTAACTTAAATAAATTTGTAAGAAAAAAAAACAAACAACCCCATCAAAAAGTGGACAAAGGATCTGAAAAGACACTTCTCAAAAGAAGACGTTTAAGCAGCCAACAAACGTATGACAAAAAGGTCATCATCACTGGTCATTAGAGAAATGCAAATCAAACCCACAAGGAGATACCATCTCACACCAGTCAGAATGGCAATTATGAAAGTCAGAAAACAATAGATGCTGGCAAGGCTGTAGAGAAACAGGAATGCTTTTGCACTGTTGGTGGGAGTGGAAATCAGTTCAACCATTGCGGGAGACAGTGTGGCAATTTCTCAAGGATCTAGAACCAGAAATACCATTTGACCCAGCAATCCCATTGCTGGGTATATATCCAAAGGATTATAAATCATTCTACTATAAAGACACATGCACATGTATGCTTATTGTACCACTATTTACAATAGCAAAGACTTTGAACCAACCCAAATGTGTATCAGTGATAGACTGGATAAAGAAAATGTGGCACATATACAGCATGGAATACTACGCCAGCATAAAACGAATGAGATCATGTCCTTTGCAGGGACATGGATGGAGCTGGAAGCCATCATTCTCAGCAAACTAGCACAGGAACAGAAAACCAAGCACTGAATGTTTTCACTCATAAGTGGGAATTGAACAATGAGAACACATGGACGCAGGGAAGGCAACAACACTACCTGGGGCCTGTTGGGGGGTGAGGGGCAAGGGGAGGGGGAGCATTAGGACAAATACCTAATGCATGCGGTGCTTCAAACCTAGATGACAGGTTGACAGGTGCAGCAAACCACCATAGCACATGTATACCTATGTAAAAAACCTGCACATTCTGCACTTGTATACCGGAACTTAAAGAAAAAAAAAATACCATATAGAGAAATAAAAAAAAATCCAACTTTCAATAAAATGTAACACTTTAGTAATTATAAAACAGGTGGCACTTTTAAGAACTATAAATGAGCATTATTAATGCAAATACTGAGCTTTCCTTCTTTATGGGATAATAACCCAGACATTTTCCTATGTTTCTCACCACAAGGAAAATGCTAAGGTAGAACACAATAGCTGTCTCCGCCTTCCTGTGTTTGGGGAAGGAAGTGAGCTGGGTCAATTTATACCTAAATTCAACCTTTTCCTCTGAATACATTAAATGCTTACATGAGGAGGAAGCAATGAGCTTGCAGGTTTTTCTATTTGTCTGCACAATGCAATCAAGTGTGTGTGTGTGCGTGCATGCGTGTGCGTGTGTGTGTGGTGGCGGGGTGGGGGACATGATGTGTGTAAAACTATGGGTGTCTGAGCTCCACTACACTGAAATTCTGATTCAATTAATCTGAAAGGAGCTCAAGAATGAGCACTTTTTAATAAAAATTGACCTCATAATTCTGATTGACAGCCAAGGTTGAGAACCTACCTCTGGGTTACAGCTAAAGCTCTCTCCTTGGGTATGTCCAACTTGTAAACCTGACTATGAGTCTCAGCCTGAGGGGAATTCTTACAATGTTGCAAAGCCCCAAGAGAGAAAATGCACCAATATTTTTCTCAACAAACAAAAACACTTATGAGAAACCAATTCATTTCTCAGCGAAATTAATAGTGGTGATGTTTTGATTTTAGCAATCCCAGTTGTTTTGGTGAATATTATCTTCCACAGTTCTACCATTACTGTTTCCCAGTTCTCCAATTTGAAAAATTGTTATAGAGATAGAAATCAGTTTACAGCAGAGTTCAGTTATGACCATTCCAGACAGTAGGTCTTTTATTGTTTTTCTATTTTAAGTAACTATAATTTGTTTCAGAGTATTCTATGCCATTGCATTCATTCATCTCTTGCTGACTATGGTTGTAAATACAAAATCAAAGTAGATTTTTACAGAATGTCATTCAGGAAACCCCTTCATCAACTGCTTAATTTTACATCATTTTAAAGTCAGGGAAGCCCAAAGAGGTTAGGTGATTAGTCCAAAAGTACCCCAAAGTTTGTCAGACTAAATATGGAATTGAAATCCAGACCTCTGGCCTCCAAGTTATGTAATAAATCATACTCATTATACAGGGGACTAAAGTAGAAAGTATCCATTTTATCTATCTATCCATCCATTTATTTATTATTTATTTAGAATAAAAATACGAAATCAAAGATATATTCCATTAAATGTTGTCTTCCTTCAGCTCTGACATTAATGTTACCGTGAACATTTTGAAAGCTTCTCTTTTAGAACTTACAGTAAGGCATTTTTAAAGACACAAAGATATTCTAATTTTTTTATTTCTAACTACATTTATATATACATATACATATAATTTTGTTAAAGTATGTCTCAAACTTTAGTTACTAAGGATACTAGTGATTTTTGCACGATTTGTAATTTTTGCATATTTTCTAAGTTATATTTCATTGTTTCAGAATGACAAAAGAATGGATCATTAACAATATATTATAGAAAACTACATTCTGGTATGTAATAATATATTTTATATTTATAAAACAACTTTTTTTGAAATAAAACACACTCACTTGGAAAAATAAAACCTGTTATAGTTATAATAATATCTATTTTATTACCTTAAAACCATATCAGTCCCCTGTAAGCAGGCAAGATTATTATTTTATTTTATTTCTTTCTTGCTTGATGATGAGGGCTGTTACAGGAGATAATGTAATCATTTAATAAATATAGGCCAAGTCAAGTGATAACATCAAAATTTTCCAGTATGAAATCTCTTCTCATATTTTGTTCTATTCATTTTTCAAGGTCCATTTTCTCAGTAATGGATTTCATTATTTTACAGATAGATTTGATTTCTCTTTTCTTGCATTATAGCAAGTATCCTGCTTTATTATATCCAATTCTATAGAAGTAAAAGTTTTGGGGGATAGATACTTTCATATTTTACTCTTGAATTCATTTATTAGTTCTACACATATTTATTTTGTATCTAATATAAATCTGCCACTATTCAAGGTACTAGAGATATGTCAATAAGTATATTGACATGGTCCTCATGGAGACTATCTTCCACTGGAGATCTCTTGGTCTCTTCCTTGAATCCTACGGATCAGCATCACAAAATACACAAACATTTGTATGAGAGATTAATTTATTAAAAATAGTCCTTTAGCAGACAGGAAAAAAAAGAAAACAGAAACTGTCTCTTTTACTTTGGCCTTTCCAACATTTTTAAAGATTTTCTCTTCTCACTACTGCTGGTGTGCTTTGCTTTCTTTGTTTAAAAGATAATATTTTAAGTCTACATAAATTAAACACTTTCTGATATTCACTAAATGGCATGCTACAACGTTCATAGCAATCAAGTTTGTGTTTGACTCCTATTCTTAAGCTCTTCGTTATATGTAATTTTAAGAGACAGTAAGTTTGTAAGTTTCTGGAATAGCTAAGATCATTCATAATATATTTCATACATTTTCTTTTCTTTTCTTTCTTTCTTAAAGATTATTTGTAATATACAGCCTGTACCTTCTTTCAAAGCTCCTTTAAAAGTATCTCATTCTGATTTTCTAAAGAGAGCTTCTGCTTCCAAAATGTTAATGTCACTTAAGACCCTGATTTTCAAGAAGAAGGCCTACAGAAGTGACTACATGCTGATTACATGAATTGCCTGTATCTCTCTGTGTAAAACTTCCCTGGACAAAGTGTACAGTTGAATATCTCTATCCTTTGACGTAAAAAGCTCAAATCATGAGCTAGACATTGTGCTCCAATGGAACAAGAGATATGAACAAGACATTCTTCTTGAAGTTTCTACTGCTAGAGATGATACATAAACAAGGTCAATATAATATTATAACTGCTAGATAGTAAGCTGTTTGTGTTTTTCATTTGAGAGATGATACAACTTAATCGTTAGGAACACTGATCTGGAAACAGAACTCTTGAGTTTGACTCTTAGCCTTGCTTCTTTCTTTTTTGAGAGGGAGTCTCGCTCTGTCTCCCAGACTGGAGTGCAGTGGCAGGATCTTGGCTCACTGCAAGCTCCACCTCCCGGGTTCACACCATTCTCCTGCCTCAGCCTCCCAAGTAGCTGGAACTGCAGGCGCCCACCATCACACCTGGCTAATTTTTTGTATTTTTAGTAAAGACGGGGTTTCACCAGGTTAGCCAGGATGGTCTTGATCTCCTGACCTCATGATCCGCCCGCCTCGGCCTCCCAAAGTGCTGGGATTACAGGCGTGAGCCACCGCACCCGGCCAGCCTTGCTTCTTACAAACAGCAAGATTCTAAAAAACATCACTAAATTCCACTTTTTTGTCTCTAAAATTGAGGTAATAATAGTACCTATTTTATAGACTTATTGTATTAAGTAATTTAGTATATCTAAATATCTCATAATAATATCTGACATTTAATAGGCTTTCTATCCATATTAGCTATTTCCATTCATTAACTATTTTCTGTGTATCTTTTGTGTGTCACTCAAGGTGCCACGTTTTGGAGACAGACCAGTGAGACCTACTTGGCTTTTGGCCTTCAGGTAAGTTGGCATTATAACCAAATAAATAGCCACATACAACCTGATATGGCATATTTTATATTAGGAGAATCATATGGACAATAAAGATATAAAAGAAGGAAACTTAGCTCAAAAATGGGGAGGAAAGTTGACTACCAAGAAATTTTTGAGAAAGAAGTGACAACTCACATGAGACCTGAAGGATGAACCAAAGTGCTTTCAAAGTGAAATATAATTTGAAAGTTTATGTGATGGTAGTTTCGATACAGATACTAGTTCTGATAGTTTAGATACTAGTTCAGAAACTAAAATGATTGTGAAGGCTTTAAGCGTTTTTATTTTTCTCTGACAAAATTTGTATTTCAGTTATTTAAGTAGTGTCAATAATCCTTGACAAATCAGATTTTATTCTCTTGTGTTTAAGTTTTTAACTATTTCACTAAGTCTTTAAATCTACTTCACATTAAACATCACTGTTACCGTATCTCTCATGGATGGACCAACACGGACAGCAGGGAGTACTATGATGAAAAATACTTAAAACTAGATACAAGTTTCTTTTATCCACAATCATGTTTTGCAAGAAGGCACTGTCAGCTGTTAACCCTGGACTTATCAAATCACAGTCACTTAGAAATCAGGAAATAATCTTTTCAAGGTCAACTTCCCAGTCAAGTAACACACATACTCTCTAGAACCTCACAACATACTCAAGTTTCTCTCTGGAAAATTTAAAAAGACAACAATCCAACATTTTCCTTCCATTTTATTTGTGCAGTTTACCAACAGTTTATCTTGATAGATACCCACTTATTCCAACACCCTTATCACAGCAATGCAGCAATGGCTATAGCCAATCAATGTTAAGATTCCAGCTTTAACCCTTTTTGTGAAAAAGAGTAACTATATATATATATGGGTATATACATATATAATCACATATATTTCTCCCACAATCTTTGAGCACTTTTTACATATCACTACAAGTTGAGCAATTTCAAAATACTAACTTTCAAAATTAAAGTTCTGTGTTTCTGTGTTTGCAGAAAGCTGTGCTTCCTCTTCTTTGTGTGTGTGGGCTGGGGGGAGGTGTGCGCGCACGCGCACTTTCCTACTCTGGAGTTTTTCATTTACTTCTCTTCTGACTTCATTTTGTAATGATCCCTGCCCACACCCAGAACTCTTTATTTTTGGCTAAGGTCTTGCTTAGCATTCTCTCTTCCTTTCATCTGTCTTACTTCAGTCCCCTCTCTCCTTTGTCATTCCTTCATTTCATTTTTGTTTGTTCTCTGAAGCAGGTTATTCAGGCATATCTGCCTCCTCCTGTTTATCTTTTCAGAGGGAATAAAATAGTTGGCAGCAGAGCTTTTCTTCTCAGCAGTTGGCTAGTTTTTCCTGAAGGAAACTAACAAGGTTTCATCATGCCAATGCCTCTATTTGAAAAAGGCACAGGAGGACACGTCAACGTCCTTGTTCTCCCTCTTTGATTTTAAGCTGGAACCCAGGGTTACTCCCTGGTCTCTCTCCTATCTGCAGAGATCTCAGAGTTCCATTTCTCTCCTGCCTGTGGTTCTTTAGAAATCCTAAGTTAAAACTGCACACAGCCAACTAAGAAGAAGCTAAAAGCAAATTGACTTTTCTTTGTGGCCCTCTTGACCTTGATGCCTGTCTACAGTTTTTCCAGCCCAGCTGCCACTCCTCCACCTCCAGCTTTCAGAATATAAGACTGGGCCAGCACTGAGACATCACAGTTTCGAATTTTTCCTTGTTATTCACCCAGGTTATGACACATCATTCAGAAGTTGATTAAAAGAAAAATCCACTGAGCAATACGGGTAATATTAGTAGATATGTTTTTTTGTTTGTTTGTTTTTTTCTGCCACAGGGATGGCAGCTGTGCAAGGTATCTGTAGTGCAGGAGATCAATAAGTGGGATATCTGTGATTTTTCTCAATCACTAACCAGAATTTTATTATGCTTTTTAAATTCTAAATCTCTCTGCACAGGAATTTTTGCATGTTCAATGGGTAGTAAACATAGTGAATTTTTACAAATGCAATTTAAAACAGATTTAAACTATCTAAAGTAGGCTCTAAGCTGCTTGTGTCTTTGAACATTAATGAAATCAGTCATTCCAGTAATATTTATGTGTTATGACCCAAATACCGTATCATTGTGAGAGATTAAAAGGAAATGTGACCTCATAGAAAAGCCAAATCGAAAAAGTCACTATTTAGATTCTGGCCTTTTGGTAAGTTTTAACCTTTGACGTCTTCAAAAGAAGTCACCAGAATATTGCTCACTTACCTATCTTTCATTGTTTTTTTCTATATTTTTCTTCTTTAATTCTTTTGTGTGTGTGTGTGTGTGTGTGTCTCCTAAAGTTTGTGGAGCTGGGATAAAATCTGTCAGTTGCAGACCTACAGCCAACTCTAAATGTCATTCAGCTTGGTCTAGTCTAATGCATGTATCTCTGTGGAAATTTTCTGTTGTCTAGAGTGACATTCATTTCCATCCCTATCTGATTGTGCCTTATGATCATGGGTTATCCACAATGAAGCCTGGGCTTCTAAAGACAGTCACTAAGAGTTGTTCACGGGCCAGTGTTCTTGAACATTAATATGGTTAAGAACCATTGGAATGTTTTTATAAATGCAGAGCCCCAGGTCTCATCCTCAGAGATTACTGATTCGAAGACAGAGTTGATAATATGACCACAAGCCCTTGTCTGGTCGGCTTTCCACCTACCTCTTAGCCTCAACTTCCGTCATGCCCCCACACCCCTTCTATTTTAGTCATATTGTCTTGCTATAATTCTTTTCACCTAAAATGTTCCCTCAAGTTTCAAGACCTTTGAATGTGCTGTTCCTTAAGAATAGCATGGTATGCTATCATTTAGTTAACATCCGATTTCACTGCAAGATTGCAGCGACCTTTCAGGTAGAAATTTTGCCCTCCTCATTGTGTCATCAGTGTTCCATAAATGTTGGTAATAAATTAATAATAAAAAAGAATATTTTTTAAGATTCCTTAGTGATCTTTTTGTAGTTTATCTACAAATAATACTTTGAAAAGATATTGTAAGTTATCCTGGGCCTGAAGAAAGCAGAAATATGCCTTGTTACTAGGGATAACCCCTGAATTCTGACCCACTCTGGTTTGACAAGTAACTGTAACTCCTAGCAAAGTTACACTCATTGGTAATTAAATGCTACAAATCCAACGTACCTGAACTGAATATGCCATACTGCATAGATTTAAAATTGGCCATTCAATCTTATACATAATTGGTTTTAGAAAGTAACAAAACCCACACTATGTATTTCTTTTGCATAGCTGTATCCTTATTGGAAATTTTTATATGTCTTATTTTTTTAATTGAAAACCCAATGCCATTATAATTTTAATGAGGAGGAGTCTATGAGATGTTGATAGTTTTTTATGTCTGGATGCTTTTAATTGTTCTGTGTTGCATATTATGAACTCCTCATTTAAACACCAGCATGAGAAATCTTGGTGGCCTAGGACTGAGAATACTGCAGCTTTCTGTAGTTCTACTTTAAATCATGCTGTATTCTTTTGCCTTTAATTTTAAAATAATCAAGGTAAACTTCTCAGAAAAGATTTTTCATTTACTGCCTTAGAATGCTTTTTACTGTTCAATTATTTTAGAGTTGGGCCTATTCACTGCAGTATATCTTCGTTGAAACTCTAGACCTTTCCATTTGTGGACAGGGAAGTGTTTAGAGTAAATTCAAAACAGTGAATTTTGCAGTGGCAAATTGGTTTGTCTTGTTTTATTATTTAAGTTGCTGCTGATAAACCCGTCATCTGGTGAGGGTGCTGTTAACACTGTTTTGGAAGGGCAGTGAAATTAGGAAAAAAAAAAAAAAGTTTAATACTCTCTAAGAAGAAAAGCTTTCTAGTGTTCTATGAATTTACAACTCTGAGGAAGGCTTGTCATACTGTATGACATTTGATAAAATAGGAGTAGTGTAATCTCCCAATTCACTGACAGTCAATTTGGTTTCATTTTCTTTTAAGCCATCCCTAAGTCTCAGAGACACAACTACCATATCACAGTCAAGATCTATAAGACAATAATTACAGTGTCAGTTTAGTAACACAAGCAAGATGTAATGAAAGATCCAAAAGTCCTAAACTGTTTCCTAAAATTAACTTTTATTATAATTTTAAAAAATTCACTTTACTAATCATGGAGTTGCAAACTATTTTTCTAATCAATAAGGAAAATGGAATCTATTTGAAAATATGTAGCAGTCTCCCAAAATATTGATCCCTTTCAAGAGGGAGAAAAATCAGGGGGTGATGAGGGAAGCTTGTGGGATTTCTGTGAAATAAGGAAATAAAAAACTATCATATTTTAAAATTCATGGGCATGGAAAAAGTCCTCACCCAAGACAGATTTATAGTTTTTCTTAAATATTCTCCTTATTTTTTGAACGAAATAAAAGTCTATCTTCTTTCACCTTGAGACCCTACTTGTACTGTATTTGAAATAGTTTTGATTAATGTTATTTCAAGACCAAGAACAGCGTCAAGTCTAGTGTGTTCAAAAAAAGATAATTGTGTACAAAGACACTGAAGACCAAATTAAATGCAGTTTTCTGAGAGACCAAGTGGGGAAAGCAGGAGGAGAGAGGATCAAAAGAGGGGGAAATGGGGAAGGGAGGAAAATGGAAACTGATTGGGCTTTCAATTTGAGAGAGTTGATATCAATATTGGGATAATCTTGGGAAAGCTATATTGTAACAATACAAGTTTTCTTACTAAATTGTCATCTTTAATGGAGTAAGAATGTAGTAAGAATATACACTTTCTCACACCCTTTTTAACAGTTCATGGAAACTTATAAATTTTTTAAAAACTGAGTATTTATATTAGAATTAAATAGATTGAAAAACTAGATGTCACCTTAGACCAAATATCTTGGATAAAATTAATAAACATAAACATTCTGCCTTGAAGTGGGTGTGTATACACATAGTGTATACATGTGTGTACACACATTTGTATACACATATGTAGATTTGCATATATATTTGTGTTTATGTCTTCCAAGCATCAGATCTAACATTGTTTCACTAGATAAAGCTCATGTGAAATATAGAGCCTATAGTTTCATTAATAAATGGATAATATATAGTAAGCAAAAGTTGTATTTGGCATAAAAATGTAAAATGGATTGTAATTTATTTTGTCAAAATTTTAGTTACTAATTGATAGAGATTTAATATTCAATAACATGGTACCATGCATGAACACAAAACGAGATTTTTGAAAGCACATAACTCACACATTAAATTATCGGAAAAAGCATATTTTTAATCTCTAAGAAACAGATGATTACATAAAATAAATATTTGTAGGGCTTTATTGAGGGAATTTGTAATTTATTCAATGTTTTAATATTATAAGACTTTAGATTTGGAAGCAAATTCTACAACCATATAAACAAGTTCACATAATGAAACTAAGATCAGTATAATTTTGTGACTTACTTCTTAGCTCGCTGTTTATTAAGACAGAACAAAAACCATAACTAATATCTTCCTACCTAGTTATCTTGATGGTTCCTTCTCAAATATTACATGTTTTCCCTAAGAAAAGTACCTACAAGTTTTTCCTATCACAGTAAATGGTACCAGTCTTCTTTTTTTTTTTTTGAGACGGAGTTTCACTCTTGCTGCTCAGGCTGGAGTGCAACGGGGTGACCTTGGCTTACTGCAACCTCCACCTCCTGGGTTCAAGCGATTCTCCTGCCTCAGCCCCCCAAGAAGCTGGGATTATAGGCATGCGCCACCATGCCCGGCTAATTTTTTTTGTATTTTTAGTAGAGATGGGATTTCTCCATGTTGGTCAGGCTGATCTCGAACTCCTGACCTCAGGTGATCCACCCGCCTCAGCCTCCCAAAGTGCTGGGATTACAGACGTGAGCCACCGCGCCCGGCCCAGGTACCACTCATTTTCTAAACCTACAAACTTAGTGAAAAATCATTAATTTATTTCATATATCCCTTCAATATCTGCATTATAACTATGGATTCCATCTCAATAATATTGTCAGTTTTCTTCATCTTCACTATTGCCGACATTGCCTAAGGCACAGTCTTTCTCACCTCGAATATTGCTGAAGTCACCAACTTGGACCTGTTGTTTCCCCTACTGCTCCTCCATAATCCATTCTTCACACACGAATACAACCATTTTGTTAATGTAAATCAGATTATAATGCAGGCCTGCTTACAATTCTTGAATATTTTATATTACACTCAATACAAGTCAAAATTTATTTCTATGGCCTCCAAGGTCTTCTATGGCCCAAATCTGTCTTTTTTTTTTTTTTTTTTTCCTGAATTCATTTATTTCCTATTCCCTTTTTGTCCACTAGTCTCTAGTCACAAAGACATTCCTAAAACACATCAAGACTTGAAACCTCAGTGCCTTTGGACTTGCTTTTAATTCTTCCTGAAACTCTCGTGCCATAAATTTCAATATGTTTAGCTACTTTTCATTATCTGGGATTCAGCTAAAATGTTGCTGCATTTTAGAGAAACCTGCAACAACTGGTCCCACTGAGTATTGTGTATCACATAACCTTACCGTATTAGCTTAATTGTATTTATCAACACCTGAAATTCTTGTTATAATATAAGCCCCATCAGAACAGAGACATTGTCTGGCTAGTTCTTCATTGTATTTCCAGCTCCATAATAGTTCCTGATATGTATTGGAAATACATACAAATATTTGCTGAATATATGAATGATTATTACTACATTTGTGCAACAAATGAGCAATATTTAATTTCAAGTTTTCTTCACTTATAGAAAAAATGAAGAGAATGAATTTTGTGGTGTAAATTTTAAACCTTGCATATAGGCAAACGATAATTAAGAATGTCATATTAACCACTATTAATGCTACTGAAAACATCATTCACCTAAATATAGGAATTTATTTTTTAAATCATGTTACAGAATTATATCTCAAAATGAATGAGAAGCAATATTGAGAAATGCTACCCTAGATGGAAATCCAAACACCAGGTAAACAAGTCAGGGAGGCAGAAATGCTGAGACCCTGGACAAAAAAGGTCATCCAGGAATAAACGTCATTAAGGAAGAGAAGGGAGCACTGGATTCCTGCAATTTAGGACCCTAAAAGAACAATAAACATCACAAAGAATGGGGAAATGTGTAAATGACATTCTTATAAAAAAAACTAAAAGCTAACACTCTTAAAATGAATGTCATTTAAAGAAGGACTTTTACCTAATGTGCACACACAATGAACACACACCCACACCCACACACTAGTGATGAGAATACATCACAAAACGATATATACAAAATATGCAAAGAGGGAAATCTAAGAGTGGTTCACCTATGTTTGGGATGTCTGGTGCTCAGAAGGCTAAAAGTAGCAACAAAAACTTCTTAGGATCCGTTCAGCTCAGGATGGAAGAGAAAATGACAGTCAGTGATAAATATTAGCAGATCACAGAAATGAAAAATAAAATAAAAAAGACTATCATTTGACTTTAGACTTCTATACTAGGGGAAATAATCTTTCAGTAGAGAGATATTATCCCCTGAAGATTCACTCTATGCTACACTACACAAGGCATCTGTACAATGCTTTTACATTTAATTCTCACGACAATTTCACAAAGAACATATCCTAACCCAATTGTTCAAAGGCCAAGAAAAAACCCCGCATAATATTAAGTAAACTGTCAATAGTAACACAACAAAATCACCATTATACCAGGTTAAGAACAGACGTTAGTTTTACTACAGAATTCATATTCTATTTTTCTATTATTAATAAATCAGAAGCTTTTCTATATATATTAATATTTCTGGCATATAATGTCATCATTTTTAATATGTGTCATCCAGTGAAAAAGGTTTGGAAGGATTGCAGTTTACTATACCTTTTTATACCTCATCTACAGTTCCCATCATTTTCTTGACTGTTTTTCAATTATACATTCAAAGTATCTGAAAATATGTTCTTTTTTTTTAAACCTTTCATCATGCTTTTTAAAATGTGCCAGAAGAAAGTCTTCATTGAAAGTAATTTTACCCCCAAGGAGGCCAGTAACTGAGAGAAGACAGAAATCAGCTAGTTCCACATAAAAACTACTCAAAGTTATGTTTACTAACATGAATCTTACTTAACAGCATGAGCAAGATCTAGGGTCAAGATGGGTTAGAGAATAATGTGATAAGAAGGTAATATACAAGCTCAGTATCAGCTGAAACTATAATGAAGTGGGTAAAATAGTTAATAGATATATATATCTTAAATTAATAAGGTGTTAATGTTTAGAACTCAAAATGCTATTGACTAACTGATTTGAAGATAGCATCTGGAGAACTGAATGTACTTACTCATTTATACATGCATCCATTCATTCTACAAGTAGTAATTGAATATGCACTGTGTTCTAGGCACTAATCTAATGTTGAGGAATGTGTATACTTGTGGGTACCACATATCAGAAAAGTGCTAATTAACAGGACAATTAAACTACCTAAACATTTGGTATATAGCCCCTTACCGCACAAGAAGACAGTTACATAAAGTAAACTATATGCTGTCTGTGTTATGTTTGCTTTTTAAATTTTACTAATTTTTAAGACTACATATTCTTAAAATATGAGACGGTGATTTTGATAAATCATTTTTCCTAATAACACTCTTGAAAAAGACATTCCAAAATATTCTACACTCCACTTTGTTGCTTTTCAGATCCACTGATTATCTTCAATGTGAAACATGATTCTGACTGTTCATATATGTTGCCCAGGCTCAAATCATCCACTGATGTCACCACTGATTGTTGAACATCAAAAAAGTCTCTCTATCACGGAATAGACTACAGCATCTGAAGAGGAGACTCGTCTAAGTGACTTCCAAGTCTTCTTCTTATACTACGCCTTCCACATCATCAGGCTGGCTCATCTTAATACACGTCCTGTGGTCTTGGATTGTGACATAACACTATAACACCGAAATCCAAAGATTTGAGCAATCTCTGAATCATATTTGCCCCCGTTTTTCCACAGCCATTAAAGTAGTCTTGGACATGACTTTCAAGTCCTTATATTTTCCCCTAATCCTACTGTCAGTTATCTACATCTATTATTTTTCAGATCTCATCACTAGTTTCTTTTCCCCTTAATCCTTCTCCACATGAGTATGAAATTACCCTTTCTAAAACAAATCTAAACAAGGGCATCCTTTATGCTGAACTGTCTGGTGGATTTACATAAACTCTGGCTCAAAATTAACTCTGTGTTCTCATTTCTTCTTTCTTTCCTGAGACTCCTGGAACCAGTGTCTTTCCCCACCATACACATCCACACAAATACATCCTCATTGCTTCCTTAAAAGTGCCATGGATTTTCACTTGCCCATAGCGTCAAACATGCTCTTCTCTGTTGTTTCCTTTCAGGCTCTGAATAATGAGCTCCTGTGAGTACCTATGACATGGCACCAGTGCCACCTCCCTGATGAAATGTTATCTAAAGTCCACAGATTAAGTGCTCTTTTGTCAATGTATGCATTCACCTATTGTAACAATTTCCACACTTCATTTCAAAGATTTTTTCCTTTTGTCTCACTAGGCTAAAAATTCCTTGAGAGTACATACAGACTGTTATTTTTCTTGTGTATATCAAACACTCAGTAAATGTCAAAGAGTGAATTAGATTCACTGTAACTCTCAATTGCCATGACCCCTTCATATAGCTTTCTTCTCCAATGAATAAAATGCATGAATAATTGAAATTTAATGCCTATAACATACAGTAAGGAATTGTCACTTTCATTTTCTGTGCCTAGTGTCTTTTGCTCATAAAATGAAGAGCCTCATTGTGGGAAAAATTATTACTACAGAAACATTTAAATGTACACAACTGTAAAACTTAACTCTCCAATGTATACTATTGCTTCCTAAAAAATAACTAGCCTATTATAAGTTATTGTGAGAAAAAAACGTTCTTTGATGAATGTGTGAATGGAAAATCCAGCCTTCAGGAAGGTGATACAAATTTGATTAACCAATGGAATCACACTGTGTACCATGAATGTTTTATGGTCTGTAAAATGTAAAACGTGAATACTAATTCAAATTGTGAATTGATAAAGCAGTAAAAAATATATTTCAAAAAACAGAAAAGTTTTAAACTTCAGGCATAATTATAAATGTATATTCCTATAGAGATTTCTGGGCATATATGTCAACAGAAATATCTAAATCACTAAGTCATCCAAATATCCCAGGCATATAATGTGGATATTTGAGGCTACAAGTAGCTGTTTACTCAAAGGTATACTACTAGTGCTTTTTCTCACATGGAAATTAAATCCTATCATTCTCTTGCTTAGAATTCCTCAAAATCTTCCCATCAACAAAAACACAAATGAAAATCCCTTAGCTGTTATGGAGGGCTTTTCAAAAGCTGGTTCCTACCACTTGTCTAAAATCATTTCCTGGCAAGCTATACCTCACTCTCTGCTATAGCTTGCAATTTTCCAAACATGCTGTGCTAGATGACTTTCTTTCACTTCCCATTATATTTGCCTCCCTTCCCTTTTCTTCTCAGTAACTAACAAATGTTTTCTCAGAGTCACCAACCCCATGAAGTCCTGATATTCCCAGGCACCCAGATTGTGTCTTTTACCTATATATATGCCTATATGCCTATATATCTATGTCTTATGCTTATATGCCTATATATCTATTATACTTTTAAACAAAATATCATTAACAATAAGATTAATAGTATTACAAGGTTTTTAAAAATTATTTTCATGGATCCTGTTTAATGTATTCAAAAAATATTGAGTTCCTTCTAGGAACATTGCAGTTAAGGTAATTAGCAGAACTGACATGGCTTTTGGTCTCTGCAAACTTACAGACAATTGGATAAGATGGACATTATGTAAGTAATAACAATAAAATATATTATTAGAATTTAAAAATACATAAGAATATATTGCAGGGGATCAAGCCAAGTAAGTGGTCATGAAGGCTTCTCTGTGAAAGTGATGTTTAAGTTGAACCTGTATAGATAAGCAGAAGAAATGTCCTTTGCATAACACAGAACATGATATATAATAATCTCACAGTAAATATTTGCTGAATAAAAAAATAAATGACAAAGTAAAACTTCCCATAATTTTTCATATAATTTCTGCAAACTTCTGACTTTTTTAAAGAAATTGAAAGTTTAAAGCCTCCTATTTTTGCTTGTAAAGATTAATACACGTGCTTTCAACATAGATAATTCATTAGAATTGCAGCCCCGCCGTGCTTCACATTCCAACTCTAGGACACTGCTTATTAACGTCAGAAGAATAAGTGACATGTCAAGTTTCCAGGACCATGCCAATTTCTAAAAACCCATTTGTTAGCTTTGGTACAGAAACAAAATGTGCCCAGCAGTTTTCAATGGGGCTAATACATTTAATTAAACATTCTCATAAAAGCAAAGAAAATTTTTCTATTTAAACCTTCTTACAGAGGAAACCACGTTTGTTGTCTTCCTTCTTGATGCAAGAAACCTAGACATTATCTACCTAAAAGACAGATCATCCGTCTTGTCATCCATCTGCAAAGATATTTTTTGAAAACATTTCCACTGACAGTTTACTTTATTTTGCCAATCTATTTAAAGAGACAGAGCCAAAGTTGTTTTTAAAAAAATCAAGTTGCTGCAACTCAAAGAGCTTGGAGAATTTTCTAGCCTAGTATCTAAGTATTTTATTTGATTATAAGATGCTCCATGCCTGCTATATTTCTAAAGAACTAATTCATAAGCATATGTAATCTGCCAGTAGCAATAAAAATCTAATAAATTTTATTATCTACATATTTGCAAAAGTGAGCAGGAAAATATGTTCATAATACATGAAAATATTACACAATGTATGACAGGCTACCCCTGGGAAAGAGAAAAGTAACTGGTACAAGAAATTGTGATGCACTTGGTAATTCCATTTCCTGAACAATTATTTTTACTGCATTTCACTGTGCAATTGGACATGACTGTCATGTCTTGTCTTTGCTGAGGACAGATGTGCATCCTGAACCATAGATTAGAAAAAAATACCAATCCCTCATTTCATTCATCTACTTTGAGGAAAGTAAATTCTCACTATCAGAGAATTTGGAAAATTAATTTTGTTTTTCAAAAACTTGTATGCCTCGTTTTTGTAGATTATTTGGAAAATACGTGGGCGGGCGTTGAAGACCAACAGATCTGTTGAAATTTGGATTTCAGATTCCAACTCTCTCATTCATCAGTTGCATAATTTTCATTGGGCTCTTGTACCTCTCTGAGACTGCTCCTCATTTGTAAACTAGGGATGTTATCTACCTTTATACAAGATACTTATCCAACTTAACCATGAGCCAACTAGAAATACTATATACTTTTGGTATAAGTTTCAAGAGTATTATACAAATTAGAGTTTTTGCATAAATCTTTCTAGCCCCTGGTCTGAAATATCTTAGTTATTATTACACTTTGATCCGTCTCTAGATACATGCTTATTGTTATTAATGAGAGCATTCATTTGTTGCTCATAATAAAGCAGGTGCAATTGATATATTATTATTTCCATTTTAAAGATGATGAAAATGACCCTCAGAGGAGCATTGTTAATAATCAAATTACCAAAGAATGATGCCTACTCTGAATCCAGATGTCTAACTTCACAGGACAAAACCACTGAATTTACTGTTCTCAAATTATTTATTTTAAGAATTTACCCTTCTAATTTTAATCCCTGAGGGTAATGGGTAATGTCTTAAAATATGTAATGGAACATTAAAAAATGAATTATTTCTTGCTTAAGTTTGGCCAAAACATAAAACTGAATATCAAATACTAAAAAAAGTTTCAAATATACCACCCAGAAAAAGAATGTGAACATCACTCCAAAAACTGAGTTACCTATATGTCTTGTATGTCACTTGTCATCTGCAAAGTGGAAACAATAATAGTACCTACCTCAGTGGCTGTCATGAGAATTAAGTGAAATAACTAATGTTTGTAAATCACTTAACATGGTGCTTACCAGATTACTGAATGACAAAGAAAATCCTGAATCCAGATATCTGACCTTATAGCATCAATTAAAATAAATATTTGGCTGAGGCAAGATTATATATTAATATATCAGTATATATAATTGGTATTATTAAATGAGATCAAAATATTTTTCCAACATTTCAATTCTAAATTTCACTTGAGCTCTTATCCTGGATAAGCATGACTATATTTTTTACATCCTAATTGTGCTTTAAGGAGCTTAAAAACAATTTTTAGCCACCTAATTTATTGCGCATTGCTATAATCTAAACTTTTACTGTTGACGTGACACTATCAGAGAGATACAGAATATTAAAGCTGAAAAAAAAATTTTTAGAGATAAGATGGTCCAGTCACCATATTACAGAGGAAGAAAAGCCTCATAGAGGAAAATGACTTGTTCAGATCATTCTAACTACCATGTGGGGTGTGCTTACTGCAGGCCAGGCATGGGACTAGGAGAGTCACAAAATTATTTTTCATCATTATTAAAGCAAAATATAATGTCCTTCTTATATAAAGAAAACTAAGGCTTATAAAGTTTGCATAAGTCCCCAATCATGCAAAAGTGGCAGGGTCATAAAAGTCATTATTAAAAAAAAAAAAAGAAGATAAGAGATGAAAGAGATGCACTAATACAAACCAAACCCACTCCTGAATTGAGACTTCAGCATTCCCACCTGGTATATGCTCCATTGCACTTCATTCAGTGATTAAACCATTTAAGTACATTTGAACTTCATCCTATGGCTCTGATTGTTGCTCAGAGACTGAGATCACTACTCTCTTTTATAAGGGACAATTTGACAAGCTACTTTAATGACACTCAGAGCGTTTTATACTTGAAAACTCACGATGAAGAGAAATGTCAGCTTTCCAAGGAAGTTGATTCTCTGAGCAAAGTGGAGGCTGAGAGGTCTAGAGGCTGAAAACAAACCCAACCCATCTTTTCTTACTTCAAGAGAGATACTACTGCTTTAAGGGGCTAAAGGCTGGGCAGGAAAAAGCAAGTATCTTCTAGAATCAGGCTACTTTCAACTCTTATTTATGTGACCCCAGTGGCTTGGAGAGTTATATTATTAAGGTAAATGGTTTTTATTGGTAACTTCTTAAAATCCCTCACTAAAGACGAGTATTAGGTATTAAAACATCCAATTCCATAGCCACTCTTCAAAATGCCTAAAGCTAAACTCCTTAAACTTTTGATTATCATCTGAGATATAATTTGTAATTTCTTTCCGTATGCATCAAAGTCAATATAAAAACATTTTTAGAAAGAGTAAGATCAATATTGTGTATAAGAATTAATATACATGATTCATTCACAGTACTATTATTTAAATTTGTAATAAATTTGCATTTTGCAATTACATTACAAAAATAATGATATAGATTCATTTATAGGAAAATTTGTGTATGGGAGTTTAATTATGAATAATTCAACACCTTTCTACTTTAAATTAAAACCTACATTTTAACAACACAGATTCAGTTTCCCATTCTCAACCTAGCAAATCAATATAGTATAGGACATTCTACTTAATAATAATATAATAATAATCAATTTTGCTTTCATATTGATTCTTTAATAACACTGAGAAACTTCGAACCCACTAGGATTTAAATATCTTCTTGTGAGCATACTAAGCTGTAACCACCATAAGCCATCTGGAACTTTAGCTCTGTGGGTCAATAAAGAAACCATTTGCAAGAAGGGGAAGACTTTCTCTAGAAGTAAAACTTAAAGAAAAAGAGCTGCTCTCCATAGAAAATTCATTTCACAGCACAAGGAAAGAAAGCATTTACATATATCAGAAGGAAGACTCTTTCATACAGCCCTCAAGGACCACATACATACTCTCTAGGAATAAAGATGAAGACTTCTCTTTTATCTTTCTTTTTTTTTTAATGGTAGAAACCACTTGATCTCACTTGTCATTCATCCCTTCAATACATATTCATGAAGTACCTCTTATGTTCTAGGATCTACACAGGAAAAACAAGGTTGAAGAAATAATTTTTCACAGTCCAGTGAACAAGGCGGATACATAAACAAATAATTTCTACTATGTGTCAGAATTATTCTCTACGACGGAAAAGATAGGGCAAAAGAGGAAGTTGTTAATTCTCCTCAAGATAAGAAGAGAAAGATGGTGGGAAAGTTTCTACAGAAAATAAATAAGCAAGTTTTAACTTACACAAAGTATGAATTGGAAATGGGCAAATACAATAATAGCTAACACTACCAATTGCTCACTGTGTACAAGGCACTGTGTTAAGTGCTTTACAAACATTAATAATCTCACTTAATTCTCATGACAGCCACTGAAGAAGGTGTTGTTATTATTTCCAGTTTGCACATGACAAACTGAGGCACAGGGAAGTTCTGAACTTTGCTCGTCCTCGTGTACTGGAAGGTTAGTATTTGAACATGAATTTGTGTGATCATTGACCACTTATTCTATCCTGCCTCCCAGGTAGAGAAGGGAGGGGCATCTCAGAGAATAAACATTCAAAACTAGAAGTGCATCACCACATTGAGTAATTTAGCATGTCTGGAGCAAAGGCTCTGATATAGTTTGGATATTTGTCCTCACCCAAATCTCCTGTCGACATGTAATCTCCAATTTTGGAGGTGGGACCTGGTGGGAGGTGTTTGGATTGTGGAGGTGGATCCCTCATGAATGGCTTGGGCCATCCCCTTGTTGGTAAGTGAGCTCTTGCTCTGAGTTCACACAAGATCTGGAAGTTTCAAAGTATGTGGCACCACCTCCGACTCTCTTTCTCTGTCTCTCTGTCTCTCTCTCTTGCTTCATTCTTACCATGTGATGTGCCTGCTCCCACTTTGCCTTCTGCCATGACTGGAAGCTTCTTGAGGCCTCCGCAGAAGCAGATGCCACTATGCTTTCTGTACAGACTGCAGAACCATGAGCCAATTAAACCTCTTTTCCTTATAAATTGCCTCATCTCAGATAGTTCTTTACAGCAATGCAACAACAACCTAATACAGACTCTATTTAGGAAGTGGCAGGAATATAATTGAAGAGAAGAGAGAAGTACCAGACAAGAAGGAATTTGTATTCTGTGCATACTGAGGAAAGAATAGGGAATTATAAGACTCCTGTTCAGGAGATCAGATGGGAGATGATACCTAATTAAATATGAGAGAATAATGTCAGTCTGAAATAAAACAGTATCAATGTAGACAAAAGTAATTATCAAGATTCTTAAGAGGAAGAGTGGATAAAATTTAGAGAAAGACTGAATGTGGTCAGTAAAGAGGGAAAAGACTAGAGTGACCCCCATGCATATGGCATGAGTGGCATGGTATTAAGTGCACCACAAACAGGGCAAAAATGAAAGTTGTTTTCAAAGGAGCCAGATCCTCTGGTTTTCTGTACTTAAGAATTCCACGTGCATCTTTAAGATGTGAATATGCCTAGCGAGCCTGAATGAAAGCATTATCTATTTACTAGAGTTTTCTGTGACAGTGGCTGCCACTTTCCTTAATTCCTTGGTTAGGCAACAATATATCATTTGGTTCTCTTTTGCAGTCCAAAAAATAAAACAAACAAACAAAAAACACAGAGCAAAACACACATAATATCTCCCTTCATACCTAATCCACCAAACTCACAGGAAGAATCTATTTTCATCTTTTTCTAAACATTTAAATAGCTTTATTTATGTTATCTTATCAATATTTACATTATGGCATGTGCTAAGGAATAATTTAGTCCTATTTTTAAAGGGCAAAGAGAGGTTAAGTGGCTCTTCTGGGGAATCTGGAAATAAAAGCTCAGTCTAGAATCAGTTCTTTCTGTGTACAGCAACTGGCAAATTGTTATTGATATTTCAGGTGGCTTGAGTTGTTAGAATATGTATTTACTAGTAAACAATGAGCTGAGAAGCAGAAGGGGAATTGAAGAAGTTTTTTTTTTTTTTTTTTTTTTTTTTTTTTTTTTTTTTTTTTTTTTTTACAAGACAGGCCCGTGTATCTCTTAATTCACTGTTAACTTTTCGACTGACCTGTGTTTTCAATAAATAAGGATCTCAAGGTGATATTGAACATCATTGAGGTATTCATAGAAATATGGATGAAAATGTTTGCTGTGTAAAATGTTATGTTTACATCAAATATCATTCTGCAATGCATCCTCATAAGAAATACATATTTTATACATTTCTACCATCAAATGCCATAGGGAAAGGGTCTAATATACATTATTTTTTATATCCAGGTGAGAAACTCTGATGAAACACAACAGCCCATATTGTCGATGAAACAATTCTTCAATCATAGGGTGAGATGGCAAATGATCACTTTCTCTTCCTTCAACCACCTTTTTTGTTTGTTTGTTTTACATAGTTTCTCAGGTTCCCATACTCACTTGAATTTCTTCCCACCTTCTGGCTATTCCTTCTCAGTTTCCTTGGCCCCATTTGCTGACCTTTGAAAACTAGGGTAGCCCTTGGATTTCTTCTCTGTTTTATCTATACTTACTTCCTACAGATAATCTTATCTAATCTAATCTAGGAAGGACATGATACCTTATCTAATCTAGGCAGGACAAGATAGTTTAGGCTAGAGTGAAATGCCTTGGAAGGCTGCATACTGAATATATTTTAAAGGTAGAGCAACAGAATTTCCAGAAAGATAGAATATGGGATGTGCCTCAGAGAACCATCAAGATAGAAAAAAACTACCTATTAGATACTATGTTTATTACCTCAGTGACAAAATAATCTATACAGCAAATCTCTGCAACACATAATTTATCTATGTAACAAACCTGCACATGTATTCCTGAAACTAAAATAAAAGTAAAAAAAAAACGATTGTTCCATGATTTTTGACTGAACAAGAAGGAGGATAAAGTTGACATTAACTATGTCAGATAAGACAGCGACTAGCAAATCTGTGCTAGAAGCATTATCAGAAATTCAGTTTGGATATGTTACATTTCAGAGGCTAGTAAGGGTGGGGATTAGTGTATTCATGTTGAATTTAAAAAGCAAAACCAATAAAAGTGATATGGAATATGGAATGTATTGTGTGGATTAAGCCTTTCAGGATTCTGAGGGCTAGTGGAGAAATCCATGGAAGTCTATCACTTCTAAATTTGGTGGCAAGCCTCAAATCACAGTAGGGCAGAAGGGCTGACAGTTAGTAAGAAAAACTGGACGCAAAACAGAGTGAAGCAAGGATAAGACAGAATCTTCAGTAACAACCTGAAGTCTATGAAAACAAACTGGAACACAGGTGGACAAACTGAGGCCCAAGTTTATTTCTTATTTTCTGTAACCTCAACAGTGAGTGTGACCTGCAGAAGACGCTGATACTATTTGTCATGAACTCCCAGTCGAGGACTCTGAGAAGTTAAACAGAAGAGCTAATGGGAACTGTAGGAGCTACAATCTTGCTACTGACCCATCTCCACAGGATAAAGGCAAATCAGTGACACTGAGCATACACTGTAACAGCAACACTTGGTACCTCTTCAGAGTATAATGAGGCTGTTTTTCTACAGATGCTCTCATGGCTTACCTTTCACTTCCTTTATACCTAATTTATTCTTTTGAGGAATTCCCATATTATCTTTTAAAATTGTAACTCTGTTCTTGAAGGTAAATCCTTGTTTCCTGCTTTATTTTTGTCCATACCACCTTTTTGTTTTTTTACAACACACTATACACCTATCTTACTTGTGTATCTTAACTTCTATCGCACCCATGAGGAAGTAAGCTTTATGAGAGCAGGTACCTTAGCTGTGCTGTTAAATACCGTTTCACATGATAGACAATAATATTTGTCAGACTGAATGGACAAATTCTAGTATTTCAATTAAATAAAATGGCCTAATATTTTAAATTTTATTAACCAGGTTATGTGGAATACCCTCCAGAAAGAGTGGCTATTATCTTTATACAGACCCTTGACAACAGATGTGTTTATTTCTTCAATTAGGTTCAGCCATATGTAATTGTTAATGTTTTACTCTTTCTAACCTACAAAAATGGCAATATTCTATGGCTCAACTTATATGCTAAATATGACAGGAAAAATGCACAGTAATCTGAGTAAATATATGTATAAGATTTACCTGTATGTGTGTATATATGTATATGTGTGTGTGTACTGATTTCATTTCTTCTTTGACTTCCTCAGGTTTACAACTATAGTTCCCAATTCTGAAATCTAAAAACAAAATGGAATACCAGTAACTTCAGTAAAACAAACAAAAAGAAGGCTATTAACTACCTGGAACACAGAATGCTGTTACTCAGTCCTTTGGTGGGGAAAACACGCCTCTAGACTTCACTATGCTTTTGCCGCATTATGATCAGATAATTATTTAATAGCTATATTTCTGTATTATAAAACTATATAAAGAAAATTCTAGGTAATGTGCCAAGCATTTTTCAGTAGTGAGTAAAGTTTGCATTTATACC
Organism: Hylobates moloch; assembly: GCF_009828535.3. Classification (NCBI taxonomy): domain Eukaryota; kingdom Metazoa; phylum Chordata; class Mammalia; order Primates; family Hylobatidae; genus Hylobates; species Hylobates moloch. Next base: position 22,882,559 of record NW_026652286.1, read on the forward strand.
TTTGTATCATCATAATTCATTTATATAGTGGTCTCCTAAGCAAATCCAACCACTTCATAATGTAACACACACACACACACACACATGCGCACACACACACACAAATGCATAAGGAAAAAATATATTTTATCCCTTATTACAGGTGAAAATAGAGTAAAAACTTATTTAAAAATGTTTTTTAAATTAGGGTTTAAAAACTCCCTCATTTTCAGACAGTTAATTCTCACACACTTTTCTTCCATTATTCACTCCTTCCCTATATACCTTAAGACTTGGCTATGCCATTCTTATGCAGCCTATTTCTCCATAAACTTAAAGTATGTTCACACTAAGGCAAAGTGAGACTTGCACTTATAGGAGGTATGATGAAAGAGGAAACATGTCCTTGGAATCTGGTGCAGCAGATTTAGGTGAGATGCTGGAATGGGAATAGAATGGGATGATGAAAGGGCGTGCAGTAAAAAGGAAACTAACTCAATGATCATCTATGACACTTCAACAAGTTTGTTTCTGTAGGAATTGTGCAAAATAAGTTTATCCCTTCCCACTCCACATGTGAATAACTTGAGATTAATAAAATTACCCAAGCTAATATACATTTTATTATTTATTCATTTGTTAATTTATACTATTTGTTTTGGCAAAGTGATATGAAACATTTTTAGAATCATACGTTTAATCAATTATAGAGCTCACATTGGAATACAGATCTCTTTTGTTATATATTATACATTTCCACATTGCCAGGTGAGCCATGTCATACGTTGTTAATATGAAAATATGACAGTGACCACATATTAATAGCATATTAACAATTTGTGTTTTCCAAATGAACTGACTTCACCTATCTTCCGAAAGAAAATTAAATAACTATAAGTTACTTAAATGTTTAACTCTAATTTAAGCCACAGTAATTCTAAATTGATATAAACTATTGGTTTTTATGTTTTAATAGTATTTGATGAATTGGTTATATTATAGCTATTATCATTTTATATAATGAGTTACCTAATCTTGAAACACACACATAGAATTTAAACTAAAAATATTTTTCCTAATTTTAGAGTTGATAGCTGGGATTTGCTACATGTAACTCCAGTACACCCGGGGTTAAGGACTATAGATATTTAACTACATGTTGAGTAGTGCAGAAGGTGGAGACCAACTTGTACAGTAAGCACAATTAAATTTTACAATTAGCCCATGGGCCAGATAGGTTTATTCCTGCAATGTGCAGTATAAAATAATTCTATATAAGAACTTTAAAGAAATCAAAGTATAAAAATTTTAACTTTGAGTCTTATACTTTATCTATACTGGAGAATATAACACTGGGCTTTGGAATATGAAGTTGGAAAAACTGTTTCTTCAATTCTACAGATTGGCAGAGAAAAGATTAAATTTTCTCATTCATTTTATCAGATAACATCTACAGGAAAGGTTGTGTAAGTATTGGAATTTGCCAACCTTCAGAATCGAGTTCATTGCAAATCCAGTCAGAAGCTTAAATAAATAAAAGAAAACATGTTAGTGACCTTCACAAAAGCATGAGTTAAACTTTATTAGAATTTACACTGTCTAAAACCCAAAATATTCTTGGAAGTTGTTGGGCTTAAGGACATGATGCTAGCACCTATATTGTTATCATCTGCTTAAATTAATTATTTAAATTAACAACTAACTCAGCAATTTAAAATTGGAAGTAATCTTATAAGTGAAAGTGCTGTATAAACTCTAAAATATACATTATTGTTCTTATTTCTATTACTATTATTTACATTTTATTTCAATTGTGATCACTGTTTCACAATTCCCAGTAATTTGACAATGCAGAATGTAAGTCTCCTACAGAATCACACCCCAAAATAATTAAGAAATGACTTGGATTCTATTTGATAGCGATGCTTTTATTTCTCTTCTGATCTCAGTTCTATCACAGCACAGAGCACAATACCCACAAAATATGTTACTATGGCAACTGAGAAAGCCAAAGAGCAAGATGGTTGCTCTGACCTTCCTCCACTTTTTTATGGGAAGCATGGCCGTAAAAAAATTCTCTGACCTAGCTAGCCTGAAAAGTAGGTCATAAGACCCTCATTCTAGAGGAGTTCTTTCCCTTACTTGGGAAGAATGAATGCTACGCAGAGAGGCCAACATGAATCTGATTGAAAATAGGACTTGTTGAATCTCTCCACACACCCCCAATTCATTACCATAAGCTACACTCTTTTTTGTCCAATCACATTTCTACACAACTATTCATTCTTTGTGGAACCTGAGCACAAAAATACAGCTTTCCCTGGGTCTTTATTTCTGTAGCCTCCCGTGCTATGTATAACTTTGTTAAATAATTTGTTTAACCTGACATTTTTTTTTTTTTTTTTTTTTTTTTTTGAGATAGAGTCTTACTCTGTCACCCAGGGTGGAGTGCAATGGTGCGATCTCAGCTCACGGCAACCTCCGCCTCCGGGTTCAAGTGATTCTCCTGCCTCAGCCTTCCGAGTAGCGGGTATTACAGGCGCTCACCACTACGCCTGGCTAATTTGTATTTTTGGTAGAGACAGTGTTTCACCATGTTAAGCTGGTTTCAGAAATCCTGACCTCAGGTGATCCGCCCACTGCCCACCTTGGCCTCCCAAAGTGCTGGGATTACAGGGGTGAGCTACTGCACCCGGTCTTAACCTGCCTTTTCAAAATCAGCCATGATCCTTACAATGGGTAAGGAAGAGATACTACTTTTTCCTCCCTTTGTAATGACCTATAACCAGAGGGTACCATGGTTTAAAGTATCTAGACCGTATCTCTCCTTTTTTTTTTTTCTTTGGTGGATTTTCTTTGAGGGATAGTAAATAAATTGGTTTGCCCGCTGATGTGATTAATAAAAATGTTAATGAACTAGCCCTTTCTACTTCATTTTCTAATCTTTTGATGTTGTTTTTGTTGTCAACCCCTATCCTCCAACCAACTTATATGTGATTCCATAGAAATCGGTAAAAGGAGATTATTTTATCAGAGTTACCCTTCTGAGGAGAGAACTAAGGCTTTTAATAGTTAAAGATTGTCTGAGGTAAACTCTTCTGTGTTCCAAAGTCTTGTTTCAGGAAACAAAAAGAATAAAAACTATTGAGAGTATTGACAGAAATAACAGGAGGACTTTATCAACAAGATTGTAAATAACTGGGAACTACCTATTTGAGTCCACGTTGCCTTACCTCATTTCACATACAAATTCCAAGTTTACCTTCCCAATCTCCTTTTTCTTTACAGTGAGAATTTTATTTTTATAAATAGATTACTACCAACATGAACTTAATGCTCCTCACTTGTAAAAATAAGCAACTGGATTTTATTAGTGAATCCCACATACAGCACTGATCCTATACAATGTCACAGTAACTTAAGGGTTGATGGTGAGTATAGTTTACAAAAATTGCACAATGTTGGTGATGCACTAATAAACTCTGGCAATAGTGGAGGCTGATCAGTAACATATACCAAATTCTGTGATGTAAGTATTACTACAATGCCCAATTTCAGGCTACCATCAACTTAACAACTGATTCACAAAATTCCCGAATATTTAACAATTAATATTTACCGAGTGGTAAGCTCCGTCTTCAGAGCATCACTGTATGTTCCTACTCTGAAGCTACATGTTTACCAATGATAAAATAAGAAAAGTCCTGGAATGTAACCTGGCTTTTTATCCCCAAGATTTTTGACCATTAAATACTTTTTATAGACTAACATCAATAAAATATACTTTTACAAGTAATATTCCTGGTCTCTTCATATCTTCCAACCCTAGTATTTCAAAGCAAGTCAGGCCAACATCTAGCTCCTGCATTTCTTTGCAACAGGCTTTCTCCCAAGACACACTTTTCTTGCTTATGTTGCAGGACAGAAATGTGGAATTAAAACCCCTGCAATAAGCCTCCAGCCAATATTTAAGAGAAGTCTTACAATGTCATCCAAAAATTTCTGTAGGATGATTAACCTACATCATCCTCAACTGGCTGCCTTCCCTTTCTCATCTTACTTCTCCATTACTCTGCTGCCATGCATTCCTTTTCCCAAACTACTTAGTTTTGAATTTCTTGTCTCAGGGGAAATCCAACCTAAAACAAACAGTTGAGAAAATGATGGGCTAGAAAATCTCAATGGCCACTCAGGGTTCTAATTTTCAAAGATTAAAATACTTCCAGGGATTATTTCTGACATTTTCAGGCTGAAAACCTCCAGTACCACTTATGATGCTTAGCTTATGTAAGTCAACAAACAGATTTCTGCTGAACAAATTTGTAGGGCAAATCCAAGAGAATGTTGACAAAGGAAAGAGTATGAAGTAAAAGAAGTTGCTTCTGGCCAGGCACAATGGCTGAGGCAGGGAGATCACTTGATGTCAGGAGTTCGAGACCAGCCTGGCCAACATGGTGAAACCCTGTGATATGGTTTGGCTGTGTCCCCACCCAAATCTCATATTGAGTTTTAACTCCCACAGTTCCCATTTGTTGTGGGAGGAACCTGGTGGGAGGTATTTGAATCATGGGGCTGGATCTTTTCTGTGCTGTTTTCATGATAGTCAGTAAGTCTCACCAGATCTGATGGCTTTAAAAATCAGAGTTTGCCTGCACAAGCTGTCTCTCTGCCTGCCGCCATCCATGTAAGATGTGACTTGCTCTTCCTTGCCTTCTGCCATGATTGTGAGGCCTCTCCAGTCATGTGGAACTGTAAGTTGATTAAACCTCTTTATCTCCCCAGTATTGGGTGTGTCTTTATCAGAAGCATGAAAAGTGTAATACATCCTGTCTGTACTAAAAACACACACGCAAAAAAAGTTAGCTGGGTGTGGTGGCACATGCCTCTAGTCCCAGCTACTCAGGAGGGTAAAACAGGAGAATTGATTGAACCCGGGAGGCAGAGATTGCAGTGAGCCAAGATTGCACCATTGCACTCCAGCCTGAGCAACAAAGTGAGACTCCATCTCAAAAATAAATAAATAGACAAAGAAGGTTCTTCTCATAAGATTCAGAACATGCTACACCAAAATATGTCACCTTGACATCTGAAGAGAAAGCAAAAGCAAGAAGGTCCCTCTGACCTTCACCCTCCCTTCTCCCCTGAAGCAGCCTATAAAAGAATTTTCTGACCTTTCTCTAAAACAAGTCATGAGATTCATTTCAGAAGTAGCCCTCCTATACCTGGAGGAAATGAACATCTTTATTCTCTAAGATACAGAGATGCTAAGATGAATCTGAACAATAGGCCTAAGTTTACCCCGGTTTGTTACCATTAGATCATCCTTATTTGTCTTCCAATCATACGTCTGCAGGGCTGTCCATACAAGTAAACAAACCTCTCTTTTTCTTTGGTTCTTTGTTTATGAAGGCTCCTGTGTCAGTAATTATTAAATGAATTGGTGTGTTTTTCTCTTGTTAATGTCTTTTATTATAGGGGTACCTACCATGAACTTTGGGATGGGTTAGAAAAAGATACGTTTTCTCCCCTAAAATTTCTATAACATTCCTACCTTTGGTGGAGTAACTAGAAACATAGGCTTTATCTGAATTTCCTAGATGGCTACTGCCTTCTCAATTTGCCAATACTTGGCCTGTCTTTTTGTCTTAGTGATTTTGTGATATAATAAGAAAAATGTATTTGGTCTTTGTGCCTCATTCCTGGCACAGAGCATCTAAGAGATAAATTAGTGTGAAAATTGAAATAAATTGTAGACAGTGTCCACAGAAAATTAGAGAATTGCTAGCGGAAAACCCATATATTTGGTTTCAGAAGTGTTAAGAGCAAAGAAACAGTTATTCCTAGTTTCTTTTTTTTTTTCCTTTATGGCACTTGCTTGTTTGTACTTCAATGTCTCACTGCCTTATTCTAATCTCCTGATGTTTCCAGTTTGATCAATATCTAAGAAAAACTCACGTACCGTAAGTTCTTCCAATTCACCTTCAACATTAGGCAGAAATACTTTTATATAAATCCAATTATTGTGCCACTTATTGATGAGTTACCATACATTATGCTAGTCTTCTATATATTAATTTAGTTCATATAAAAAACAGTTTGGGATCATACCGCATTTGTCTTTTCATAACTGGCTTATTTAACTTAGCATAATGTTCTCAAAGTTCATCATGTCATAGCATATGTCAGAATTTATTTTCTTTTTAAGGCTGAATAATATCCATTGTATGATACACCACATTTGGTTTATCTATTCATCTGTCAGTGGACACTCGGGTTGTTTTCCCATTTTAGCTGCTGTGAATAACGCTGCTATAAATGTTGGTGTATGAATATCATTTTGAGACTCTTCTTGCAGAAAATTTGGATCATTTGGAAATTCTATTTTTAGAATATTTTCCACAGCAGCTGTACCACTTTAGAGTGTGCAAGGATTCCAATTTCTCCACATCCTGGCTAACACTTGTTATTTTATGTGTTTTCTGTTGTTTTTTTGTTTTTTGGTAGTAGCCATCCTAAGGGATGGCTAATGGGTGTGAAGTAGTATCTCATAATAGTTTTGATTTGCATTCCCATAACGATAAGCATCTTCTCAACAGCTACTTAGCCATTATATGTCTTATTTGGGGAAATATCAATTCATGTCTTCTGCCCATTTTTAAATCAGATTTTGGTGGTTGTTGAGTTTTAGAGAGTTCTTTGTATTCTAGGTGTTAATCCCTTGTCAAACATAAATTACAAATATTTTCTCCCATTCTGTGGGTTACGTTTTTACTCTGATGATATTGTCTTATATGAGATATGTCTTAGTCTGTTTTTGATGCTATAACAAATACCACAGACGGGGTAATTTATAAATGACAGAAAGTTATTTCTCACAGTTCTAAAAGCTGGGAAGTCTAAGGTAAAGGAACCAGGAGATTCAGTGTCTGGTAGAAGAAGGAAAAAGGATGAGGATGCTCCCTTCAACCTTTTATATAAGATAATTAATCCCATTAATGAAGGAGGAGTACTCATGACTTAATCACTGTCCAAAACGCCCCAACTCTTAAAAACTATCATACTGGGTATTAATTTTCAACATGTGAATTTTACAGAGACTCACACATTCAAACCAGAGCAAGGTACATAAAATAGTCAAAATCATAGAGACATATAAAAGAGTGGTGGTTGCCAGGGCCCTGGGGGAGACGGGGGATGGGGAGAAACTGTTCAATAGGCATAGAGTTTCAGTTTTACAAGATGTAAGAAATGATGAAAATGAATGGTTGTGATGGGTTCACAACATTATTTAATATTTATGAACTGTGCAATTAAAAATGGTATACAAGGTAAATTTTATCTTATGTGTATTTTAGCAAATTTTTTTAATTAAAAAATAAAAAGTGGCAATGATATCTGTTAAAATAGACCATAAAAAACCAACATAAATGTTTCTATACAGTCACCAAAACTCATGTAGTAGAATGTTCTTCATGGCAGTATCTTTCTTAGTCTCAAACTGGAAGCTACCCAAATACCTATCAGCAGAGGAATGGGTAAATATAGTATACACACAGGATAAAACACTATGCAGCAATGAGAACAAGCAAATTATATCATAGCTAACCATATGGCTGGATCACACAAATATAAATGCTGAGTGAAAAGAGCCAGATATAAAAGACTGCATATTGTATGAGTCTAATTAAATAAAATTCAAAACAGGCAAAATGAACCTATTCTGTTAGAAGTAAAGATAATGGTTATCTTTGGTGGGTAATGACTGAAGGGAGGATTAGGGAGACTTCTGATTTTGGTAATGTAGTAATGTTTGGAATACATGCACACTACATGAGTGTCCTCAGTTTCAGAAAATCATTAAACATATGTACATATATGTACTCTTTGTACATACATATTTTATTCAAAAAATTTTAGTTAAAAAGCAATTTGGGATATTAAACCCATTTGCAAATGAGAGAACAAGCTCATAACTGTTTAGTAATTTTTCAAACTAGGGACAGCTATTAAGTGGTAGAGCCAGGTATGTCCCTAAAATGTAGGATGCTGTCATTAGATTATCCTACTCCTTACATTAAGAAAAAACAATAAATAAAGTTAGGAAAGTTTTGCCTACATCCCCTGCTAGACTATTATTGCCTAAATGATAATACTATTAGACTATTACTGTCTAAATCTTTAAAAATTTATTTTAATAAACATTCAAGGTAGCATTTTCCGAATCTCCTTAGTGAAGTAATATGGAGCCGTGATAAGAATTTTCCTAGATCTCTTTTTCATTAACTGTGTTTCCTTGGATCAATACTGAGCCTCATTTATAAAATAATAATCACAATAAAGTAGTGGTAATGTCATGTATTTCATAATATTATAGTATTCATATGAATAAATATCTTTCAAATGGTTAACACGATTTCCTCCAAACACAATACATCACCCAAACCCGGAAATTATTATTATTAGTGAACATGTGACCATTGGAAAACTCGAATAAAATATGTCTTTAATGGAGCAATCAGAAAGCTTTGAGAATGAATTGAGGGTTGGGGTTGCAGAAGCAGGCAGATCGATTACTGGAAAAGGGAGATGATATTCCCTCACCGACAATGATTTTAAAATTTACCCCTGCTGAGAATATTTGTAGAAATTCCTTTATCAGCACCTCTTTAAAGTGATGGGTTATATGTTGACTCAGCAGGATCCGCATTCCCTTATGACACTTGAACCCTCAGAGAAAATTGTTTTAAAAATTAAGGTCATCTTAGCAAATTTCCACTTTTGAGCCAAGAACAATTAAGAATGAAACAAAAACAGACTTCATGATGTAACATGAAATGGAAGAAGTTTAGGGAGGTTAATCGACTCTGCATTTTTGCTGCAAATTACAATAGTTTGTTCTGGTGTCAAATGCAAATAGAATTCATAATAGCTTTTGGACATATATTTGCCACCAAAGTGTATAAATAAAATAGGCTACAATGAAACAAAAATGCCATTTGCAGGGTTTTAGAAAAAATTCTAGGGAAAGCAAATGTGAGGGAGGAGTTTGTGTATATTTCTGATGTTTTCTTAACTTTCAACCTGGGCTTATAGTGAAATTTACATGATTTTCCTAGTGTGTTTTAAATAAAGTTCCAGAGAAAAAATCTCGTCCAGCACTGCTCAGTCTCCCGTTAGATACAACAAATTAGAGATGCATGAGGAAGATAAGTGAGGATATGACCTGGAAAGCAAATCCACTTTCGCCTTCCCTGAGTTTTTTGATTGATTGATTGATTGATTGATTGATTGATTTGAGTTAAATGATAGGCGTGTGAATGTAATGTGGGAGGTTGACCTGGCGTTCACTATATCTCCGAACATGCTCATATAGGGAATTCAGTAATCTCTGCTCAGACTGTTGTCCTGCATCTAATCTGTTTTGCAATTCTCGATAGTGACAATGTCATATACCCAGGTGGTTTTGTTGACTCTACCAAGTTGCAAGCTAATGCTAAGCTACATCACAGACACCACAGTCCTACACAATGTGACACACAATCTAGCATGGTGAGGCAGGAGGAAGGGGCCACAGAGTCTTTCACGAGACTTTCCCAACTAAGTCTCACCAAGAATTCTGCAAGAGAAAAAGCTTATCCGTTATCACTTTCAGATATTCACTTCCATATATGGAGATTGTATAGGAGAAGGAAAATGAAATATTCTCTCTTGCCAGCATCCAACCCTAAAAAAACAAGGGTGGGGGCGGGTGGATAGCAAATTATGGGGAAGAAGACAAAGGACCGAGAGAGCTGCTGAAATGCTCTAAAACGTAATTAAAGAGATCAAATCTACACTTGCCTTGCTTTACTTCCAATGATGTTTAGGATTGTTTCGTCCTTTAGCTAAAAGAATTAAGCACTTTTATTAAAATTATCATTTATTGCAGCAATCAATCAGGAAGATATGCTCAATACCTAAACTTAAGGGAATATTAATTGTGATTAATTCTTTCTGATAGAAAAAATACTACTACTACTAAAATATTACTTTTGTATTCTAATAATAATTTCCACTACCAGGAGCTAAATCGTTTCTCCATATTTGATTTATTATCTACAACACTACTAGGAGATAGTTATCACTATTTATCACCTTTTTTGGTTGAGGAAACTGAGGCTGAAGATGCTAGGTGAGTTTACTATAGTTATGAAGTTGGTGTTTAGCAGACCTAATACTTGAACTCACTTTTGCCAGACCTAGAACCAAGAGCTAGAACCTCTCCAGGCAAACACTGTAAAGTCAGATGTTCTGGTTTGCATTTTTCATTTTTTTTTTTTTCTGAAACGGAGTCTTGCTCTGTCGCCCAGGCTGAAGTGCAATGGTGCGGTCTCGGCTCACTACAACCTCCGCCTCCCAAGTTCAATTCTCCTGCCGCAGCCTCTGAGTAGCTGGGATTACAGGTGCCTGCCACCATGCCTGGCTAATTTTTGTATTGTTAGTAGGGACGGGGTTTCACCATGTTGGCCAGGCTGGTCTTGAACTACTGACCTCGTGATCCCCCCACGTTGGCCTCTCAAAGTGCTAGGATTACAGGCATGAGCCACCACACCCAGCCCCTTTGAATTTAATAGCTGTAGAAGTTGTACTGTTTCTTCTCCCTATATGTTACTCAGTTTTCTCTCTATATTAAGGTAATACTTTCTTACCTGTGGGGATCCTTTAATAACTGAACAGCACATGTCTATTCATCAGCACATAATGAATAATGTGCTAGAACATCAAAAGTTTTATTTAGCATTACTTATTTTCAGATGATGACGATGATGGAGAAGGAGAAAGAGAAAACGACAGTGAGATACAGTGCTTTTAGTATAAAACAGCTTTCTCTACAGTGAGTGAAGCTTCCACTACCATAATAAAACTGAGCTTGTAAATTTTGTGTGCCTCAAAAACTCCTTTTCTCTAGTAGCAATGTTGAACACAGTAAGGAAGCTCACCCAGCCAAAATAAATCTAACTATGCCGTGAACTCCTTGCACTGGTGGCACTGCTTTGGCCACTACTGCCCACTGTACACAGCATCGTTTCTATAGGAAATACACCTTGAGTCCACTCCAAAAGCCAGACCTGCAGCTGCTCCTTTCCCTCATGTCAACTCTCCCACAGGCTCTAGGGAACCCCTTGTCCTCTCTTAATGGCAAGCAGGGGGAAGCAGGAAGTTGAGCATGCAAGATAGACAGTCCCAGTCTCCTACAGCCTATACGCCCATTCTGCAGAGATAATTCTGCGCTTTCCATCTGATGTCTCTAAACTAAATGTCCCTTGTGCGCTCTGATTTGGTATTGCACACAAGGCAGATGGGAACTTAGGGGACTCCTCCTCCTTGTGGCAAAAAATATATTGTTAGTTTTTCAAATTAAACTACCATAAAAGGATTGCAGTGGCTCACACCTGTGATCCCAAAGACTTGGGAGGCTGAGGTGGGAGGATGGCCTGAGGTCAGGAATTAGAGACCACGCTGAGCAGCATAGTGTGACTCTATCTCTAAAAGCAATAAAACATTAGCTTGGCATGGTGATGTGTACTTTTAGTCCCAACTACTTGGGAATGAGGTGGAAGAATCAAGGCTGTTAGTGAGCTATGATCTTGCCACTGAACTCCAACCTGGGCAAAAGAGTGAGACCCCCATCTTCCAATAGATAAATACATAAATAATATAAAAAAACAAGAAATATAAGATGCACCTAGCTTCAAAGAAAGAAGCTAATTATATTTCAAGTTTTAAATAAATAAGCAAGCAGACAAACAAAACATAGTATTTGTGTATTTTACAAAGCATCAGAGCCAAAAAAGGACTCTTTTTAATAATACAAAACAAAAGAAAATTAAAACCAAACTCGATTATTATATATTTGGAAAATTCATCCTGTTCTCAGCTCTTTTTACTTTGTATTTTTCTTAGTATCATGTCAGACACAGACTCTAATTATTTTCCCTCACAAATAGTGAAGGTTTTTAAATGTCTTGAAAACAGTAAATGAGGAAAAAATTTCAACTTGGTGAAGTGTACTCAACTTTTGTCCATAACCCACATTAGCGTGTTGCCAGCAGATTTACAAAAGAACTTTGTCAATAAATAGAACTCCTAAACTATGTCAGCTGTTTCATAGATTTTTCTGGCATGAATCCTAAAAGTTGTTGTTATCTTAGCAATAAGAAATTGAGATGCTAGTGACAAAATACGTTTCCCCTAAGTTATCCTGTATGAATAGATGGGGAGCATCTCTATTGTAGACTGGCAGGTTTATCACCAGGAGGCAAGTTTTCTGTGGTTTGAATCTGGCTTTGATACTCATTTGCTCTCCGACCTTGTACACGAGTTTTAAAGTCCTTGAGTTACAGTTTCTTCACATGTGAAATGGGAGGGATAATTATGCCCCTTGCAAAATTGTTTGTAGGATAAAATGAGATTATTGACATAAAAGCAAATTCATACAGTGTTTGCCAAACATTAGGTATTCAAGAAAAGGTTATTGCCTTCATCATCTTCCTGGCATCACATCAATTGTGGTTTTCAGAATTTCTACGACCTTTGGATAATCAAACCTAATTATAAATCCTGAGTCAAATCACTCTCATTGCAGGATATCATGTGTTTGACTATTCAGAATGTTTCATTATTACATATCGTAATGTGATAGTGATAAGGGCTAATAGTTATTCAGTTCTTATTATCTTATGTGTTTGATACATATTAATTCATTTAATTCTGGCCACATCCCTACAGATTTAGTACTCTTACTTTCTCCCTGTTATTCATGCAGGATTGAGGCTGGCACTATTTGAATTACTTGCACAAGGTCACACAGCTAGGGAATGATGAGCCGAAATTTGAACATCGATATTCTGACTGGAAAGCCTGAATCCCTGTCCACCATGCTTTGTTGTCTCCAAACCTAGCCCTCCTTCCTTCATGTAAGGATGGTTCACTGCACACAATAAAACATGAATATGCAGAGAGTTTCCTCGTTAATGAGGAGGATTTATTTTATCTGTGTATCTATATAATCCATTAAGCTAAGCTTTGCTAGATTTGTACTTCAAAACCAAAAAAAAAAAAAACTTGTGTACTATCTAAATCATGTCAAGTGTGAAGCAACACTTCACTTAAAAACTTATTATATGATCTGCATTTTTATTTTTTAAAGATGTTCGGTCCAATTAGACCACAAGAACATTGAATCTGACCAGAGTTCACCAGCAGTCTTATCACAAGCCAGCCGTGGTATAAACCTTCTGAACCTCTTCTCTCACTTTACTTTTTTTTTTTCTCTTTGGCTCTTTTTGTCCTCTATCCCTTGCTCTGGCACACACACACACACACACACACACACACACAGAGAGAGATTATTATTACAATACAAAATTATAGTTGTAGTTTATATGACTTTTTTATGAGCAATCTATACAAATTGAAAAAGGCAATTACAAGTTGTTTGTGGTTAATAATAATGTTACACCTCTTGCCAACAAAACCAAGAACACACTATAATTGGAAGAGTGGCAGAGAATAGAGGAAAGTAGAACATGCTAAACATAGAAAAATCTAATCGGGTTATTCAAAAAGACTAACCCATGTGATTTCAGAAGAATAGAACTTGCTCTGCATATGCCATTTGCTTAAGGTCTTGAAAGCCCCAGAGCAATTTTACCCCTAAAACATATACCCCTGCTTGTTCAGAAGGTTATTCACCAAATTGTGCTTCAGATAAATTCTGGCTGGGTCCAAAATTCAAATTTGCACTCACAAAACAAAGTTGTTTGTTTATTTATTTATTATTAATTTATGCTACATTTGAGAACACTCAAAATTAGTTTATACAGGATCTAAAGGTAAAACTATCATCTGTGGAAGGGAACGGATCACCTGAGAAGTTCTTGGACAGTAGAGTAGGGAGTTTGGTTCATAAGCACTTGCAGTCACTGAAACAAGATCACAGTTACTACACACCAGTGCTCTCTATAGACAGTCAGGATTAGGCAGGCACGTGCATATCTCAGTGAGGTGCATAACACTGAAGTACTTGGAGACAAGAGATTGATAGCAAGTCATATCATCTTACTACAGACTAGGGTTCTGTGTTTTCCTTTAGCTCTCTAATCTCAAGACTAAACCCAAATTACATAAGCACACTGTAAAAACAGAGGAGAGGAACTGTGGGACACTGACATGCTGACAAAGCAACAGAGGAGAACCTTGTAAAAAGCTCCGGTTTGGGAGTTACATCTGGTTTAGTTGTGAGATTTGTACTAATTTCCATAAAATCTCAGGGCCTTTGTTTCTTCATCAGTGAAATGAGCCCAGTACTTTAATTTTTGCATGGATATTAGGAGACTCATATGTAATAAAACTCTTGAAAATACTCTGTAAAATGCATTCCCTTCACAGTTGTTCATTATTGTTGCTATTTTCCTTTTCTTCTTATTTCTCATACTGTTTTAATGCTGTAGGAATCAGATATAGTCAGTGAATAATTAGTGAACTTTCTGAACATAAATATTGCAATGCTGACCATTTGCCAATTTTTCTGTAGGTGGAGTAAAAAGTAAACAACCAAAAAGGAAAAAAGAGTGTTTCTGAAGATCTAAAATCCTTGATATATAATAAGAATAATGACAAATTGTACAAAATAAAAAGGTCATTAATAATAATGTTCTAATCCATAAACCGTGTATATTGTCCATACGATTACTATGTTAGTGGTTATGAAACAAACATAAACAATTATGAGCCGTCTTATCAGTAAAGTAGAAACATTTTGGAAAGTGAAATGGCTTAAGAAGTTAAGGAACTATGTTTGAATTCTACTTTGCAAGTGAGTTTTAACAGTATTTAACTTCCATCTGCCCTCTATCTTCAACACAAATAAATAACCAAATTAAGATGTTATTCATGGCCAAATGATCTCAAATTCACTTAAACATGAAAGCCTATAATTCTTAAAATTAACTACCTTGTTAACAAGGTTATTTTGAATGTCATATTTATTCTTCTATTTGATTGATGATATGGTATCTTATATCTTTTATTTACAAGTACATTTTTTAATACCACACTTCATTTCAGTCTTGAAAGAAACTTATGAGAAAATAAATTAGAAAATATTATTTGTATTATATGTAAAAGAAAGGCAAAATTGATACAAACAGCAAAAGGACACCTTTCATTTGTCCAGTTGTGGCACATAAAATCATTTTAATCCCTAACCAATTTAAATAGCCATAGCTTCTGTCTCATTCTAAAGTGTCAGATATCAAAATATATAAAAATATTTAGCTCATGTGTTTTAATAAGCTAAATATTTTCAGTGGCTTAGGAGTCCGAGGTTGGGGTTTTAATTTTCCTTTTGTTTGCTATATCTCTTGATTCCACTTCAAGGAATGGCAATCACAGCCATTCTGAAAATACGCACTATTGGACACCATCAGGATTAGGAGAAAAGATGAGCAGAAACTGCACACACTCATCCTCCACTACTGGAATACAAACTTTAAAAAGTAAGAAACTCATCTCTGTACATAAAGAGTAGTATGCCATGTGCAAAGTACGTAGAGTATGCAGAACATCACAGTAGAATATGTGGAGTATTACATTGTGCAATGAACCCTTGGATTTTTGTTTTCTGCTTGGTCAAGGTTTAATGGCACTTCATTCTAAAATCTGTACAAGTTAGATAAGGAGATCTGACAAGGCTAACAAGGCCAGGCTCATTAGGTTAGATCCGTAATGTTCTATTTAGGATCAGTTGGAGAATTTTACATTTTAAAGGCATTATATTTATCTACCCGTTACTTGACATGAGAAACACAAGGTCAGGTTGGGGAAAATAGATCCTTGTGTCTTCTCAGACTCAATATTAGAAAGATTACTTTTCTGACTTTCTATTAATAATTGGTTAGTCAGAATACAAAAGATAAAGAAAACTGTACATAAATATAACTATTTTGTGAGTAGGTTTGAAAAAGATAAAACCTCTCAAGACAGCTAACGAAAGCATGTTAAAGCAGCTGTTGTTGCCTACGATCTGTTTAATAGGTGAGACCAAGGGAATGATACAGAAAAAGACTTATGAGAAATTACTCGTCTCTTACAGACAAAGACATTGACCAAGACTGCCTTAATATTTCCCTCATGACTAACAAGCCGCCTATCTTTTGTTTCAGCAGAGTTGACATCAACTTTGTTCTGTCCTCTCTCCCTCATCATGGTAGTCTCAGATAAATAGCAGTTTAATTTTGTCAGGTGCAATTTTTCTTTTGCAAGATTTAGTCAGACTTTTCTTTATTCTTTTACAGCTGAGCATCAAGAGGATCCATAAAAGTCTTTTCACTGCAAACCCATCTGTGAGCAGAGTACATCCACAGATGTTTGCAGGTGGTGACATTAACAGAGTGTGTTTATTTGTGAAGGAAAGACCCATAGAGTGCAGATTCAGGCCCATAGGATTACCCAGAATTGTTTAGAAATAAGACACAACAAAAAATTGTACATCAAATAAACATATCATTTATGATGCATCTACAAAGCTGAATAGTGCCATATTTTAAGGCTGAACTTTGACACAAGGAAAGGTTGAAATAACAAGAATTAGTTCATCAGCAATCATATAGGGAAATTCCAGAAAAGGTAACCTGACCTGTTCCAGCATGGAAATTAGATGAATATGGGACACTAAACTCTCTAATAAACATCTAAGTAAAGTACTGTGAAGAAACGAATCCACAGTTAATAATTTGCTCAGCTAAAATTAAAATGCAGATCTAACAGAAATTCACCAGTTATGGCAAAGAGAGACAATGAATCTAGAAAATAAGTCTTCCAGGAAGCCAGAAGATCTTTTGGTGAGAAAATGGGGGAAAAGGAATAAAAAGTACAAGTCATAGAAATTGCCTCAAGGGAAGCTTTCCATTCCAGCTCGTGTACATCTTTGGCTGAATCAGGAATAAATCCCAATCCTGACACCAAGTTCATGCAGGGAGAACCAGGGTGTGGATTGAGTAGGAACAACAACAGTAGAGCTTTCATTGTGAATGGGAGGGAGGAAATTCAGGGCATAAGAAAAATTCACAAAGGAAGATTTTTGTTTAGTGGTATATCTGGATTTTAAATCCCAATGGACCTTGCCTCAAACCCAGTCTCTCCTTTTTACTACTTGGGTAAAATTAGGCATACGAACTTCAATGAACTTCATTACATTTTCCTGTAGGTCAGAGATTATAACATTGCCGTACTAACTTCTTATAAAGATATGTGGTAATATACGCAAAAAAAAACTAACACAGCACTCCACATAGAGAACATGTACAATAAATGGTACAAAATAGTTTCATTATATTACATAAAGTTGTATTTCATTTTTTTTTTTTTTTTTTTTGAGACGGAGTCTCACTCTGTCACCAGGCTGGAGTGCAGTGGTGCAATCTTGTCTCATTGCAATCTCCGCCTCCCAGGTTCAAGAGATTCCCCTGCCTCAGCCTCCCAAGTAGCTGGGACTACAGGTGTGCACCACCATGCCCAGCTAATTTTTTTGTATTTTAGTAGAGACAGGGTTTCACCATGTTGGCAGGATGGTCTCAATTTCCTGACCTCATGACCTGCCCGCCTCCACCTCCCAAACTGCTGGGATTACAGACATGAGCCACCGTGCCTGGCCATAAATTTATATTTCTTTGAAAATAGAAATGCAAGATAGGTAGGTCACAAGAGCTAAACGCATTTTTCTATACATGGAAGAAATGATTGGATAATTTTAAAATGAAGAATTCCATTTCAAAGCTCTCAAAGTTTAAAAAGAAAAGGAAGAAAGAAGCTGCTATTTGGATTGAATGTAAAAAAAAAAAAAAAAAAGACTCAGTAAGAAAGGGGCCTGAGCAAATGGAGAAAACTCTTGACATTTACAGTATCAGAGACTGCTTTCACTGTTTGAAATTTGGACCACAGAAAGAAAGTTCTAAGCTTCTGTTCAAATGTTTCTGAAAGTTACAAAACTCTGTAAATAACAGGTCTACAATTTGGAAAGATCAAAATGTTGATTTTTAAATAATTTCCTTCTGTCCTATAAAAGAAAATAATTGGCAAGTTATTTATTCAAAATAATCAAAGAACTAATTTAACCCTTTTTGATAGCCAATAAAAAATTTAGTTTATAATTATATTAATTATACAACATGTTGAAGAGATGAAAATAAAATATACAAGCTGCTTTACATGCAAGTAGTGATATTCAGAAAAAGAAAAAAGCTTTTAAAGTCTCATATACCTTAAATAGAAGTTGTACAGATTGAAACAAAACATTTAATATTGTTAACATATATTTATCAGCTACTCCTACAAATTATCATGTACATGTATTAAATCCACTCCACTCCATCAGAGCTCCACTCAGAATGTTCTCCTATTCCATAAAAGGTACAACTTTAAAGCTAAATTTATAATGGGAAAAATTGTTGAAAATACAAAATTGTTGAAAATATTCAAATACATAGGCCAGATTTATCTGACTTTGAATAAGATTTGATTATTCAACTAATATTAACAATAATGAAAATGGTAGATAGCACATATCATCAAGATAGCTTGCATCTGTAATATTTTGTTATTTCTTTTGTAACATTAAGAAGAATTTCAAATGTGGGGTATGAGAAAAAGAAAGGTGTCAACAATGATTACGAAGTGTTCTGTCTCAATAACTTCCACATATGAGATAATCAGAGACACTGATGTTGGATGTCATTAGTTTGAGATATCATTTAAACATACAGGTAGATATATTGAGTAAGCATTTGCACATACATATCTGGAGTGGTCTGAACAGAATATATACATAGGAAAAGTATACATTGGTCAATGACAATCACAAACTTAAGACAAAAAGGATCACTTTTACAGTATGCATAGATGGAAAAGTGAAAGGTTTGAAGACTGAGGTCTGGAAAACTTGAACAATAAATAGCTAAAAATTTAAGAAATATCTAACAAAGACAATGAATAAAAGGATTGGCTGAGCGTGGTGGCTCACGTCATAATCCCAGCATTTTGGAAGGCTGAGGCAGGTGGATCACCTGAGGTCAGGAGTACAAGACTAACCTAGCCAACACAGTGAAACCCCGACTCTACTAAAAATACAAAAGTTAGCTGGGCATGGTGGTACATGCCTGTAATCCCAGCTACTCAGGAGGCTGAGGCAGGAGAATCGCTTCAATCCCGGAGGCAGAGGTTGCAGTGAGCTGAGATTGTGCCACTGCACTCCAGGCTGGATGACAGAGCAATAATCTGTCTCAGAAGAAGAAAAAAAAAAAGAATAAAAGAAGAATGATCAGTGAGATAGACAGGAAAATATCCTAGAAATATGGAGTTATGAAAGACAAAGCAAGCGTTTAAAAAATGTGAGCATAGTCAACTGTTTCAAATACTGCTAATAATTTAACATGAAAACTGGGAACTATCATTTTGACTTGGCAGTAGGGAGTTACTGATCTTAAAGAGAAAAACATGTCTTTTTTTCAAATTCACATTCAATGCAAATATGAATTTGGAGAATAAAAATATATTGTATTTCAAAGCATTTTACTATAAAAAGGAACACACAAAAAGGCAGTAGCTGTGTGCAATGTAGGCTAGAGTGCTGATATTTCAAAGATAAGTGACACAACAGCATATATTTATGAAAGAGAGAGTGAAATTTATGATACATGAGAGAAGGAATGGTTATGAGATATTCTTGCATATGAGTGGAGTATAAATTCAAAGCACAAGTGGAGAGACTGACTTCAGATAAGACCATGGATAACTTATTCAGCATAAGTTGAGAAAGCAGAGTAAATAGGTAGTGCTATGGTTGAAATGTTTATATCTCCTCGAAATTTACATGTTGAAATTCTAACCCCACAAAGACATGGTATTAGAAGGTGCAGCCTTTGAAAGATGATTAGGTCCTGAGGATAGAGCTCTCATGAATGGGAATAGTGCCCTTATACAAGAAGCCCAAGGAAGCTCATTTGCTCCTTCCACCATGTGGTGGAAGAGGTGTCATCTTTGAGCCAGAAGGTGAGTCCTCATCAGACCTCACTGCTGGCATCTTGATCTTGGACTTCCCAGCTTCTGGAACTGTGAGAAATCAATTTCTGTTGTTTAAAAGCCACCCAGTTTATAACATTTTGTTATGGCAGCCTGAATAGACTAAGAGAGGTAGCAATGCTGATAGATTGGTAGATGTGGCTAGAAGCATGTGAAAAATTACTTCGTATGATTTAATCAGGACTCCATCAGGAAAGAGATAAAGCAATCAAAATAATACCAATTTGAGCAAATTTAATTGAAAAACTATTTGCTAACATGTAGGGAGTAAAGAGAAGCTATAAGAGGTAATCCAGTAGCTTGGATTACTTAAGTAATGAAGGGAACAGACATGAATTCAAGAGAAGAAAGTTATACAAAGAGACACATCTTGAGAGAAGCTATGAACTTTGGCTGAAAATCCTGGCATCCCTAGTTGAACATATATAGAGGATAAACATATATTGACCTCACTACCAGCCCTCTTCCATCTGCTGCCAAAGATTAGCATTTAGCAAACTCAAATGAAAGCCAAATGACAAAAGAACAAATTGATGTTGTCCATAGAGCGTACTAATTCCTGGGCACACAGCAGAGTAATAATGGGTGAAATGTACACCACCAAGTGTCCGTGAACACTATGCAGCATGGAAGCCTTCTGTTTTCTTGATGAAATAAAAAGCAGGGTTTAATGGATAGGTTTATGCATCAATTTGGCTGGCCACAGTGCCCAGATGTTTGATCAAACATTATTCTGGATGTTCCTATGAGGGTATTTTTTGATGAGGTTTGCGTTTGAATTGGTGGCTTGGAAGTAAAGAGATTGCCCTTCATAATGCGGGTGGGCCTTGTCCAAGCACTCAAAGGCCTGAATAGAACAAAAGACAGACTTTCCTGGAGCAGGAGCAAGAGCAAGAGCAAGAGGGAATTCAGCAGCAGACGGACTTCAGAGCTGAACTGCAGTATTAGCTTTTCTCTGGGTCTCCAGCTTGCCTGCTTGCCATATAGATTATGGAATTGTCAGCCTCCATAATCAAGGAAGCAATTATTGAAAATAAATAGTATTTATATATATGTTATGAATATTATATTTAAATGAATATATATTTCCAGTTGTTTTGGCTTCTCTGGATAATTCTGAATAATACACAGGAATATCAACTGATAGTGTGGCTTTAGAAGGCAAGGCAGAATTTTCAGTTTGAGGACAAAGAAGAAGGTATGAAATAGGCATCTGGGCTGGGCACGGTGGCTCACGCCTGTAATCCCAGCACTTTGGGAAGCCGAGGCAGGTGGATCATGAGGTCAGGAGTTCAAGACCAGCCAGGCCAATACGGTGAAACCCCGTCTCTACTAAAAATACAAAAATTAGCTGGGCGTGGTGGTGCACACCTGTAGTCCCAGCTACTCAGGAGGCTGAGGCAGGAGAGTCACTTGAACCTGGGAGGCAGAGGTTGCAGTGAACCGAGATTGTGCCACCGCACCCCAGCCTGGGTGGCAGAGTGAGACTCAGTCTCAAAAAAAAAAAAAAAAAAAAATAGGCATCTGTTACAGTGAAAGAATTAAGGTACTGTTAAATGTACAAAATTTCAGGATTGCTTAGAAGTAGTAAGGGCCCACTTGAGATTATTGATCATGAATTTAAATAGAGATGGGTCAGCATGTTTATCTGAGTTTCACAAGCCAATGATGTTTTACACAAAAGTTTACGGGGACAATGCCCCAAAGAAATTAACAGTTTTCAAATGGAAAACTTGCTTTAAGAAAGGATAAGACAGCAAGGCTTGGTGACACACACCTGTAGTCCCAGTGACTCAAGATGCTGAGGCAGGATTCCCTGAACCCAGAAATTCAAGACTAGCATAGGTCAACATTGTGTAACTAATATCAAAAAAGAAATAATAATCATGTATATTGCATTGAGGACCTAGCGTTGTGAATTACAAGAACAGCTATTATATATGAACCTGATGTTTCTGTTGGTTTTTAACATACCACAAAGAAAATTAATGTGGGAGAATAAAAAATCTTGCATAGAAAATAAATAGAGGTGAGTGTTGGAGATAGAATCATGAAAATTGTGACTAAATGAAAACAAATATAGCAGAAATAGAAATTGAGTTTAACTCTACAGTCCATCACTGCCTCTGCTGATTGCTTTACTAGGTATAAATGAAAAATAATCACCTGACAATAGGAAACAATTTTGTCCAGTTTACTATTAATTACCAATGATAATAATAATTATGGTCATTATAGCTAACATTAATGAGATTCTAACATTGTGCCAGTGACTATTCTGACCTCTTAGTTTTCACAATAAACCTTTGTAGTAGATTTTATGATTATGTCTTTGCTATAGCTGAAGGAAATAAGAATATGGTGCCCCAAATTTTTGAACTTATAAAATCAGTCTACAATCAGCTCAATCTTTTTTAACATCATTAGCTTGAGTCATGGCACAACACAACTGATGTTTCAATGTTCAGCTTCAGGCCCTAGATGATTTGAAACATTTAAATAAGCTTATTTTAAATTAAAGAAATTAATTGTCCAGTGTTTCAGAAGGGTACCCGAATGTAGCTGTTGAAATAATAAGGTATTTTTAAATCATTTCAGGAGATCAAGGAGTAGGGAACAGAGATTTTGTCACTTGACTAAACAGAAACATTCAATTAACTCAAACACTCATTTCTCAATTGAATTGATAACTGGGCCTGAATTGGGCAAGAAAAGTTGTCAATCCTGCTGTTTTAGTGTCAGTTATTATTTTTCAAGTGTACAATACCTACTAAAGAATGCACAGATAGCATCATTCTATTTACGGATATAGTACTTTCTTATTGAAAATTTGGCTTCCTATAAAAATACCTGAAAGAAAACAGGCAACTATTTAATTCATACCTGCATAGTCTTTCTAATCATTAAAGCAAAAGTGGGAAAATAAAACAACACAAAACAATGGCATATATATATATATATATAAAAATACATAATATACATATTTATATATCTATATGGTATATAATATATAAATGTGTATAATTTATTAATATTATATAATATGCAAATATATATCTTATATATTATATAATTATATACATATTTATATATATATATTTGTATATATACAGATATATACATATTTTATTCTTCACATTAGGGGAAGGTGTTACAAATAGGCAGTCGTTAATATGATATTTATGCAGAATTTTTGGTACCATGAAAAATTGCATATGTATACTAAGTGGAAAGAAAAACATCCCATATTATTTATATAGAAGGGTCAGGAAAATATTTATTAGATATGCCCATAAATTCTGACTGCTTTTTTCCCACGGTAAAATAATAAAACATACTATTTTCTATGTTCCTGTATTTTATAATTTTTATATCAAACATGCATGCATGCAATTATGATGGGAAATTAAGTTAACCTAAAAATATAAAATTCTAAAATATATAATATGCTTCTTGGTTTTAGGTTTCCCTGAGACATATATTTTACAACGCCTTCATAACTTTGAGGGATTTGTGAGAGCCTGAATTAAAAATGCAGTCATATACCAAGTGCCAGCCGATGACAAATGTGCCCACCAGCAAAGATGAGTTAATACATTGATGTACTCGGTGTCCCAACTCTGGGTACTGCTTGAAGGGTCAAATGTAAAGCTTGTAAGTCCAAACTCAAATAATTACATTTGGTGACTGCTTGTAGGAAGTCAGATCTATAGTTCCTGCTAGTTATAACTAGTGCCAATTTGAAACAAAGTATTTTTAGGGAGAAACAGCAATTTCCCAGAGTCAGCATAGCCTCTTGAAGCCTGGAACTTTTCATCTGTGAAAGGAGAAGTGTGGGCTAAATGCTGTCTGACATCTCTTCTGTCTCTGACAGTTTATATAATAGCACATATGTAGCATCCTAGCCATAATTGTATTGTTTGATATAACGATCTATCTTAACTGAGTTTTTTGTTCTCCTTCATTTTAATCATATTATAATAACATGTTATTATTGGAATTGACTACCAGGGTCATCTTGTCAAGCTCATTAAACTTCCTAATGAAATGTCAGACTCTTCTATAAATATGTCATTAATATTCCCAAGTAAATATCAATGTCTTTACAGGTCACAGGCTATTTAAATGACTCAGTTAAACATTTCCAAGCAAGGTCCATGCTTTATTTAATAATTCACATTTTGACACTTGCAATCGAAAATGGCATACCTTTTTAACACACCATTAATCATGAATCCACCTGCTATTTTGTATTTAAGCCTTAGATTGTTAGTTTCTTCTTTCCTCCTCTCCTTCTTCCTCTGAAGAACTTAGAGTATAGTAATTCCTCAGTGTAGTAGATAAGACAGCCTCATTAGTAAAAACTAGCCAGCAATCTGGTGAAAGCCACAATATAGATATGTGTACTAAATGTGATGGGAGTAGATGATAAAGTCAATCAGCTTATGCAGGAGAGATCTGAAAAGGCATCACAGAAGAGATGTCTTTCAAAGAGGAATAAGCATAAATGGTATAACTGCAGGGAAGAATGTACGTGTGAGGTACGGATCCACAGAAATGTGGATGGGGCTTCACACTTTCACAGAGCTGTGGAATTAATATTGGGATCAAGTTTAATCAGTTTCCCAAAGGGCTAATCCCAAGTGAATTCTAATATCTGGATACTTATATATGCAAATGCATGTATTTACATGTACAGCATGTGATTAGGCATAGAATATATATGCATAAATATATATCATACACATTATATGTCTAATCATATACAATATATGTTCCCATTAATAATAATATCTTAGAAAATAGAAGTGACACAAAATTAAACTTTCACGCAGATTCTACCTTGCTATAGTTAGCAGCATGTAGGGCAAGAAGCATTCCTTTCATATCGTCACCAATTCACTATTGCCTTGTTTTACTGGAGGACTCACACTTTGAGTGAACATAAATTGGACTCCATAGCATTTGGGAAAGACACTTCCCTTGCAAAACAAACAAAAATGAAAACAAAAACGATTGGAAATTCTGAATAATTATTGCTAGACAATGAATACATCTTGTTTTTGAAAAGAAATAGATAAGTGATTTACCTTCTTGTGACAGAATCAATAAGCAACTTCCAAAGGATGGAAGAAAAGAGTATTTACAAAAATCTTCTAATAGAACCAACACCGTTAAATAAACAGACTGATGACAATATACCCTTATAATTTATTGGGTATTGTCACCATTTTTTTTCAAAAAAAATTTTTTTTAATGATTCTTAATTGTAAAATAAGTGTTGGTAGTATTTTTCAACATTAATGGTAATAAAAATAATAAGATCTAAGCTTATTAGCTATATATAAAGAAAACAAAGTAGAATAAAAACGAGATAAATTTTATTTTCATTTAAGGGATTTAACTCTTAAAATGTTTGCCTCTGACATTACTGAAAAAAGGAAGTTCTGTGTCTGTTTACATAACAGTTATGTTACATTCTGTCAATTCACAAGATACTGAACATGAAGTGATGCAGCAATAGTCCAAACTCAGTGTCTAGGGGTGTATTTAATGAAGCCACACAAGAAAGGCCTAGGAGCTGCACAAATGGCCCTAGTTTCAATTGAAATTCTAAGTAATTCAGGAGGTCTACTTTTTTTTTCTTTGGCATTAGTTCAAAATATTTTCTTTTTTTTATTATTATTTTTTATTATACTTTAGGTTTTAGGGTACATGTGCACAACGTGCAGGTTTGTCACACATGTATCCATGTGCCATGTTGATTTCCTGCACCCATTAACTCGTCATTTAGCATTAGGTATATCTCCTAATGCTGTCCCTCCCCGCTCCCCCAACACCACAACAGTCCCCGGAGTGTGATGTTCCCCTTCCTGTGTCCATGAGCTCTCATTGTTCAATTCCCACCTATGAGTGAGAACATGCGGTGTTTGGTTTTTGTCCTTGTGATAGTTTACTGACAATGATGTTTTCCAGTTTCATCCATGTCCCTACAAAGGACATGAACTCATCATTTTTTATGGCTGCATAGTATTCCATGGTGTATATGTGCCACATTTTCTTAATCCAGTCTATCGTTGTTGGACATTTGGGTTGGTTCCAACTCTTTGCTATTGTGAATAGTGCCGCAATAAACATACCTGTGCATGTGTCTTTATAGCAGCATGATTTATAGTCCTTTGGGTATATACCCAGTAATGGGATGGCTGGGTCAAATGGTATTTCTAGTTCTAGATCTCTGAGGAATCGCCACACTGACTTCCACAATGGTTGAACTAGTTTACAGTCCCACCAACAGTGTAAAAGTGTTCCTATTTCTCCACATCCTCTCCAGCACCTGTTGTTTCCTGATTTTTTAATGATGGCCATTCTAACTGGTGTGAGATGGTATCTCACTGTGGTTTTGATTTGCATTTCTCTGATGGCCAGTGATGATGAGCATTTCTTCATGTGTTTTTTGGCTGCATAAATGTCTTCTGGAGCTGGAGACCAGAGCTGTTCCTATTCGGCCATCTTGGCTCCACCAGGAGGTCTACTTTCTACTCAAATAGGCGTCATCTTTCATTTCCCAACAACAACAACAAAGGTAGACCTTGAGAACTCAGATTAGGTATTCGTTTGGTTACTCAGTAAGAACTTACTAAGTATCATGCACTACTGTTTAAAACTTGGAATAAACAGAACAAATAAGTACTCTTTCCCCTCCTCTACAAAGAAATGCATTGCAGTGTGATAACTTTTGAGTTATAAGAAGGGTAGCGCACTGCTGGAGCAAACAGAAGGATCAGTTCTCTAGCTCTGCCAAGAGTTTTCAGTTGCTACAAGAACAAATCAGAGTCCTCCACAAAAGTTGAAGGTTGCAGATTCATGTATGAAATAAAATAATTTAAAATGCATACCAGAGTAATCATTTGGATATAAAATCTTGTTCCTCTAATTTGGAAAATGTTAGAACCCTACTTGGAAGAAACAATATTAATTGATAACTGAGATTAAAAAAAACTTTTATCTCTTAAAAATCAAAATAGGTTTAATTTTTAAATTATAATTAGCAAATACATTTACCAGGTAAGCTTGAGTTGTGAGCAAATTTATAAAATTGTGTTGTCTTGGTTAGGAAAAAAAAAATGAAGTATAATTATATTGAAAGCCCCTATTAGCAGTTTTCCACTCTGTCAGCAAAGGCATAATCTTATCTAGAAAAGAAGAAATGCATGGAAATATGAGAGCTGTAACATCCAACTTAACAAAATGCTTTATAAAGAATACAAAGAGAAGTGTATTTTCTTGCAGCTCTGACAAGAATAGTGAACTTAGACAATGGACATGTGCTTGTGATAGTTACAAAGATTAAAAGAGGCAGTTATTTATGCGGTTGATGTCACATTTATTTCAAAGTCTATAGTCATGGGGATTGAGAACAGTAGGTAATCAAAAAAGCACCTGAAAAGGAGAGGGAAATTTGAGTGCCTCATTCATTCTCTAGTCTCTTCTGGCTCTTTGCAAGTAGGCAACTTGGAGAGCACCTAAGATTTCGTTTTCTTTATCTCTTCCTTCCATTTCATTTCAGAATGTGTTCTGACTGATTTACTGAATTGTGCAAAGATAACTGAAATTATGTATATAAAAGCCTTGTCATTAAGAAGTAAAATTACACAAGTAACATTCTAGGACAAGAATGGCAGAGGCAGAGCTCTTATTTCCTTTTTGATGAGCTATTTTTATTGTAAAAATACATCAAGCTAGCAATTAGTCAACAAGTACTTGCTGAGTACCTACTATTTGATAGGCACTGGGTTCTTCAAGGGTAGTGATGGTGGTGATAGAAAAGGAAAAATAGGGAAAGGAGGAGGAAGAGGAAGATGAGAAAGTGAGAAAATATTAAAGCAAGACAGTTGTATAGCAGGGGACCAGGAGCTTATGTGTTTCAGAGCGCGCTTACCAATCTGAATTTTTTTTTTCAGATGCTCTATTTTCTGTGGTTATAAAATTAAATCTCTGTTATAGTATACTACGACCATTGGTTGCTTTGTAATCCATCATTGAGTCCTGGCAGCACCTCCAAATTTAGTACTTGGGAAATTATCTTTTGCTCATGGTACAGAGTTTGAGCACACCATTTAATCAGTGGTTCTGCTCTTCCTTATCTAATAAATGTGCATGTCATTTATTAGATACAGCACAGTCTGTATTTATTAGACTGTGCTGTATCTTCACAGCTGCACTCTGACCATACTTGTAATGCTGCAAACGTTACTCTTGAAAACTTCCTTCACCAGCACTTTAAAGTTACTCAGTGAACAGATTGCCAGGCTTTTCTGTGAACTCTTCGGTTGTATAATAAAATCTCTTTCACCTAAATTTAAGGAATGCAGATTGCCAACCTGAAGTCACACCTGATTCTGAATCTCTAAACAGCTATTAGAAATCTACATATTAAAGAAAAGCTCTCTGAATGATTGTTAGTAGCCAGTCAGCACCTGCCCATTCAGCAGCATTTGACAAGCACTTACTTAGAGTCTTGTTATCCAAACCGTGGCATGTGCATTGGTTTTATTGGCATCACTTGGGAACTTGTTAGACTCTCAGGCCCCATCCTTAATCAGAATATTCATTATTTATAAGAACCCCAGGTGCTTCTCATACATATCAAAGTTTCAAAATCATGGGGGAAGACATCTAATTTTTTTAATGTATTGGGTAAGGAAGATACTATAAGTCAATGTGAAATGCTAAATTTAAATCGTGGTTTTTAGAGGCAGAAGGGTTCCTAATGTATGTTAAAAAAAACTTCCTTTCTATAAAATAGCAGCTCGTTTGCAATTTCTTATTATCAGTTTTTGATTTCTAATATTACCATGATGTGTTATGAGGTCTATTTTTTAAAGAAAATGGAAATGGTAATGGAAATGGAAGTTTCTCTTACCTGTGGCTATAAAAAAAAATCATGAAACACAGATCTTCATGACTGATGGAGAAAATTACTCCATCTAGTGTCACCTTCTGCAACTTTCAGACATAAGATAGGAGAGGACTTAATACTGTTTTGAGGGGCCAATTATTGCAGTCAACATATTTCAACAGGGGTAAATAGTACAGTAAGAAATAGCTCTGAGGTTAAACCAAAACTATGATTATATTATCATATATCATACTGTCAATCTATTTTGATGATATCAACATGAATAGATTATTTATACGAGAGAGGAGGAGGAAAAAGGGGACAAATGGTGAAATGTTTCAACTGATGCTTGAAATTTCATTTGAAAGAGGTAGAAAGTAAACCACCATGGCACATGTATACCTACGTAAAAAACTTGCATGTTCTGCACATGTACCCTGGAACTTAAAGCATAATAAAATAAAAAAAAAGAGGTAGTCAGTTTAAGTCTTCAATTAGGCTTAATGCAAAGTGATAAAGACTGAACATAGTAACTTGAATCCACTTTGCAAGATTTGGTTAAAAGGAGAGAATATTAGCTCTTGTGTTAGTCTGGCTTCACACTCCAACTGTATGATTGACTATATGACTTTTATTTCTCTTTCCCTCCATTTCTTCACATAAAAACTCTGAATGAGGATGCTGCAAGGGATTTTTGGCAAGGCCTAGCTAGCTCACATTTAAGTTGGTGCCTTTACTGGTGTTCTTAAAACTAACTTTTTAAAAGATTAAAGACTGTGCAAAACCAATATTATATGATGAAGATGTGATATAAACCACAGAACCACAGATAATGACTGATTAAATTCTGTGCACCTGAAGGCATTCCATTAAAAATGAACAGATAAACAAAACAATTGTTCAAATTGAGTGACATAATACATGTAAAACTCTTGGTAATATGGAGTCTGGCCCTGTCTGGTATTACAGAGTAAATACTGGTAAAGTGTTAGCTGTTGTTATTACGATCATCATCATCAACCATCATTATGACCTTCATCATGATTGGCATGTTGTTGTTATATATCCCAGTGCTAGCAAATTTCCTGCTCAATAGGTTTTGTGTGAAGTAAATGAATGAGATACATGGCTCCTTGTATACATTATACAACTATCATATAAGTTTATTGCATGTTTAAGACGTCTTTTCCACACAAAGCGAAGGTTGAAAACAAGGCATGGAAGATCGTATTGATCTTATTTCCTCTCTGCTTAACATGGTGCTTAGAACTCAGAAGTAGTGTGATAAATAATGGTTGAAGATAAAACACATGGGTGCTTTACAATCATCTATAAATTCTATCCAATGGTCAAAGGGGAATGCTTGCCAGAGTTTCAGTTCAGTTTCAGATTTAATAGCTGGAAATGGAATCCACCATCATAAAACACACTTAAGTAATTAATATTAATGACAACCTGAATACCTGCCCTACTTCTTCCCCACCTGTGTTAGTTTCCTAATTAAATTACCACAAATTGAGTGATGCAAAACAACAGAAATTTATTATTTAATAATTTTGAAAGCCAAATGTCAGAAGTAACTAGCCAAGAATCAGGAGCAAGCAGTGTTGAGCTCCCTCCAGAGGCCCTATGGGAGAATGTGTCCCTTGACTCTTCCACTCTCTCATGGCTGTTGTAATTCCTTGGATTTCTGCCCACATTCACATCCCTCCCATTATCAAAGTCAGCATCTTCAAATTTCTCTCGCCCCGTCTTCATATCAATTCCTCCCCTATGTGTGTGTGTCGAATCTCTGTCTTTCTCTTATAAAGACACTTGTGTTACATTTAGGGTCTACTGAAATTTTCCAGGATAATCTCATCACCTCAAGATCCTTAACTGTATCACATATACAAACATATTTTTGCCTTATAAGGTTGCCTGGACATGTTCCAGGAATTAGGACATGATTTCTCTGGGCTACTTTTCAGCCTACTACATGTAGTTTCCATGTAAGAGCTGATTAAAGAATATGCCAGGAGTCATGTTTAGCCTGTGGCCAGCCATTAATTAACACTTTACATTTATTATGAAAAACAAGGAGGGGCACAGTGATAGTTATTCTTGTAATTATTATCTCATTTTACCCTTCCAACTGTGGTGGTCAGTATTGATGTTTCTATTTCAATGATAGCATTTAAGTATCTCAAATGTTAAGTGTAACATGTATGATGAAAAGCTGGTATAGATACACATATTTGTGCAAACTATGTCAACTTTCTTACTACCCATGACATTTACTTTTTGTCTTCTAAGCACTGGCATTTTCTTATGTCTGAGGGAGAAAATAGTTGACAACTGCTTAAGTGATTGTTTCAAGAATATTTCCAACACTTTGTGAATGTGCACGCTTGCTAGAAATAACCCAGAAAATAATGTTTTATTTTTAAGAAATCAACTTCTTTTAAAATTAACACAGTTAACAAAGTTAACATAGTTAACGTAAATATAGGTGCAATGATGAAACTTTCTTAAAATAATCTTGGTTAATTTTTCATGGTGTATTTTTCTATGGCGTGTACTAGAGAAGAGCATACTTTGACATTTAAAAATACACACAAACACATTTCTGAAATGCTCAGAAAATCTCTAGGCAAATCCAAACACATTTTAGAGTCACTTGTTTGAAATACTAATGACCATTCAGTTGGAATTTACATTGAGTTTAGTACTCAGGTGTTACTGATGTTTTCAGTTGATGTGCTGTTGTTTCTACAGACTAAGAATTTATAGTTTTTGAATTGTGAAGCTGAAATAAAAAAATCACGGGGAACATTTTATGCAAACCTGTTATTTTACCAGTGATATTCACAAAAGTTGTGACTTTTCCCAGATGACGCAGCAAATAAGTCTTAAACGCTAGCAAAAAATCTACTCTCCATTCTCAACCCAAGCCAAGTTTCTTTTCTCATTTTTCTTTCCTTTCTTCCTTTTCATGTTCCTTCATTTAGTTTCTTTCTTCTTTATTGGTTGTTTGTTTCTTACATGCTTTTATCGTTTCTTTCAG
This sequence comes from Hylobates moloch, assembly GCF_009828535.3. Taxonomy (NCBI): domain Eukaryota; kingdom Metazoa; phylum Chordata; class Mammalia; order Primates; family Hylobatidae; genus Hylobates; species Hylobates moloch. Next base: position 22,914,604 of record NW_026652286.1, read on the forward strand.
TGCAGCATGTCACAGTAACCAGGAGTAAAATATCTTGCCTTTCAGCCCCTTATGTAAAAATCTAAGAATTCAAGTTTTAGCTGGTTCTAATCAGTATGAGATTTTCTAATTTCTATGATTTTTAAGGTTATTATAAATTTTATAAATTTTAATTTGTTTGTTTGTTTTTTATTCATTTTTGAGAAAGGATCTTGCTCTGTTGCCTAGGCTGCAATGCAGTGGTGTGACCACAACTCATTGTGGTCTCATTCTCTTAGGCTCAAGAGATCCCTTCACCTCAGCCTCTGAATAGCTAGGACTACAGGCATGCATCACGATGCCCGGCTGATTTTTTTGTTTTTTATTTTTTTTATTTTTTACAGAGACGAGGTCTCACTATGTTGCCCAAGCTGGTCTCAAATTCTTGGACTCAAGCATTCCTCTCACCTCAGCCTCCAAAACTGCTGGGATTCCAGGCATGAGCCACTGTGCCCAGCTTACTATACATTTGATTTAGGAAAAACTTCTCACCATTTTGAGAACTCTCATTTCTATGAGTTATGGATAGTGGACCATTTTATGATACTTATAGAAATATAACCTATTCAATGAATATTTATCATTCACTCGACATATTTATCAAGTGCCTACTATATTACAGAAAACATGGAGAAGATAGAATATTAAAAAAAGATAAAGACTTTTTTCTTGTAACTTTAAGAAAATAATGCTTGTATAGTATATTATATACTTTAAAATGTATTAATGGGAGAGATTTCGTGTTGTATACTCATCACCACACCAAAAAAAATAAAAACCACAGAAGAGAAGAATGAAAATGAACAAGAAAATCAATGAATTATGTACTATAATATCAAAAATTAGTAACTGCTGTAAAGAAAATAAAATGAAGTGTCCAATTTTTCTATGACACATGGCTTTTAGAATAAGACTATAAGTTGTACAAAAATTGTATATATTTTATATAGAAGTTAAACAAAAGTATAACTTTTATACTTGGGATTAGTACAAATATGTTTACTATTTTGTTATTGAAACAGTTATCAATTTTGATACATTAGATTTTCATTAGGAATCCACTAGGATAATATATGCATATCTGATTTTTATAGTTTTTATAGTAAGTCTTAAGTACATTATTTGAATTTGTTTCTTCTCTGTCCATCATGAAAGCAGCATTCTTTCTATTTATCCAACTTGTTTAAATGGATCCCCCCATGAATTTACTTTTCTCACACCTCTAACAAGTTGTAGCTCCTTACACTTCCCAAATCCAGTCTCTATACTTAAGTAAAGACTACTTACAGGCCGGGCGCGGTGGCTCACGCCTGTAATCCCAGCACTTTGGGAGGCAGAGGCGGGCGGATCACAAGGTCAGGAGATCAAGACCATCCTGGCTAACATGGTGAAACCCCGAATCTACTAAAAATACAAAAAAATTAGCTGGGCGTGATGGTGGGCGCCTGTAGTCCCAGCTACTCGGGAGGCTGAGGCAGGAGAATGGCTTGAGCTCGGGAGGTGGAGCTTGCAGTGAGGCCAGATCACACCACTGCACTCCAGCCTGGGTGACAGAACGAGATTCCGTCTCAAAAATAAAAGACTACTTACAGTGTCACCAAGGGGATGGAACCCATGTCCTGTTGGGAATGAAGGCTGTATAGGCACATCAGTTCCAGTCATAATGCTGGATACATGAGGCACAAAGGTGGGTGTCAAGTACGTACAATGAAATGATGAATCTCTGAGAATTGGAAAGAAAGCAGTTCTTCCATTTCCTTCCAGGTATGGAAATGGAGATGATCATTTACCTACCGTCATATGACTAGAGCTTCTTTAGTGCCATTTTATGGAGTATCTGAATGTAGTAAGTAAATATAAAAGATGAAGAGTGAAGATCCTCAGTATGTTTGGAGCAATGGTAGAATTATAGTCAAGGAGACATTGCTAACAAATATATGGCAATGTGAATACATCACATATGACTTGGGACCAGAAATGATTACGTTATTACTGCATTCTATAATTTGAAGGATATTAAGAAAATGATCAAGGATGGCAGGGAGTAGTAAAAGTATTTGATAGTTTTCTGGATATATTTACTTATCAGTCCAGGTACTCTTCTATAATGAACTCTTCTTTCCTGTGGGAAATCTGTGTTTTGAGTAGGGTAAATTTCATCCAACATAAGAGCAGAAATGTGACTCAGGCTTAGCAATTAAACTGCCCGTTTCCCTGACCATGGTGGTTGACTTGGGAATGTGATCAATTCAGTATCTTCTCTGGGATTTTTCTGTTAGTCCAATTCGAAAAGGTTTTCTCCATAGGCTATTGTTTCTAATTAAAATATGAATTGCACAGTTGTTAGTCTTCTTGTCTGACATGTGGGAAGAAATGCTTTAAGAGATGAAATGAGACTGTCTAAAAGTGATAAATAGAGTCCTGTCTTACCTTCGCATTTTTATTGATAAGTTTAACTTATGGTTCTAAGTTATGAAGTTGCTGACTGGCTGATTTTTAGAACTTAAGAAGCTTTTGATTGGTTATTTGATTTTTAGAACCACTGCTAAGCAAATATTTATCTGTACATAACACTGCTTATTGATGAACTAATTTTACCTCAGAACCCAATAACAATAATGGAGGATGGTGATAGCTTCCATTTGGTGACAGCTTAATATGTACTAAATGTCTAACATGCATAGTTTTCTCTTGTACTAAATCAACCACATTTTGAGGTACATAAAATAATGTTTACCAAAGGCATAAGAGTAAAGAGCTAAACTTTCTCCTTTACTTGAAGCATGTTCAGGGAACACTAGCTATCTCTCTATCAGAGAACAGAAAAAGTGACCCAGATGCAGCCAGGGTATAAGGAGCATGGTTTCAACTGAGTCACGTCTGAGATTGTATGTAATGGTGTTATCCTATCCAGCGTCCTGCTGCAGGAAATTACTGAGTGAAATTAATTGATAAAAGCAGTAAATAAAATGGAAATTAAAGTAGGCTGCAAACTTCCATAAGACAGCCATCCTGCCTTACCTCTGGAATACTAAGTAAAAAGTCTACAACACTTTTTACTTAGTATTGAGAAGTAGAAAGTTGGCTGATGTATCAGCTAAGAGAAATTTTCAGATTTATGTTTCTTGATATGATGCTTTGGCTGTAACAATTGGGTTGGCTGTCCCAATGTCTTTTTATAACAGATAATTACAGCATTGATTTGGGAACTGCAAATATTTTCTTTGCAAGTAAGCTGGCCTGAAATTGGATTCCACTACAATGCACTATCAAAATGAACTTTATGCACATTAATAAAAAACTAACAATTTCTTCACCTACAAGGGGACTTGTGAGGTATCAACATTTTCATGTTTACTTTCTTTGTAGTGAGCAAATAGTCATAAATTCAAATTATATTATACTTTTCAAAAGCTACCCCTTAGATGAAGACTTCAGTAGACATTAAACTTTTCTGGGTTATTGTCGTCATCTTCCCCCTTTCCACGTTATAGTGTAAAACGCTCATTTGAATGATTTTTATTGTAGTTGTTTTGAGCAATTTTAGTAACTATTATTGTCTTTTATATTATGTGGCAAATATGTCACCCGTTATGTAATATTGCTAGACTAGGTAGATAGCCAGAAATGAGCAGGCAAGGGATCCCCCTGGGAAAAGAAGTTCTAGAGATGCTGTATTAGTCACGATTCTCTAGAGGGACAGAACTAAAAGAATATACGTATATATATTCTTTATATATATTCTATATATAGAGAATATATTCTCTATATATTCTTTACATATATTCTATATGTATTCTTTATATATATTCTCTGTACATATATATAAAGAATATATTCTTTATATATTCTCTGTACATATATATAAAGAATATATTCTTTATATATATATTCTCTGTACATATACATAAAGAATATATTCTTTATATGTATATTCTCTCTACATATACATAAAGAATATATTCTTTATATATATTCTCTCTACATATATATAAAGATTTATATATATATTCTCTCTACATATATATAAAGAATATACATTATATATATATATACACACACACATAGAGAGAGAGAGAGAGAAGTTTACTAAGTATTAATTCATTAACTCACACAATCACAGGGCCCCAAACAGGCCATCTGCAGGCTGAGGAGCAAAGAGTCTGAGTTCCAGAACTGAAGAATTTGAAGTCTAATGTTCAAGGGCAGGAAGCATCCAGCATGGGAGAAAGATGTAGGTTGAGAGGCTACAGTCTCTCTTTTCACATTTTTCTACCTGCTTATATTCTGCTTGCAATGGCAGCTGATTAGATTGTGCCCACCCAGATTAAGGGTGAGTCTGCCTTTCCCAGCCCACTGACTCAAATGTTAACCTCCTTTGGCAACACCCTCACAGACACACCAGGATCAATACTTTGTATCCTTCAATCCAATCTAGTTGACACTCAGTATTAACCATCACAGATGCTTCCCACTGACAGAAAAAAGGACAATGGCTACATTGGCTACATGTGGCCTTGTGGTTAGGGTCCTCAGGCACTGAAGGGGGCTTAACAGGCCCTAGTGGGAGATAACCATGCTAGAGATTTTCCCTCGTGACAAGCATGTGCACTCCTCCAAAACTCACTGGAGAGTAGCCTTTTGCTAATTATAATAGTAAAGAACATACTCCTACGTGGAGATTTTAAATGCTACTGAGACATGAGACATGTGTAATAGCATGTACAACCACAGAACATGTGCACCCTAAGGGACCTCCCAAGCCATGAATAATTCACACCCCTTCGTGAATAATTATGTAAGATTCTCATGATAAGTCTCCCAACACTGGCTGCTGATGGCTCATTCTTTTGAACAGTCCACTCTGTGTTGTCCTTCAGAGTGTACTACCTCTAAGCAAACACTGTTATGACTATTTTTCCAGCTAGACGAGCCTGGAGCTATTTTCCACACCTCTTTATCTTCCTCCAGTAAACTCTGCTACTTAACGTTTGCTATTCATCTATTGGCTGAATTCTTTCTTCCAAGTTAGACAAGAACCAAGGATTTCTGTACTTCTTGGTAAAAATATTAAATGTTCTTTACATTTCTCATGGGTAGAGATTGTTTTACTTAATTTGATTTTAATAATACTTGCATGCCTCTGGAATCTAGCACAATGTTGGGACAATATTTGGAATTAAGTAATATATTCCCGAAATAAATATACAGATAAATATTACATATGCATTTAAATAAGCAATTTTAGGATACTTCCATTGATCAAAAAAAAAAAAAAAAAAAAACTACACTGCCTATGAGGAATATACAAAATGCCACAGATGGTGGAGTGGTTTAATAGTATCACCCCAAAATTCATGTCTACCTAGAACTTCAGAATATGAACTTACTTGGAAATCAGGTCTTTGCACATGAAATTGTTAAAACAAGGTCATACTGGATTAGAGTGGGTTCAAAATCTAATAACTGATGTCCTTATAAGAAGAGGAGAAGACACACAAAGACATAGAGGCACGTGAATAAGAAGGTCATATGAATACTGAAGCAGAGATTGGAGTGATACCACTACAAGCCAAAGAGTGACATGGATTGCCAGGAGACACTAGAAGCCAGGAAGAGGCCCTGTTGACACTGTGGATCCAGACTTGTAGCCTCCAGAATTGAGAGACAGGAAATTCCTGTTGTTTTAAGACACATACTTTTTTATACTTTTTAACAGTAGCCTTAAAACCTTATATGGATAGTTTATAGGAAGCTTCACATGCTGGATATGAAATTAACCAGAACAATCAGTTGACCAACATTTCACATAAATCATCACTAAAGAGAGGCAAATAACCATCAATAAAGTGAAAAAAAGAAAGTTATAATTAAATATCTTAAAAACCTCTCGGGTGTGTCCTGGACTCAGTAAATATTCGACTCAAACTCCTACACCTATTCATCTGTAGGCAGGCATAATGATTCATTTTCAGAATAGTGACCCTGAAGCACTCTACCATGTTATGAAATATCCCGTCATCTTCACTTCAGTGTGTTTATTGAGGCAAGAAGGTAGAATAATTTATTTTAGAAAGATTTGCAGGCACAAGAGTTGAACCAAAGTGAGTTTTCTTCTTAAAATTTAGAGTTTTCTCTAGATCATTGGTTATTGACCTTTATTTTTGTTCGTTTGTTTGTTTTAGTCAAAGATTCCTTCTGAGAATCTAGGCCCTCTTCCTTGAAAAATACAACACATATACCGTTTTTCTGTACCATTTCAGGATGGCCGGTGATTCTCAGATATCAATCTTTACATATTGTGGGGTCTTTAAGCGTTCCTGTGAAGGAATATTGCTAATTAGGAATTGCATTATCCTCTTCTCATGCTGCTAATAAAGACATAACTGAGACTGGGTAATTTATAAAGGAAAGAGGCTTAATTGACTCACAGTTCCACATGGCTGGGCAGGTCTGACAATCATGGAGGAAGGTGAATGAGGAGCAAAGTCATGTCTTACACGGTGTCAGGTCAAGCAAGAAGAACTTGTGCAGGGTAACTCTAATTTATAAAACCATCAGACCTCATGAGACTTATTCACTACTCGGAGAACAGTATGGGGAAAACTGCCCCCATGATTCAATTATCTCCACCTGGCCCCACCCTTTGACACGTGGGGATTATTACAAATTAAGGTGAGATTTGGATAGGGACACAGCCAGACCATATCAGTAATTAAGCTTTTATCTCCAAATTTGGAGGTAGTGTCTTTTACTTAATTCATGTAATTCATTAGTACTAGTAAGAACAGACTTGAATGTGGTCTTAATATATTCTCAATATATGCAAAGTCCTGGCCCTGTGTTGTCTTTGTGAAAAATGTGAATTATGATGTGCTATGGAAGGTAGGTTTGTAACTTCAAGGCATTTGCATCATGTTAAGAAAATAATTCTGAAAAATGCACAGTTAAAAATCACATGAATAGATAAGATGCCATGTATATACATAAGACACTATAACATACATGCACACGCTATTCATTACTCCATCATTGGTACTCGGAACTTGTTTCTCACTTACTCAATAGCCTTCAATGATGATCTACTGTATACTAAAGCTGGTTATCACGGACTGTAACTCTTTATTAAGAAAAGTTGCCTTTAATACACAGGTTACTAATTTATGAGGACTAGTTTCTGCAATGTGAAAGCTTTCTATAGTATCAAATCTATGTTTCCCATGAAAAATTAAAGCAGACAAATAAAAATAAACAAAATCTGAAAATTCATTGCGGCTCTAGGGCAGATATGACTTAGGCTTTACCATTCAGACACGATCCCTGCAATATGTGGACACAGGAATTTGTTACTTGAGAAAATAGGCTAAATGTTATCCATCCTCTGTTGCAGAAGGCCCAGGGTGTGTGGTGCTGGAGCCTGCAGTGGCAGGGCAGCAGGCAGGCTGGCAACTTCCTGATTCAGGCAGAGGTAGTGCTTTCTTGAGAGAGCCAAATCAGCGGTGTGTTTGTAGAGTTTTTTCTAAGGCACAACCTAGAAGCTGTATTTTTAGCTCTTCCAACAATTTTGTAAGATATCTATAGGAATTAATAAATTCCTTTCTTAAAAGAACAAATTTTGCCATAACCAAGAATAGTAACTGCTTTATTGCCCCTAAAAATCATGTTTTATTCATCATATTCCTGGAAATGTGTCAATGGCTATTTGGAACTACTTGGGAATCCAGATATTGGCCAGTGACTTGAATTGTGCAAGATTTTTCTCCCAGGCACTTAGAGCAATGACATTAAAACAAAATATAAAAAGGACATTAAATCAATTGATAACAGGAGCTGAAGAAGACATATTAATAAGCCAGAATTGTAGTAAACTATATGGTTCATATAACAAACAGATGAGAAAGATAACTGAGAGACTTGAAAGAGAGGAAAATAGAGACATGAAATAATAAAAGGAAAAGGATGCCACCGAGATAGAGTAGCTGGATTAATTTCTGATTTCCACCACTGAGCAGAATCAAATCCACTTTTATGATTACTGACCTAATTTAAACTAATTAAAGACATTTGTCCCACTGCCTGTTTTGTCTAATAATTCCTAGACTTATATATTATCCTACTCATTCCCAAGCCTTTCTTATATCTCAGACCATTACAGACAAACTGATTTTATCCTAGAAGTAAAATAATTAAAATTCAAGAAAATTGCAAATGATAGTACAGAAAGGGTGTTTTGAAAGTGAAAGAATAAATTCTGAACTTTGAGAATTTAGTGTCCTGGTGCAGTGGCTCATGCCTGTAATCCCAGCACTTTGGGAGCCTGAGGTGGGCAGATCACTTGAGGTCAGGAGTTCGAGACCAGCCTGGCCAATATGGCAAAACCTCATCTCTACTGAAAATACAAAAATTTAGCCGGGAGTGCTGATGCATGTCTATAGTCCTGGCTACTCAGGAGGCTGAGGCAGGAGAATTGCTTCAACCCGGGAGGCGAAGGTTGCAGTGAGCCATGATGGTGCCACTGCACTCCAGCCTGGGTGACAGAGTGAGACTCTGTCTCAAAACAAAACAAACAAACAAAAAAGAGAATTTAGTGTGATTCTCTATTTCATCCTTACCTTGAGCTATCAAATGAGTCTCAGGAAACAAATCAATTATAATCCAAAAAAAAAAAAAAAACCATAGCCCACCATAGAAGAAAATAAGGAAAAAATATCTGCCCCATCTCTTCCATCTTTCCCTTCTCTTCCATGTCTATCTACTGACTAATTCAAGACAGAATGTGTTTTTCATTATTTTATCAAAAATGAGTTTAAATTTTTTAAGTTATTTTTGTTTTATTAGGTTTTAATTGACACATAATTGTACATATTTATCAGGTGCAATGTGATATTCAATACAAATAGATTGTGTAATTATCAAGTCAGAGTAGTTAGCACATCTATCACCTCAAACAGTTGTTATTTCCTTGTGGTGAGAATATTCAAAATCCTCTTTTCTAACTATTTTGAAATACATAATACACTGTTGGTGACTACAGTGATCCTACTGTGCGATAAGACACAGAACTTATTTCTCCTACCTAACTTTAACTGTGTACCTGTTGACTGATCTTCTTCCATCTCCTTCTACTCCCTACTTTCTCCAGCTTCTGATAACCACTATTGTCTCTACTTCTTTGAGATCAACTTCTGTAGATTTCTCATATGAGTGACATCATGCAGTATTTGTCCTTCTGTGCTTGGCTAATTTCACTTAACACAATGTCCTCTAGCTTCATCCATGTTTGCACAAATGACAGGATTTCATTCTTTTTAATAGCTGAATAGTATTTCATTGTTTATATATACCACATTTTTATCCATTCATCTATAAACACATTGATTCCATATCGTAGCTATTGTGATAGTGCTGCAATAAACATGAGTGTGCAGACGTCTCTTCAACATATTGATTTCATTTCTTTCGGATATATACCAAGTAGTTATATTATTGGATCCTATAGTAGTTCAATTTTTAATTTTTTGAGAAACTTTCATATTGTTGTTCATAATGGCTGTACTAACTGAAGTCCCACCCCCAGTGTATAACAGTTCTTTCTCCACATCCTTGCCAGCATTCCTTACTTCTCTTTTTGATACTAGCCATTTTAACTGAAGTGAGTTGATATTTTATCATAGCTTCAATTGGCATTTTCCTGATGATTAATGATGTTGAGAGTATTTTTTTATTTACCTGTTGGGCGTTTGTAAATCTTCTTCTGATAAATGTCTATGCAGATATTTTGCCCATTTTATCAGATTATTTATTTGCTACTTAATTGCTTGAGTGTCTTACATATTTTAAATATTAACCCCTTGAACATAGACTGTTTAAATACTAGTGTTCATCAAGTATTTCTAACTATGTAATTCTTTAAAAAGCCCTGAACATTATCCAACTAACACCTTTATTTAAAAATTTTGGCAGGGAGCAGTGGCTTATGCCTATAATCCCAGCACTTTGGGAGGCCAAGGCAGGTAGATCACCTGATGTCAGGAGTTCAAGACAACCCTGGCCAACATGACAAAACCCCATCTCCACTAAAAATATAATGCCTGTAGTCCCAGCTACCTGGGAGGCTGAGGCAGGAGAATCGTTTGAACCCAGGAGGTGGAGGTTGCAGTGAGCTGAGATCGCACTGCTGCACTACAGCCTGGGCGACAGAGCGATACCCTGTCTCAATACAAGAAAAATAAAAATTTCAACTAATTAAAAAAAAGATGCTTGTCCCAGCTCCTGATTTGCCTAGTATTACCTAGATTTATATATTATCTTACTCATTCTTGAGCCTGTCTTATATCTCAGACCATTACAGACAAATTGATTTTATCTTAGGGGTAAAATAAATAAAATGCAAAAAAATTGAAATGATAGTGTAGAAAGGGTGTTTTAAAAGTGAAAGTCAGAATAAATTCTGAACTTTGAAGCATACGAGATTGACTACATGATGAGGCAGTTGCCATATGTATGGAAGTTAGAGAAGGGAGGTTGAATTTTTCATTTGTTTCCTTGTTTTGATTTATTTTCTGGCATATTTTTTTGCAAAAAAAACTATATTTTTTGCAACCAAACAATATTCAAACACAAAATGCAAAATAAACATTGAAAGCACAAGGATGTGTTAAAGTAAATTAAAATGGAGATGAGCCCTGAAGAATCCTTGCACAGACAAAGCCAGCTGGGCTTTGTAAGTGACTTTATCGTTGCTTGATTTGCAAACATATGAAAAACTTAATGTGGGCCATTGTAAATAAATGCCTATGTTAAAGAAAAACAGAACTTGAGCTTAACCACACAGAAGAAACAAACTTGTAACTTTATAACTAGAGATTTTCCAATGGGATAGACCAAATACAGCAACTGTCTAACTGTAACCGATCAAATATTTTCTTTGCTTCACTTCTATTTTAGTCACATAAAAACTAAAAACCTTCCACTCTATTTCCTTAGTGAAGCTCCTGAACCACTTCTAGCTCAGAACAGCCCAATTTATGCATTGTTGTTTGCTCAAATAAACTCTTCTAAAATAGTACTATATATCAGTTAACCTTTTTAACAGAAGTATTACACAAGAGAGATTAGAACTAGAGACTTAGATTAGAAAGTTACTGGAAAATTGGTGATGTATCAATTATAAATCCAATTTTGCATATAGGAAATCTTATATTCTACAAATTACACACTAAAAATACAAATTTTGGAGGGAAAATGGGATTGGGGAAGATCTCTTACTATGTAACATTGTTACCAGAATGTCAAAAAAAAAAAACCATAAAAACACACACACACACACACACAATAACAAGATGGGCATAGTGGTTCACACCTGTAATTCCAGCACTTTGGGAGGCTGATGTGGGTGGATCACACCTGAGGTCAGTAGTTAGAGACCAGCCTGGCCAACATGGTGATACTCCATCTCTACTAAAAATATAAAAATTAGCTGGGTTTGGTGGCATATGCCTGTAGTCCCAGCTACTCAGGAGACTGAGCCAGGGGTATCACTTGAACCCGGAAGGTGGAGGTTGCAGTGAGCTGAGATCACGCCACTGCACTCTAGCCCAGGTGACAGTGAGACTAAGAAAAACAATAACGAAACTAATAGAAGTGTAAATACAATTTTTTTTAGCATTTATCTCAAACATCATAGTCATTTGATTTTTTGCAGCTTTATATTCGGGATTTAGTGTTCTTCCTTTGGGATGTAGATCCTGGAGGGAATTGACTTCTAATAAAGCACACTATCATCAAAATCAAAATTTGATGCAGATTTTTCTTAAATCTCTTGTTTCAATGCAGGGGAAAAGTCTTAATAGAAACTTCTGTATTCACATCTTACCCAGCAAAAAGCATAAGAGTTTTAATGCAATATCTATCACTACAACCACTAAAAGGAAGCCCTTCTGTATGTTTTCAATCTTTTTCTTACGTTCTTGTATTGATAACAATTTCTTTAAAATTTGAAAAGTCTTTTGCCTGACTGCTTCAAAACTCAACATATTGGAAAGAAAAACAAAATGATTTTTAAAGCTTTGCTGACATTATTTCACCCCTTGTTAATTGTTAATATGATCATTTGATGCAAGGAAATACATTGTTGCAGAATAGATTTGACTCGAATGTTTCATAAAAAAGAATACAAAGAGAAAAGCAGAGGGCCCAAAACTGAAACTTAGAGACCACAGCAATCATAATAGAACTTTTGTAAGTCATAACAGTACAATTCAGAGGTTAAAAGTGGCACCCATGAGAAGACAGGTAACTGGAGATAGAAGAAATAAAGGTGCTTGAAATACTCTGATTGGCAGGGCATGGTGGTTTACACCTGTAATCCCAGCATTTTAGGAGGCTGAGGTGAGTGAATCTCTTGAGCCCAAGAATGCAAGACCCACATGGGCAACATAGAGAAACCCCTTCTCTATAAAAAATGCAAAAATTGGTCAAGTGCGGTGGTTCACGCCTGTAATCCCAGCACTTTGGGAGGCTTAGTCAGGCGCATTACGATGTCAGGAGATCGAGACCATCCTGGCTAACACGGTGAAATCCCATCTCTACTAAAAATACAAAAAATTAGCCGGGCATGGTGGCGGGCATCTGTAGTCCCAGCTACTCGGGAGGCTGAGGCAGGAGAATGGCGTGAACCTGGGAGACGGAGCTTGCAGTGAGCTGAGATCAAGCCACTGCACTCCAGCCTGGGAAGAAACAGAGCGAGACTCCGTCTCAAAAAAAAAAAAAAATAAAATAAAAAGAAAAAATTATTGTCTTGCTGTCTATCTCATTTCTTAACATATGTGGTCAATAAATGTGGTACATCACATAACCAGAATTAAAAACAAAACACATATGGTTTTGTTTATCTCCATATGATAGATGCAGAAAAAGCATTTGATAAAATCCAGGATCCCTTTATGATAAAAACCCTCAACCAAATAGGCATAGGAGGGACTTAGCCTTCATCTTTTGGGACTTCCCTAATTCCCTCACTCAAAAGTAACCACTTAGTGGATTTCAAACTTCTTCCAGAAATTTATTTATATCTGTTTTATCTCCCTCACCACTGTATTTTGTTTAATCAATTTACCTGTTTTTTTCTTATGCCTGAACTAAAAATCTTCCAAAAAGTGCCCATATAACTTCACTGTACAGTGTATACGCCAGTTATTTCATTAAATAAATCTGCCTTAATCTCTACATGTGTACTGATTATTTGGTAAAAATTAAATAAATTGATATAAAGGAGTAAAATTGAAAACATTGAATTGCTAATATATGTTCACCATTAGGTTTTGTAAAAAGACCAAAGCTTTTTGGGTTATCAATTTTCATTTCATAAGCTCTTAATAGTGTTAAAGTGAATAGTAGCAAATTTAATTATAAAACTTATATTTATCAGATCTTAACTTCCGTAGGGTTGTATTTCTTTCTGAATTATTCTAGCCTATGTAGTTACCAAAGTACAATTTCACTATAAAAATAACCTCCCAAGACAAAGTATTTTGTTACTTGTTATTAATAATTCATAGTTTTGCATTTATTTATTTATTTGGTAGAGATGGAATCTCACTATGTTGCTTAGGCTGACTTGGAACTTGTGGCCTTAAGCAACCCTGCTGCTTTGGCCTGCCAAAGCACTGGGATTACAGGCATGAGCCAGCCTAGTAGGTTTTTGTTGTTGTTCTAATTTTTGTTTTTTAAAATTTATTTTGAATAGAGACAGGGTCTTGCTCTGTCACCCAGGCTGAAATGCAGTGACATGAGCACTGCTCACTGCAAACTCGACCTCTCAGGCTCAAGCAATCCCCCTGCCTTAGCCTCATAAGAAGCTCGGACTACAAGTGAGCCACCAGTCCCAGCAAATTTTTTTTTTTTTTAGAGATGAGATTTTACCATGTTGTCCAGACTGGTCTCAAACACCGGGGCTCAAGCGATCCTCCCACCTCAGCCTCCCTAAGTGCTGGGATTATAGTTGTGAGCCACTGTGCCCAGCCTAGTGGTTTTTTGAAAGAACTTTCTAGTTGAATTCTAGATTTTAAGAAGTTATCTAAGATTAAAAGTGAACTGATGCTACCTATATAAAGATAAAAATAAAGTTGAAATTCTCTTATAATCACACAACTGGGTTCATATTGCTGATTGTGTGTGTATGCGCGCATGCATGTGTGCATGTGCATATATAAATGTACTCCCTATCCTATTTTAAAACTGACTTTAATCTTGTTTAAAATGTTTTCCTTGTTTTAAATCACATGTGAGCATTTTTTGATTTGAGTAATCTGGCTTTCTCACTGAGCCCTAAATGACCCCAACAAATAAATGTTATCCATTATACCCAGTATTCTGATAACTCTGGTCTGTTGATACTTTCCATCATAATCAGGATTCAAAATAAAACATAATTAGTGAGACTGATCAAGGAAGACTTATGAATTAATCATGGCTCAATGGTCTTAATTAATTGCATGAAATGAAAAGGTAGAAATAGGTAACAGAGAAATTACAAAAAATTAAAGTAGCTGTATATAACAAAACAAAGAAACAAAAAAGAAAAATGTATGCAGTATTTAATAGGATGCTTACATTTTAAAGGCTATCATGAAAAATGATTACAACTTGTTTATGTTTAAATTTACACTATTTTGAGATTATCCTTAAACACATTTTTCATTCTAGATTGGCCCTTTTTAGCAGCAGCTAATTTCTAGCTAGCTTTCTTCTTCAGTGCCTGTAATGTCATTTATTAAACAAATAAATAAATTTATTAAATGAAAATTGATTTTTATTATAATCCTAAGCAAAATATAATTAGAAAGAAAAATGAACCAGAGAAGTTTGGGCTAATGAAATTATCAAATATATATAAATGTAAGGATTATCTACTTTTTGAAATTATTAACCTTACAATTTCTCTTAGTTTATAATTATTTTTGTAATTGTAATAATTGTAATTATAACCTTACAATTTCAATTAGTTTATAACTGAAAATTAAATATGCATGTGTTTAATACTCCAAACTAGTGGCAAATTTATACGTGCATTTATATATATTATTTAATTTATATAAAATGTATCTAAGATGAAATAAATCTTACCTCATTCTGGAGGTCTCGGATCATTTTGCTCTTTCTTTCAACTTCAGTCTTTAAAAAATTAATCTGAAAATGAATAGACTATTATGTAGACACATTCCCAACTCATTACCATGGTTTTCATTATTTTTTTCATTATTTTGAGAAATAATAAATTATTTATTAACAAATATTGAAAAAGAACAAAGAATTACACTGTTCCTTAATCAAAACCTTCATTACTAAATTCATACATATATTCAGTGATTATATTAAAATATCCCTTTTTCATTTAACAAACTATTTTTTTTTAATTGAGAAATCCTACACTTTATGACTGTGATTCTCTTACCTGGATAAACTTCATTTCCTTTTAAAAATGTGGTTCTTTCACATGGACACAGGAAGGGGAACATCACCCTCTGGGGACTGTTGTGGGGTCGGGGGAGGGGGGAGAGGGGACGGATAGCATTAGGTGATACACCTAATGCTAAATGACGAGTTAATGAGTGCAGCACACCAACATGGCACATGGATACATATGTAACAAACCTGCACATTGTGCACATGTACCCTAAAACTTAAAGTACAATAATAATAATAATAATAATAATAATAATAAAAAGTTGTTCTTTAATAAAAGAAAAAATAGATTCTAGAGTTGAACCTAGGAATCTCTATTTCTAAATCACTCCAGGTAATTATGACCTGTGGCCAAGTTTGAGAGCACTTACATAATAATATCCCTTACCTCAAAACTATGGGACATTAAGAATAGTCTACCGAAGACACCATGATGCTTCTTTCTGAACAAGAGATCATCAGGATCTGTCACCTTACGCCACTTATTGGAACCATATTTCCTAAAAATAGCATTACCTGCCCCAAGTACTTTGTAAAAAAAAGGTAGTATAGTAAGTGGTCAAGACTTTTACAGAATTTATAATCTTTATAATCCCTGAGAGTGTGCTAGTCACTGAGACTTTATAATCACTGAGGGTTTCCTATAATAAGAAAATAACTATGACAGTGGATGAAACATTTAATTTATCCAATTTTCAATTTTCTTGTAGTCACATTTTTAATAAAGTAATGACACAAGGTAAATCTAATTTTTCTAATGCACTTAATTCAATATATTCAAAATATTATTTGGACATGGATTATTCATGTCATAATTTACATTCTTTTTGTGTTATATGCTTTTAGATTCCAATGTGTGTTTTACACTTAACAGTACATCTCAGTTTGGATTAGTCATATTTCTAATGCTCAATAGCCTCATGCATTGAACAATGTATTCTTAGAAGTTTCCTGAAATGATAAAAGAGACT
Source organism: Hylobates moloch (assembly GCF_009828535.3). Taxonomy (NCBI): domain Eukaryota; kingdom Metazoa; phylum Chordata; class Mammalia; order Primates; family Hylobatidae; genus Hylobates; species Hylobates moloch. The sequence continues at coordinate 22,931,058 of NW_026652286.1, forward strand.
CATGATCCAGGTGATCTCTGAAGATAGACTGAGTCATTGGGTTGGAAATTAAATTTAGGGAGAAGGTTAATTTTTACCATATACACAACTTAAAAAAATATTTAGTCCTGAAACATTTCAAACATGAAGAAAAGAACAAGAAGTAATACGTAAAATGCCTGTGGGCTAACCTTACACATTAACCAGATATGAATGTTTTGTCCAATTTTCTTCAGACCCTTTTATAAATAATATATTATTATTTATCATTATTTATTATTAAAGGTTCAGCTAACTTCTATTCCTTTCTTCACCGCCACCCCCCAGGTAAGCACTATACTGAACTTACATATTTGTCTCCTGCATATTTTTATACATTTTATTTATTGTGTATGCACTTAGGAAAGATAAATACTATTACTTTATGTTAAAGTTTGCCTAAATTATGAGAAAATCAATTTTATGAGATTTATTCATATTTATTTTATGCAATACCAGTTAATTTATTGTGGCTAGTGAATTTGTTATGGTAGTAACCACAGCTGAAGGTAAACAATTACTAAATTAATTAAAGTGAAGAATAAGGCACTGTAACTGACATATCCCTAAATACAGTGGTTTAAATGAGAAAGATTTTTCTCTCATAGAGTGGTATATAGGTGTCTGCAGCCTGGAGCCCAGAGGTGAGTGGCCCACAGCCTGGATACAGCTCTGGCATTAGCAATCATCCTTTGAATGATTTTTCCCATTATCATCATTTCCCAGTTACTGGATGATGTGTCTTGGGTCTGTGTTCCCACCCTAATCTTATGTTGAAATGTAATTCTTAATGCTGGAGCTAGGGCTTGGTGGCAGGTGATTGGATCATGGGGGTGGTTTCTAATGGTTTAGCACCATCTTACTGCTGTTTTTGGAATAGAGTTATTGTGAGATATGCTTGTTTAAAAGTATGTAGCATCTCTCCCCCTTCTCTCTCTTCCTCCTGTTCTGCCCAGGTGGAGATGCCTACTCTAACTTTGCCTTCTGCCATGAGTAAAAGCTCCCTGAGGCCTCCCCAGCCATGCTTCCTGTATAGCCTGTGGAACCATGAGCCAATTCAATCTTTTTTCTTTATAAATTACCCAGTCTCAGGTATTTCTTTATAACAATGCAAGAACAGATTAATACACATGATATGGGAAGTCCAGGGTAAAGAATAACTAAATAATTCTAACTCTAAAATAAAATCTGGGCTGTTGGATTTTCCTCGGGAGATTTGAACTGGGAACCTCTAGAGAAAACTGGCTAGTTCTCAGCTGAGATAGGTTAAGGACGTCATAAGGTATTATTAAGGCTGTGTTAAGTCAAGTGTTGCATAAATAATATGCAGAGGAAGTCAGTTGTTACAGAAATAGAAACAGTCAATGGAGAGCCAGCTGAGTCATTTATCTAGAGGACTGTAAGAATGAAAATCCATGGATTCCTCTTCCTGACATCTTCAAGAGCTGCAATAGTTCCAGTATCACCTAACAGCCTCATCACATCTGACTCCTGGGCTTGGCTTTCCATAAAGTCCGTCAGAAGTTTTACAACACCTGTTAACACTTTTTTCTTTCAGGCCTGTATAAGTTTCCAGGCATTACCATTTCCTCAGTTGTTACTGAAAACCCAAACCAAACCATTTTTATGGCAAAAGAACACATAATACAGAAAGAGAAGCTTGAGAATTAACATGTCTAGTGTTTTAGCCATATTAATTTTGAAAATACTGACAGTAACCCCAAAACACTAGTACTCATTGTCCATTAAGTAGATAGTTCAAGTTGATAGAAAAACCAAGGTATCACCACTGTAACCCAAAAGTAAAATTCTAAGTCTTCCTAATCAACTGAATGGACTCCTCCACTCAGCCAACGACATTCCAAAGTTAACTTGAAACACAAGTTCAGGCCATGATGGAAATTTAACATTAAAACAGAGACTTTAAGATAATCTATTTGCTCTAAAGCCTGCTACCTGGAGGCTTTATCTGCATAATAAAAATCTTGGTCTCCATAACACAACCACTTATCTTAACCCAGACACTCCCTACTATTGATTCTAACTCTTAGATAACCAATTGCCAATCAGAATATCTTTGCCAACTGCCGATCAGAAAACCTTTGAAATCAACTATGACCTGGAAGCTGGACATTCCGCCACTCTACTGGCTCCCTACCACTTCAAGTTGTCCTGCCTTTCTGGACCAAAGCAATGTACATCTTACATGTATTCACTGATGTCTTATGTCTCCCTACAACATATAAAACCAAGCTGTAGCCCGACCACCAGGGGCACACGTTCTCAGGCCCTCCTGAGGCCATGTCACAGGCATGTCCTTAACCTTGGTGAAATAACTTTGAAATTGATTGAGATCTGTCTCAGATACTTTTGGATTTACACCGAGTAGAACTTAGCCATTCAAAATTAAACACGTATGCAGAGTAACAGTGTATCCCCCACAAAACAGCTTTTACATTCTTTCCTACACAAGCATTTTATTAGCCCCAGAAAATTTCGCTTTCGACAGATTTGTCTTTAGTTATGTCGCGAACTACTTAAAGCCATATTACTTATATTAATAATCTGTTCTTTCACTGATACCATTATTTCCCCCAAATCCCCATATATGGGTACTGCACATGTTGTTCATACTTAACAATTAACTTTAATTAAAGTATAATGAAAATACATTACCATGTCAAGACTATAATTATTAAATGTTAAACAAGGACAGAAAAACTTGAGAATGCAATACTTAAATATTCAAGACATAAAATATATTTTGAACATTTAAAATATATTAGCATTTTAGGCCATGGGTTCAGAATCCCAACAGATTTTTAACACCCCTGAAAGAATAAGCATTCTTATCGATAGTTATGAAATAATTCTCAGAAACAGAAAATACATTGTATTTTCCGTGAATAAGATTGAAAGAACATAGCAATTCTTTATTTTTAATGAGATTCAAAGCTTCAAGCTAAAGCTCTTGCTTCAGACTAATTATGTCTCACTACAAGTTAAGCCATAAAAATTAACAAGAGTAGGGAAATGCATTCAATAATCATTAAAATCTTTAATTATCCTGGTCACACCTGAGAGCTCATTCTTCATTGCTGTCTGTTAGGGTTTCCCATTAGGGTCACAGGTTTGAAATATTTCCCATTTCATTATTTGCTTAGGAATAAACATAAATGTTTGTATTTCCATAAAGAGTATTTTTAAACAGAATTAGATTGAGAAAGATACACTGTTTTTTAATTTATTTTTTCAGATATACATATTTTTTCATATTTTTTTAAATTCAATGAGGAAGATCATCTTTTTTCAATCAATGAAAAAATGATAAATAAATCAATGTTTCATAGCATTTTACTATAACTTACCAAATGTTGTGGGCATTTGCACCATATGTGCATAAATAAACAATCTCTTATCTTGATAGAAAAAAATCTATAGTAATTTGATGTTTAATCAAGGACAATACACAAGATTATCTGCTCTTAAATCTAAAATAGCACAATATTTCTCTAATCAAATCCAAAATTTGCCCCAATTTGAGAGAGAGCATCAGTGATCTTAATCTCCCTTACTTACACAAACTTCAGTTACAACTATAGTCTTTCTTTCAGTGAAAATAATTACTGGATGATTTATACAATAAAAAAGTTATACATATGTGTTAATTTAATCCTTATTTAACCTAGAATCTTCAAATAGGGAGAAAAATTACAAAGGATTTTATTTGAATCTTTACCAAAATTTGTTAAGTGTTGACCCCAGTGATATTAATCTTTCCCTAGATTCCACCAACCAGATGCACATTATAAAATAAAATATTCATGATATACACACAAACACATGTATACACACATACGCATACACAGACACACACACACACACACACACACACAAGTCATTCCCACATTAAAGATTCTGTCATCTCTTTATGGTTTCTGAGTTAGACCATATCACTCTTTCAATTCAAAACATAGAACACATTTTCCTGAAGAGATAAGACATGTTTGCATTCATTGATCATGAAGTATATTTTGTTAATATACTCTTAGATTTGTTTATTCAGAATTTTTACATCTACATTCATTAATGAAATATGCCTATAAGTTTATTTAGTCATATTGTTATGAATTGATTTGCAATAATAAATGCATATGCTCACATAAGGAGATGAGAGTTATTTATTTTCCACAAAATACTTGCATTTATTAGGAATTAATTGTTCATTGAAAATTAGGTAAAAGTCATCATTAAAATCCTTCTCTAGAATTTGGGGAAATAGATGCCTTTTAGTACAATAAAATTCCAAATGCATTGGTCTATTCAAGTATTATATTTCTTATTGCAGAAATTTTGGAACTTTATAATAATATGACCAAGGACTTTTGTTCACAATTTAAAATTAATTAGTTGACAGTTGCCGATCATACTTTAAATTGTGAATATGGCCTTTTTCTCTTTTTTATTTGGCAGTTGACATTTTAACATTTGAGTCTTTTATTCTTATTCAATTTTTATCATAACCTTTTCTCTGTAACATAATCTTTTCAAAGAACTAAGGACTTAGGGGATTTTTGTTTCTTTCATAGTTTATTATTTTTTATCTAGTCTTTATAATTCTCTTTCCTTAGTACATTGAGTTTGAGCTTCTGCTTTTTCGCCAACTTTTTGAATTAATGTCATCTATCTTTCATTTACCTGAAAATGCATTTAAAGCTATTCATCATCCACTAAGTATTACTTCGACATGTATGACTTTCATTATTATTAAGTGCCAAGTTTGACAATGTGTTTGATCATTTCTCACTAATCCAATGGTTATTAGAACATATTTTTAAACAAGAAATTATTTGACCACTTATAAAAATTATTTCTACTTTTATTAAAATGGAGTTTAATAACATACGTGCTACTAATATTTTTGAATTTATAGAACTTATTTATGTTTCAATACATATTTTATTTGTGTATCACTTCTGTAAATCTACTGGGTGTGGTAAAGAAATACAGGCAGTTTGTTGGAGATTTCTCACTATATACTAATAGTTTAAAACTATCAATTGTAGAGCTTCATGATACACACACAAACACATGTTCTCAGGCCCTCCTGAGCTAAGCATGCAGATGTTCCTGGTGGGTTGCATATGCAGGGATGGCATGGAAGCCCCATTCCCCTTCCCCTATACTTTGTCTTATTTATCTCTTCATATACTTTTTAATTGCCTTTATAATAAACTAGTAAATGTAGATGTTTCCTCGAGTTCTGTAAGGCACTCCAGAAAACTAATCAAAACAAAGGAGGTGGTTATGGGAACCTCAACTTGAAGCTGGTGGGTCAGAAGTTCTATAGGCCCCAACTTGAGACTGGTGACTGAGCAGGGGAAGCAATCTTAGTGACTGAGCTTTCAACCTGTGTTATCTGACACTATCTCCAGCTAGGTAGGGTCAGAATTAAATTGGAGGAGACTCAGTTGGTGTCTGCTACTTCTTAGTGGAACAAATCCCCACATATTTGGTCACAGAAGTCTTCTGTGTTAATTGTTGTGGTATGGGAGCAGAAGAAAAACATGGTTTGACAGTTTTTCCCAAAACAATTGGTGTCAGGGGAATGATATTTGCTGGCACTGCTTAGGCTCAGGGAAACATATGGTTCGGAAAGAGAAATAATAAAAGAGCAGGGGGTGAAGAACCTTTGATTCCTGGGTAGCCAAATGGTCCCCCATGGTATAGAGCTGCAGTTGTGCTGCATTTGGTTACTCAAGGTAAAAGCTATCAGTGGAATTTAGATATGGATGCACAGGGAGATGCAAACTGTTGACGACAAAAGCCAAACTTCATAAAATATTTGAAAAGATTTATTTGAAGACAATTGTGAGGACAATGGTCCTTGACACAGTCTCAGGAGATCCTGAGAACATGTGCGTAAGGTGGTTAGGTTACAGCTTGCTTTTATATATTTTAGGAAGACATATGGAATCAACCAATACACGTGAGGTACACATTGGTTCGGCCCGAAAATGTAAGACATCTCAAAGGTGGGAGAAGGTGTGGCTTTCAGGTCATAGGTAATTGGTTAAAATAGTTAAGCTTTGCCTACAGTTGAAGCCAGCAGAAAGAAATGCTTGGGTTTAACATAAGGGAGGTGGTGAAAGCCAAGGTTCTTATTCTATAGATGAAACCACCACAGAAGTTGACTCTACAGAGAACAGATGGCAAATGTCTCTTATCAGGACTTAAAATGTGCCAGGCTCCCAGTTAATCTCTTCAGGATTGGAGGGCTTGGAAGGGGAAAGATTGAGTTATATTAATAAAGACTCTTTACAGATAAAAAGAGCCATTTCAAAACATGGTAAGAAAACATTGTGATGTAAAATAATTTGATTTCCTTCTTTATCTGTCATGCGATGTTACGCTAGAGTCAGGTTGGAATATTGCTTCTTAATTGCTACAAAGAGTCTGTTTTGTCAGTCTTAAGATCTCAGTTTTAATGTTAATGTTAGTCAGTTGTTCCTAAAATCCAAAATAAAGAGTATAATGAGGAATGTCTGTCATCCTCTTCTTGAACTAGTTTTGCAGGTTTCTTTGGAATCCCGTTGGCTGAGAGGAGAGTCCATTCAATCCATGAGGGGGCTTAGAATTTCATTTTTGGTTTATGAAACTAATAAGAGAAAAGAAACATGTTTAGATCTTTGGTTTTTTTAATCGATAATAGCTAAACTAGAATTTAAATAGAGTGCTGAGTCAGGCCTTTAGGGTAAACCAAGCTCAGATATGAGTCTATCTGAGCTCAGGCCACTAGCCTCAAAGCCACCCACAAAGGGAAAAATTATGTCAGGAAAACAGAAAGCACTTCTAAGACCTTTGGTCACCAAAAAGGTGGTAAATGTGGGAGAAGGGCAAAAACAAGTAACTACTGAAACTTAGTATAATGTGAAGGAATTGTTCACTGTGTACATTGGTATCATCAGCTCTCTGAGGTACCTTTACTAAAATGGATAGTGAAAGTAAATAATTTGCAAGTAGTGTGGTGTATTTTTTTTTTTTTTTTTTAAGACAGTTTTGCTCTTGTCGCCCAGACTGGAGTGCAGTGGCATGATCTTGGCTCACTGCAACCTCTGTCTCCCAGGTTCAAGCGATTCTTCTGCCTCAGTCTCCCGAGTGGCTGAGATTACAAGCCCTGCCACCATGCCCAGCTAAATTTTGTATTTTTAGTAGAGACGGGGTTTCACCATGTTGGTAGGGCTGGTCTTGAACTCCTGACCTCAGGTGATCCACCCACCTCATCCCCACAAAGTGCTGGGATTACAGATGTGAGCCACCAAGCCCAGCCAGTGTCTTTGGCTTTAAATGATACAGAGTAGAAGAACGTGTTTGCATTGATGCAGGACCTACCGCTCACTACTGAGTAATTGCAGATGTGTATATATCATAGGAATGTATTCCTGAAGAAATGGCCAGTCTGGTGGGGTGGATAAAAGCCACTGTTAAGTTCTGAATGGGGTCTGTCTGACTCCACCTATGAATGTCAAGTGGAGCACCGCAGATGAGGCAGTTGATATGCTTCATATGCAAGCCATATGGGATTGCTTTTATGATGTCAGGGATATTCACTGGCTAAATATGCCTGTTACTCAGGTCATGGTAAGTACGGTGGTTAGGGGAGCCCCATTTTCATGAACACCTCATATAACCCTGTTGATACAAAACAGAGACAGTCAGAGAAGCCTTATCAAATTTGTTGTCTCAACTTCTCCTGATGGGTCACTACAGATGCTAATAAAACATCAGGTAAATTAACCAAAGAACAGTGAAGGGTAGTGAGGAGAGTGAAAGAACTCATCTCAGAAAGTTGAAAATTTTAAAATAATTAACAAATAAGATGAATAAAGAAAACATTGGCAGAGCATGATGGCTCACAACTGTAATCCTAGTACTTTGGCCAGCCAAGATAGAAGGATTGCTTGAGGCCAGGAGTTCAAGACCAGTCTGGGCAACATAGTGAAACCTCATCTCTACAAAAAATTAAGAAAAAAAAAATACACTGATGAGGTGAAACTACAAAGAAAAAGAGAAGAGAGAGTCATGGGATTCATCTCACAAGGTGGAAATCTTTAGATGGTTATTAAAATATTAAATGAATAAAATGGAAATTAATGGGGTTAAAACAAAAGTCTAAATAGAACACGATCAAAGGCTGAGTAGATCAAAGGGAGACTTGGCTGGTCCCCCAACACTAAAGGGCCCCAAACCAGTTTGCTCTATTTTCCCCAGTCTGAATAAATTTAAAAAGTCAGAATATTTTAAAAGATTGCAATGAGAAACTCATCCCTGGCATTGTCTGGGGTGATGGCTATGCTGATTAATGAAGATAAAGATTGACAGAAAGGCCAGGGTTCCTTGGCTTAATCCCTGGCTGAGGGCCCAAAGTCTTTCGCACAAGAGAGGGTAAAATGGTCTGCAGGAGAAGAAGAGAAGTTCCTGGGACAAGAACTTAAAAATGTAAAAATGGATAGGATTATAAAAGTTAATATATTTGAATACACTTCATGTGAAGCAGTTTGGTAGCTTTTATCTGATTGTATTATGGGAATGAGCATTGTATCTGATTGGGAAATTCATCTACCTAGTACCGTAAAACAGAAGGCATGTACATCTGCCCCTCGAGCAACTTTAATAGCTCATACTAAATGGGACTCTAATCTTTCCCTGCCTTGCTATTTGTGGGTCATAAAACTCTCATTCTAGAGAAGAGAATCTTGCCCTATACCCTGGGGGACATAAAGCTGAAGTAATGAAGCTTCCATAAAAACCTAGGACTGAGTTCCTACATGATGAACACTAGAAATTACTGGAGGGTGGCACGTCCAGGGAGCGCATGGAAGCTTCTTGCCCTTTCCCCTATTTCTTGCCTTAGTCATCTCTTCCTGTGTATCCTTCATTATCTCTTTTATAACAAACTGGTAGATGTAAAATAAAATAAAATTATCAATTGTATTTTTAAGATATTCTATGTATCTGCTTATGTTCGTGTTCTATTACATATAGCTTGATGAATACTGAAGCTACATTGTTAGGTATATACTTATTTATAATGGTTTTACTTTATTTTATTTTGTTTGCAAGTATATAAGGTGAAACTACAAAGAAAAAGAGAAGAGAGAGTCATGGGATTCATCTCACAAGGTGGAAATCTTTAGATGGTTATTAAAATATTAAATGAATAAAATGGAAATTAATGGGGTTAAAACAAAAGTCTAAATACAACACGATCAAAGGCTGAGTAGATCAAAGGGAGACTTGGCTGGTCCCTCAACACTAAAGGGCCCCAAACCAGTTTGCTCTTATTATATCTGTTTCTTAAATTCCATGTGGCAGACATTAATGTTGTTGCCAATTCTTTCCTTTATATTCTTTTGCCTGTATTTTCTTTCCTATCTTGCTTATGTTACATATGCAATATTTTTAATTTTTAAACTTAGAACATTTGTATATATTTTCCTATTCTTTTAATTTTAGTTATTCTGTCTCATTTTTAAAATTAAATTATTAAATTTAACCCATTTTAATTTCTCATGATTTCTAATACATTGGAACTTTGGCCATCTTGAATTTTTTGCCTTTTTTCCTTTCTATTACATAAATTAACTTAATTTTTTCCATCTTATTTTGTTTAACGGAGTAAATCAAGTTTTTCTGCATGTGAGTTTCAATATTACACATTCTAATTTTGTTCTCACCATAATTGCTTCTAAGTTAAAATATAGAAAATTTATAATAGTCTTGGTTATTTACTATATGTCCCCTTGTTGCACTGCCTCACCCCAATCATATTTTCCCCTCTTCGGCTCTGTTTCCTAAAGGAAAATCTAAATTTGTCAAGGTATTTGTTCACTATTAATCCTCATATCACTTGCAGTCTGCTGTTTGTTCTGCTTTTTGAGTACAGTATTTCCTCCAAAAGGATTTTCAAAATGGAGCTTTCTCTGGCAACACTTCCATGCTTTATATGCTTTAACATTTGAATGCCAGTTTATACGTATACAACAATGTAGAAGCAGTGTAGTAAAACATTGCTTTAGTGTCTTATTAAACTCATTAACACTCTTAAGAAGTCTGATATCTATCTGATTATTGCCCTTTTGTGGGTGATCTATTCGTTCCTTTGGAAAATTTTGTAACTGTATCTTTTATTTTGATATTTTAAAATTTCACGATGGCACAATAAAGTTTCTATTTATTTATATGTGTGCTTTTATTTTGTGACTCAGATACTTGGCAATTTTACTCTGATTCTCCATAGCTTTTAATGCATATTTTACATTTTCTATCTCAGTTTTTTGTCATTCCCTGATGCTTTCCATAAATTTGTCATTATTACTATTTTCTTTCTTATACTTACACCATTTAGTGTATTCTTTATTTTACCTATTAACTACTGGCTATTGTCTACAGTTAACATTATCAAGTAGCTTATTTTATGATTTTTTGTTTTGTTTCTCTATGTGTTATTACTGTATAGGTTAACTCTAGTAATTCTGCTTCAGAATGAGTATGTAGTCCACTGTGTAGTCTTTCTTTTTAGTAGCTCTGCACCTCAAATATCTTGTTATTTTAGCCCTTATCTGATTTTTGTTTTTGAATTTTTTTATTATTATTATTATACTTTAAGTTTTAGGGTATATGTGCACAATGCGCAGGTTTGTTACATATGCATCCATGTGCCATGTTGGTGTGCTGCACCCATTAACTCGTCATTTAGCATTAGGTATATCTCCTAATGAATTTTTAATTGCTCTGTGTGGCAGTGGGTACAGGAAAAGGGCCAATGATGGCTGCTGTCCTGGGGAGAAAATGAAAAACCCAGGATAGAAAACTTTAAAAGCACAGAATGCTCTTAGGGGATCTAAGGGAGATGGGGTGGGTACTATGACTCCACCCTTCCTCACTCCCATTACTTCTCATTCTAGCAGGGCTTTTGTACTGCACTGATGTTACCATGATGACAGGAGAGGCCTGAGCTGTTGCTATTGATTTCTAAGCGGAAGGAACAGAAGGTGATACTCTCAAGGAAGAGTGCAGAAAAGGAGAGCAGAATCTATAGATGACCTTCAGCCTACTCTTGCATGCATCCTACTGCGGCCCCCGACTCAGCTAATCACAACAACCTCTTCCAAAGACATATATATTCATTTCTGTGAGTCATCTTTCTTCCCAGGAATCACTCATTATTTCGTTTGTTGGGTTTTTCACATGCTTCTCTTTTAATACTTCAGTTCATATTTTCCTTTAACTGCTATCATTTTTTAGAGTTGATTTTGGGGGAATGAGTTAGCAATGGCATCAGTTTCTCATCTTGGTAGTAACTATATAAATATGCATTTAATGAATGATTCTGACGATGATGAGTCAAAAAATAAAATGGTTTATTCCATATTTTCTAGTTCTTAGTGAGGATTAATAAGTATTCATGGAATGAATGATAAGCAGTAAGTTTCTGGTAAAATCATAGCATCAGACATGGACACTTTCCATATATTTTGATTATAAAAGTGTAGAAAGTCAAGAATATCATTTAAAAATAGATTAGAGGATTAGAGTAGAAAATATGAATATATATCATGCACAAGATTAGTATATGTCACATCTTTTTCTCAGTTGATAGTATACGGAAACATTACTATACTTATATATGTATGTGTATATTGTACTGGATGTGATTAAAATGCATTTCTACAATACATGGTTCTAGTAGGTATGGAAGACTTAAGTAGAGAGAAGAGAAAGTTGAGGGATATTTTTACTTCTACTCATAAAAAAAGTTGCCGAACAACTGAATATACAGTTTATTTAAATACCCTTCTCGAGGAAAGACTCCAAAGTGAGCCTATTTAATATTTTGTCTTCATATTGGTTTTTGAATATGTTATTATAAGTTGCCAACTGGTAGAATATTTGAGTAATTATAATGATAATTCTATTTTCTTAATTTGTTTAACATCAGCTGTGTTTTATAATATAAAGATATACTATGGTCAAAAAACCTTGCTTTTACAACAGATTTTAAAAATTGTGTTCATTCTTCTTTCTTTCCCCTATTGGAAGATATAAAGAGGCAAGTATAATGCAAATGATGCAGTATTCATAGGGATTCCTGTGTTACTGCACCATATACAAAGGTCCTCCTAGGAAGACACTAAGTCTGTGGAAGTCAAGATGGAGACCCGAGAGATCTCTGTGGAGTCTTTAAGAAAAGTCTCATTAAATGCCCCAGTATTAAGTAAAAGAGTGGGCGTTCATCTGGGTAAGAAAGGGATGACAATCTATTTTCTAGCTCTGATGCTCACTTCCCCAGTTTCTGAATAACATCCAGAGTATTCTGACAAGTCAGATAAAGTTTTTATCAGCCTCTTGGTCTAGAAGACTCCAAGTAGATAATTCTTTTAAGGGACTGTATCAGGGTTCTCCAGAGGGACAGAACTAACAAGATACATATATATATGAAAGAGAGTATATATATACATATATACATGTATATATGAAAGAGAGAATTGGCTTACAGGATCACAAGGTGAAGGCCCATGATAGGCCATCTGCAAGCTGGGGAAGAGAGAAGCAGTAGAGGCTCAGTCAGAATCCAAAAGCCTCAAAAGCTGGGAAGCTGACAGTGCAGCCTTCAGTCGGTGGCTGATGTCTGAGAGCCCCCAGCAAACCACTGGTATAAGTCCAAGAGTCCAAAGGCCAAAGAATCTGGAGTCTGATGTCCAAGGGCAGGAGAAATGGGAGGAGGCATTCAGCCCAGGAGGAGATGAAAGTTAGAAGACTCAAGGGTCTGTCTATTCCTATTAACTTCTAAAAATAATTTTGAAATCACTTATCCGTCCATATCTGTATATGCAGGTATCTGTAAGCCAGCTTATCCTACCTTCTTCTGCCTGCTTTGGTCCAGCTGTGCTGACAGCTCATTGGATGGTGCCGCCTACATTGAGGGTAGGTCTTTCTCCCCCAGTCCACTGACTAAAATGGCAGTCTCCTCTGGCAACACCCTCACAGACACACCCAGAAACAATACTTAAAGCTGGATACCCAGCTATCTATGTATCCTTCAATCCAGTCAAGTTGACACCTAATATTAGCCATCACAGGTGCCTATAACCAAATAACAAGAAGAGGCTCCTAGTGGGAAAATAAGGCTTTTGACTTTAAAGCTGTTTAAATGCACTCACTTCTGCTCTTCATTCTCCGTTCTCTCATCTCCTTCTTTATCTTCTTATGGCAAAGACCAAAGACCACCAAAGTACTCTCTTCTGATTTGCACTTTGTGCCAGCCCAGGTCCGATTCCCTTTGAAGTTGGTTACTTGGAAATTTTGGCCTCTACTGTAAGCTGTTTCTATAGTAATACATACATTTTCTAACTACATCCTCAGAAGGGGGTATGGCTCTGTACATTTGTTAACTTCAAGAAGGGAGTGAGATGTGCCCTCTGGTATAACTTTATATCAACTAACTATATCAAGATTTCCATTTCTAATTGAAGGGTTGCAAATTATATGTAATTTTAAAAATGTTTTAATTTTCTAAAAAGTATTATGGATAATGAAGACTCTTTTGCTGAAATATATTATTATTCTTTTCCTCTCTCATTTTCCTCATATAAAAACATACACAAATATTCCCTTATGTGTGTGTATGTGTGTATATTTATAGATACCTACATGTACAAATATATACTGATAAGTGAATTTTAAATTATTTTTAGAAGGCAGCTCAGTGCAGTGGCTCATGCCTATAACCCCAGCACTTTGGAAGGCCAAGGGGGACAGATCATGAGGTCAAGAGATCAAGACCATCCTGGCCAACATGGTGAAACCCCATCTCTTCTGAAAATACAAAATTAGCTGGGCGTGGTGGCACGCACCAGTAGTCTCAGCTACTAGGGAGGCTGAGGCAGGAGAATCGTTTGAACCTGGGAGGTGGAGGTTGCAGGGAGCCGAGACTGTGCCACTGCACTCCAGCCTGACCACAGAGTGAGACTCTGTCTCAAAAAAAAAAAAAAAAAAAAAAAAAAGGAAGTTAACAAGAATAGACAGACCCTCTGAAGGAAGCAAACTGCTCCTGCAGAACCCAGGAGACACCCCAAATACTGTGAGTACCCAAACTGCAGAAGTGGGAAAGGGAGACCCTCGGCTCCTGAACACACACCCCAACTGGGGAAACTGAAGGAGCAGTTTGCAGGAAAGGTTTCCAACCTTACCTGAAGCTGAGTCAATTTAGAGAGCTGAGCAAAATATAGGGGTAGAGGAAGCAGTGGGAAAGGCCCTGGGAGCTCACTGCGTCCCCAAGCAGGCCGTTCCTGCCTGGCATCACAGAGAACCTTCAGGAGGGCTGTCAGGGGGAAACACCACAGGAAGTAGGAAGTCTCCAGTTGAACTCTGTAATAATTAGAATTGGATAAGAAGCCTCCTGGCCAGAACTCGGGGAAGGGTGCAAATCCGGCTTTCAGACTCCACAGAAGGGGGAAGAACCAAGCCCTTTTCTTTTGAAGCTGGAAGGCAGGTAGCTTGCGGTTAAATTCTTTTTTTTTTTTTTTTAATTTTTTTTGCACACAAAAACAATAAACATTTTCTAAAAATACATACAAACAAAAAGATGCATATCAGACATATTAGGAAGGTTGCACATGGGAAGTCGGGGAATAGAAATGGGGGGTGGGAGTTAAAATAAATGTGAGAGGGACTTTATATGGATCAGTGATAATAACTCAATCCTCAATTTGACAAAGAAGAGGGAGAAGGAAGAGGAAGAAAAAGAAAGTGGGATAAAGGATCAGAAAGGGAGGAAAATAGAAAAAAATAGAGTATGACTCCAGGGTAGACCTGTTTTGTTGTCACTGAGTTGGTTGGTTGGTTTGTCTGTTGTATTTTTCATGTTTCGCCATGTTGGCCAGACTGGTCTCGAACTCCTAGCCCGAAGTGATCAACCCGCCTCGCCCCCCAGAGTGCCGGGACCACAGGCGTGAGCCACCACGTCCAGCCCCCACATTGCTTCTGGCGGTTAAATTCTTAAGCTCTGCTCGCCTACCACCCAGAAATAGACTTAGGGCTGTTAGAGGGAACATGGTGGGAGTGAGACCAGCCCTTCAGATTGCATGGAAGCTGGGCGATGCCTGTGACTACCAGCTTTTCTCCACTTCCCTGACAACCTGCATGACTCAGCAGAGGTAGCCATAATCCTCCTAGGTACACAACTCCAGTGACCTGGGAACGTCATCCCCATCCCGCACAGCAGCCACAGCAAGACCCACCTAAGGAGAGTCTGAGCTCAGACATGCCTAGCCCTGCAGCAACCTGATGGTCCCTCCCTATCCACCCTGGTAGCCTGGTAGCAGAAGACAAAGGGCATATACTCTTGGGAGATTTAGGGCCCTGCTCACCATTGGTTCTTCTCCATACTACCATAGCTGATGCTCTCTGGAAAGTGCCACATCCTGGCAGGAGGCCAACTTGTACAAAAATAGAACATGAAACTACCAGGGCTAAGAACCCTCACAGAGTGCATTTCACCCCCAACTGCCACCTCCACTAGAACAGGTGCTGGTATCCACAGCTGAGAGACCCATAGATGGCTCACATCACAGATTCTGTGCAGTCAGCCCCCAGTACTGGCCCAGAGCTGGGTAGACTTGCTGGGTGGCTAGACCCAGAAGAGACATCACAATCACTGCAGCTAGGCTCACAGGAATCCACATCCATAGGAAAACAAGAAGAGGAACACATCAAGGGAACACCCCATTGGACAAAAGAATCTGAACAATAGCTTTCAGCCCTAGACCTTCTCTATGACAGAGCCTACCAAGTGAGAAGGAACCAGAAGACCAACACTGGTAATACGACAAAGCAAGGCTCTTTAATGCCCCCAAAAATTCACAGTAGCTCACCAGCAATCGATCCAAGAAGACATCCCTGATTTATCTGAAAAAGAATTCAGGCAGTTAGTTACCAAGCTAATCAGGGAGGCACTAGAGAAAGGCAAAGCCCAATGCAAGGAAATTCAAAAAGTGATACAAGAAGCAAAGGGAGAAATATTCAAGGAAATAGATAGCATAAAGAAAAAACAATCAAAACTTCAGGAAACGTTGGACATTCTTATAGAAATGCAAACGCTCTGGAAAGTCTCACAATAGAATTGAACACATAGAAGAAAGAAATCCAGAGTTTGAAGACAAGGTCTTCCAATTAACTCAATCCAACAAAGACAAAGCAAAAAAGAATAAGAAAATATGAACCAAGGCTTCAAGAAGTCTGGGATTATGCTGAACAACCAAACCTAAGAATAATCAGTGTTCCTGTGAAAGAAGATAAATCTAAAAGTTTGGAAAATATATTTGGGGGAATAATTGAAGAAAACTTCCCCAGCCTTGCTAGAGACCTAGACATCCAAATACAAGAAGCACAAAGAACACGTGGGAAATTCATCACAAAAAGATCATCGACTATGCACGTTGTCATCAGGTTATCTAAAGTTAAGATGAAGGAAGGAATCTTAAGAGCTGTGAGACAAAAACACCAGAAAACCTATAAAGGAAAACCTATTACTTTAATAGCAGATTTCTCAGCAGAAACCCTACAAGCTAGAAGGATTGGGGCCCTATCTTCAGCCTTCTCAAACAAAACAATTATCAGCTAAGAATTTTGTATCCAGTGAAACTAAGCACCATAAATGAAGGAAAGATACAGTCATTTTTTGACAAACAAATGCTGAGTGAATTCGCCACTACCAAGCCACCACTATAAGAACTGCTAAAAGGAATGCTAAATCTTGAAACAAATCCTGGAAACGCATCAAAACAGAACCTCTTTAAAGCATAAATCACACAGGACCTGTAAAACAAAAATACAATTTAAAAAGCAAAAACATAAAACAAAAAACACCAAGTATATAATAGCACAATGATGGAAATGGTACCTCACATCTCAGTACGAACATTGACAGTAAATGGCCTAAATGCTCCACTTAAAAGTTACAGAACTGCAGAATGCATAAGAACTGGCTGGGCGCAGTGGCTCATGCCTGTAATCTTGGCACTTTGGGAAGCCAAGGCGGGTGGATAACCTGAGGTCAGGAGTTCAATACCATCCTGGCCAACATGGTGAAATCCCGTCTCTACTAAAAATACAAAAATTAGCCAGGTGTGTTGACATGTGCCTGTGATGCCAGCTACTCAGGAGGCTGAGATAGGAAAATCGCTTGAACCCAGGAGGTGGAGGTTGCAGTGAGCCAAGATTGTGCCACTGCACTTCAGCCTGGGTGACAGAGCAAGACTCCATCTCAAAACAAAACAAAACAAATCAAACGACAACAACAAAAAAAACTTGCCAACTAACTGTCTGCTGCCTTCAGAAGACTCACCTAACACATAAGAACTCATATAAACTTAAATAAAGTGGTAGAAAAAGGCATTTCATGCAAATGGACACGAAAAGCAAGCAGGGGTAGCTATTCTTATATCAGACAAAACAAACTTTAAAGCAACAGTGGTTAAAAGAGACAAAGTGGAACATTATATAATGGTAAAAGGCCTTGTCCAAAAAGAAAATATCACAATCCTAAACATATATACACCTAACACTGGAGTTCCTAAATTTATAAAATAATTACTGATAGACCTAACAAATGAGATAAACAGCAATACAATAACAGTGGGGGACTTCAATATTCCACTGACTGTACTAGAAAGGTCAAGACAGAACGTCAACAAAGAAACAATGAATTTAAACTATACCTTGGAACAAATGGACTTAACAGATATACACAGAACAGTTCATCCAACGACCCCAGAATATGCATTCTATTCAACAGTGCACACAACTTTCTCCAAGATAGACCATATGATAGGCCATAAAACGAGTCTCAATAAGTTTAAACAAATTGAAATTATATCAAACACTCTCTCAGACCACAGTGGGAAAAAACTGGAAATCAACTCCAAAAGAAACCTTCAAAACCATGCAAATACATAGAAATTAAATAACCTGCTCCTGAATGAGCATTGGGTCAAAAATGAAATCAAGATGGAAATTAAAAAAATCTTCAAACTGAAAGACAATAATGACAAAACCTATCAAAACCTCTAGGATATGGGAAAGGTGGTGCTATGAGGAAAGTTCATAGCCCTAAATGCCTACATCAGAAAGACTGAAAGAGCACAAACTGACATTCTAAGGTCACACCTCAAGGAATTAGAGAAACAAGAACAAACCAAACCCAGACCCAGAAGAAGAAAGGAAATAACCAAGATCAGAGCAGGACTAAGTGAAACTGAAACAAAAAACAACCAATACAAAAGATAAATGAAACAAAAAGCTGGTTGTTTGAAAAGATAAATAAAAATGATAGAATATTAGCAAGATTAACCAAGAAAAGAAGAGAGAAAATCCAAACAACCCCACTAAGAAATGAAACAGGAGATATTACAGCTGACACCACTGAAATACAAAAGATCACTCAAGGCTACTATGAACATCTTTATGCACATAAACTAGGAAACCTAGAAGAGATGGATAAATTCCTGGAAAAATACAACCCTCCTAGCTTAAATCAGGAAAAACTAGAAACCCCAAACAGACCAATAGCAAGCAGAGAGATTGAAACGGTAATTAAAAAATTACTAACAAAAAAAGTCTAGGACCAGATGAATTCACAGCAGAATTCCACCAGACATTCAAAGAAGAATTGGTAACAATTCTTTTGGCATTATTACGCAAGATGGAAAAAGAGGGAACCCTCCCTAATTTATTCTATGAAGCCAACATCACTCTAATATCAAAACCAGGAAAGGACATAGCCAAAAAGAAAACTACAGACCAATATCCTTCATGAACATAGACACTAAAATCCTTAACAAAATACAAACTAACCGAATCCAACATATCAAAAAGATAATCTACCATGATCAAGTGGGTTTTATACCAGGGATGCAGGGATGGTATAACATACACAAGTCAATACATGAGATACACCACGTAAGGCCAGGCATGGTGGCTCACGCTTGTAATCCCAGCACTTTGGGAGGCTGAGGCGGGCGGATCACGAGGTGAGGAGATTGAGACCACGGTGAAACCCCGTCTCTACTAAAAATACAAAAAAAAAAAAACAAAAAAAAAAAACAGAATTAAAAACAAAAATCACGTGATCATCTCAACAGATGCAGAACAAGCATTCTCCAAAACCCAGCATCCCTTTATGATTAAAACTCAGCAAAATCGGCATACAAGGGACATACCTCAATGTAATAAAAGGCATCTATGACAAACCCACAGCCAACATAATACTAAATGGGGAAAAGTTGAAAGCATTCCCTCTGAGAACTGGAACAAGACAAGGATGTCCACTTTCACCACTCCTTTTCAACATAGTGCCGGAAGTCCTAGCCAGAGCAATCAGACAAGAGAAAGAAATAAATGGCATCCAAATTGGTAAAGAGGAAGTCAAACTGTCATTGTTTGCTGATGATATTATCATTTACCTTGAAAACCCTAAAGACTCCTCTGAAAAGCTCCTAGAACTGATAAAAGAATTCAGTAAAGTTTCTGGATAGAGGATTACTGTACACAAATCAGTAGCTCTTCTCTATACCAACAGCGACCAAGTGGAGAATCAAATCAAGGATTCAGCCCCTTTTATAATAGCTGCAAAAAAAAGTAAAATACTTAAGAATATACCTAACCAAGGAGGCAAAAGACTTCTACAAGGAAAACTACAAAACACTGCTGAAAGAAATCACAGATGACACAAACGGAAACATATCTCATGCTCATGGATGGGTAGAATCAATATTGTGACAAAGACCATACTGCCAAAAGCAATCTACAAATTCAACACAATCCCCATTAAAATACCACCATCATTCTTCTCAGAATTAGAAAAAATAATTCTAAAATTTATATGGAAACAAAAAAGAGCCCTCATAGCCAAAGCAAGACTGAGCAAAAAGAACAAATCTGGAGGTATCGCACTACCTGATTTCAAACTATAAGCCCATAGTCACCAAAACAGCATAGTATTGGTATACATATAGGCATATAGACCAATGGAAATCATAGTGAACCCAGAAATAAACCCTAATACTTACAGCCAACTGATCTTTGACAAAGCAAACAAAAATATAAAGTGGGGAAAGGACACCGTTTTCAATAAATGGTGCTGGGATAATTGGCTAGCCACATATAGGAGAATGAAATAATCTTCACCTCTCACCTTATACAAAAATCAACTCAAGATAGATTAAGGACTTAAATCTAAGACCTGAAACTATAAAAATTCTAGTGGATAACATTGGAAAAACCGTTCTTGACATTGGCTTAGGCAAGGCTCTCATGAAAAAGAACCCAAAAGCAAATGCAATAAAAACAAAGATAAATAGTTGGGACTTAATTAGACTAAAGAGCTTTTGCACAGCAAAAGGAACAGTCAGCAGAGTAAACAGACAACACACAGATTGGAAGAAAATCTTCATAATCTATACATCTGACAAAGGACTAATATCCAGAATCTACAACAAACTCAAACAAATCAGTTAAAAAAAATCCCATCAAAAAGCGGACTAAGGACATGAATAGATAATTCTCAAAAGAAGATATACAAATTGCAAATAAACATATGAAAAAATGCTCAATATCATTAATGATCAGGAAAATGCAAATCAAAATCAAAATGCGATAACACCTTACTCCTGCAAGAATGGCCATAATCAAAAAATCGATAAACTGTAGATGTTGGCATAAATGCGGTGATCAGGGTACACTTTTGCACTGCTGGTGGGAATGTAAGCTAGTACAGCCACTGTGGAAAACAGTGTGGTGATTCCTTAAATAAGTAAAAGTAGAACTACCATTTGATCCGTCGATCCCACTACTGGGTATCTACCCAGAGGAAAATTAGTCATTATATGAAAAATATACTTGTACACTTATGTTTATAGTGCACAATTCACAATTGAAAAATTGTGGAACCAACCCAAATGCCCATCAATCAACAAGTGGATACAGAAATGGTGGTATACACACACACACACACACACACATATATATATATAAATTAACCATATATATGAATTAACCATATATATATGAATTAACTCATATATATATATAAGTTAATTCATATATATATAAAATGGAATACTACTCAGCCACGAAAAGGAATACATTAACAGCATTTGCAGCGACCTGGATGAGATTGGAGACTATTACTCTAAGTGAAGTAACTCAGGAATGAGAAACCAAACATCGTATGTTCTCACTGATATGTGGGAGCTAAGCTCTGAGGATGCAAAGGTCTAAGAATGATATAATGGACTTTGGGGACTTGGAAAGTGTGAGTGGGGGGCAAGGGATAAAAGACTACAAATAGGGTGCAGTGTATACTGCTTGGCTGATGGGTGCACCAAAATCTCACAAATCACCACTAAAGAATTTGCTCATGTAACCAGATACCACCTGTATCCTAATGACCTATGGAAAATAAGAAATTAACAAGAACACCAAATAAAAAAGAAATAGTCTGCAATTAAGAAAATGCAAGCCTTTGTGAAAAACCTCACCATCTAGTAGTTTTTAATAACAGTAAAAATATCACTGTGTTGCCCCTGATCACTGATAGACAGGTAATATGTCTGATTCCCATAAAGACACCATTGTAAGTCTCTGAGAACCTGAGGTCACTCTCAAACATTTCAATGCCAGCTTTTAAGAACAGCCATTGAAAATCTATGCAGCAGTATGCAGAATTTGCAAAACAAAATTATTTTGAATACTAATGTAAATAGAGTCGAGGAAATAGAACATCCTACAGTATGAACAATTGAATATATTATTTTAATATTCCTTTTATTAGGTATGCATTCTGTCATCCTTGATAATTCTTACCACGATATGATCATATAACAAAGGTTTTAAATGGTTAGGAAGAAAAAATACTAATAATGATGATGATTATATGATACAATTTAAAAGTTGCTTACAATTGATTACATCTTCTGCTCAACAGTGCATTCATCATCTCATATAATCACCAAATAACATGTTACATTACTACCATTGACATACTTCTTACAATGAAAAAGCCTCAGAGAAATCAAATGACTTGCTTATATTTATTCAGCTAACTGATGAAGATGAAATTAAAATTGGAAGTACAGAAGGAAGGGGAATGACTTCAGTTTAATGTCTACTATCTACTACATGCCAGATATAATTTTAGAGAGATTATGTACATTAATTTAATGTGAATAACCCCTTAAATGTGATAATGAGGAAACCCACAGAAGTTAAAAAGCTTGATCAAGTCTGGTAATGAGCTAGTAAATTTACAGAACTAGTAAATGGCCTACTAGAAATTTAAACCCGAAACACTCTTACTCTGAAGCACATACTAAGTTATGAATTTATTTAGGAAGTTTCTGGTTTAGTGAAGAATTTTGGGGGAAAAGAGAAACCTTCCCTCAAGATTCAGTGTTCAGCCATAAGGAAGGCACTGTCAGCACGCTGAGATGAAGACAAAGGTGACTCAGTCTACATTATTTGTCCATGACATTTGTCATACTTGGATATTCTAACTTTGGTTTGTGCTCTTTCAAAAGTTATAACTCTCTTCTTTTTGGGTCTCAGACAGTTTGCATAATCTACTGGAATAATTATGAGTTCATGCCTTAGCTTATGGCCGTGCAAATGCAAGCTAGAAACACCTTATTTGAATTACTCTTTTTCAGTAAAGAAACAAACATGTAGTTTTATTATGAGAACCAGAGAAAATAGTCTGTGTGAGCACTTCTATTCTGCTCTACCATTGTTTGTCATTAGGCTATGAAGAAACCCAGATTAAGTGTGATTAGTCACGGCAGAAATGTGATTGCAATTAGGACCATTCAGTAAGCTAGGTCCGGTGTTGGGAGGAGGGATCAATAAGCTGATACTAAAAATATGTCTATTCTTTTATGTAACATTTGGTATCCAGTGAGCCAGACTTTAGGCCACATTTCAGGTGAGCAGTGAGAGTTGCCGTGGCATAGCAATGAACCAACATGCCCGTCCTAAAAGGTGAACAGAACAGATAACAGTGAATCCTTACATGAAACAGTTCTGTTCTTGGAAAAGTCAACAATCGTTATGAGAAAGGCTGTTCCTGAAATCAGCCATTGCAGATGACAGACTGGACTGAGTTTCAGAAGCAAAATTCCACATTTTATTCAAGGTTGTTAAAGGAAGTTTTGTAAAAGAAAGGCAGGCTGACTGTGTTTAGAGAGCCTAGGATTCCAGGTAATTGACCTAAATGGAGATTTAGGCTTCACCACGGTTTTAGCTTCTGTAAATTTGATGCTTTAACATTTGTTCTTCATGGATGTGCTGGATCAGCCTTGCTCTGAACAACCCAATCGTATGCTTGAGCCACCCTGCCTTAGTTCTGGACTCTCTCATTGCTGCTCCAACGTCTCGGAGGGGAGAAGTCCTCCTTTCAGAGACACACTTTTCAAATACAAACAACCAATCGAAAACAACACTCCCAACTGCCCCCCTTTTATTATCCCAGGCCACTGTGCATTTGCCCTAATCACCTTAGGGACAGGTTATAAGTCAGGACAGCTGCTATGCCCCAGAGCCAACCAAAAATCACTCAGACTGGCCAATCCCAAGCCCACTTATCCAATCCCAAGCCCACTTATCCAATCC
>NW_026652286.1:22954809-22972709 GCF_009828535.3 Hylobates moloch
CTTATCCAATCCCAAGCCCACTTATCCAATCCCAAGCCCACTTATCCTGCCTCACTTGTTCATTGCCTCAGAAACCACAATAAAGCCTCTTACCCATAGTTTCCTCCTCTCCCTCTGCCTCATAAACAGCCTGGGTGCCTCCCTGTGTGGCCCCTCTATGGTGTGCAGCTAGAACTGTGAGAAGTTAAGCTCTGTTTTCAGTGGGAGTCTTTTCCTGATCTGTTGACCTTACTATACCTCATATGTTCAATTAACAGACTATATTTTAAAACAGACTCAGATCCCGAAAACAAGAGATAAGGTCCAATCCCTATACATGGTGCATAAGGTGGCTTTGGGGAATACGGTAGAAACCTAGTTTTCAGCATGGCTGTCAGGAACACCATCCCTCCTTCCTATGGTAAATATTCGTAGTAAGAGCTGAAACGGTGGGGTCAAGGGAACATCATTTCGGGTGAGAAAGTTTGTTTCATAGTTTATTTCTCACAGTTCTTGCTGTCAGGAGAGGAGTTTGATTTATCAACTTTGGGGTGCATTAGAGTAACCCGTGGGATGGATTAAATAGATTCCATGGCCCTGCTCCTGAGAGATCCTTATTCAGTGGATGTGGGGTGCGACTTAACTATCACTTAGCTTAATTTACTTCACAGTCAGTGACATCCCACGATGTGAGAGCCACTGATGAAGCCCTAACACCAGAACTCTTGTCCCACTCTGTCCTTTAGTTTCTCATTCTTAAAAGTCGGCTGGGAATTAGATGACCCTCTAATAATGAAATAAAACATTAACCTTTTGCAGGAATGAATGCTGACCAATTACTATTCTGTTCACATTGACTGATGCTTCTTTTATTGTCTTTTCACTTTTATTTTTTATAGGTGTGTTTGTTCCATAGCGATTTTGGAAAAAGAAAGCAACAATGGCCATCATTAAAAAAATCAGGAAACAACAGGTGCTGGAGAGGATGTGGAGAAATAGGAACACTTTTACACTGTTGGTGGGACTGTAAACTAGTTCAACCATTGTGGAAGTCAGTGTGGCGATTCCTCAGGGATCTAGAACTAGAAATACCATTTGACCCAGCCATCCCATTACTGGGTATATACCCAAAGGAGTATAAATCATGCTGCTATAAAGACACATGCACACGTATGTTTATTGCGGCACTATTCACGATAGCAAAGACTTGGAACCAACCCAAATGTCCAACAACAATAGACTGGATTAAGAAAATGTGGCACATATACACCATGGAATACTATGCAGCCATAAAAAATGATGAGTTCGTGTCCTTTGTAGGGACATGGATGAAACTGGAAAACATCATTCTCAGTAAACTATCGCAAGGACAAAAAACCAAACACCGCATGTTCTCACTCATAGGTGGGAATTGAACAATGAGAACTCATGGACACAGGAAGGGGAACATCACATTCCGGGTACTGTTGTGGGGTGGGGGGTGGGGGGGGCGGGGACAGCATTAGGAGATATACCTAATGCTAAATGACGAGCTAATGGGTGCAGGAAATCAACATGGCACATGGATACATATGTAACAAACCTGCACATTGTGCACATGTACCCTAAAACCTAAAGTATAATTAAAAAAAAAAAAAAAAAAAAAAAGAAAGCAACAATGTCCCAGCCCAAAAGCAAAGGGCACAAAGAAGAAACACACTTACAGTAGCCTGGTGTTTTTCTGCTTTCTCTGATGTCTCCTTAAGCTGATTTTGCAGGGCCTCCTGAAGAGACTTCATTTCTTCTCTATTTTAGTAGAAAACAGAGCATAAGTGAGAAAATAATATAATTCCATTATTTCCTATGTACATTATAAAAGGAAGCTTTGCTGTATACATTTAGGACATAGACAGCTAGAATTGCATAAAGCCACAGTTAAGCATACAGTATGTGTCTAAAGATTCTGGTAATAAAAGGCTTTCTCTCCCATGCAAATACTAAAAGCAAGTTGATTTTTTTTTAAATAACCTTACTATTATGCTTTATAAAAATCCCACTGTTTGAATCATCTGTGAGCTACATGATGTGTTAAATCAAAGCAATATATAATTCAAGTTGAAAAGACAATTTCACTAACAGCATACTGGGGTATGAACATGCAGGTTAGAAAAAGCCACCATAGACTTGCTGATAGGATAAAATTACTGTTCCCTTCTGATGCTCTTAATTAATTAATTTTAAAGTATTGTGCTCTATACATCCTTTGTAAGGCCTGACATCTTTTGTAAAAACAGGGAAAATAAACTTATTTTAACTTAAGGCCTGTCTCATTTAATGAAGATAATTAAAAAATGCATGCCTATGCATATACACTCATTGTGTCTCAAGCTCAGTAGTACATAAGGATCCTGTCTCCTTTTTTAAAAAGAGTGATATTTCTCTAAATTTGCATTTCTCTTAAGGATTTTGGATTTATTTATTTATAACACATCATATTATCTTTCTGTGCCTTTTTTTTTTTTTTTTTTTTTTTTTACTCAAGCTATCACCTCAAATAGATCAGATATTAGATAAAGGCTAGTGTACTTTTTTGTGTTTGTATGTGTGGCAATTCCTGGCTACAGAAATTCTCTCAAAGCAGTAACAACAACAAAATAGAAACCTGTTTGAGTCTTACCAGCACCTAAACTAATTTAAAACTTCCAATCTAGTGCCAAAAGACTAGCTCTGGATATTCGGGCAAGTGACACACCCTCTCATACTCAATTTCTTCATCCAAAAAAAGGGCACAATGGTAGAACTAACTTACAGGTTTATGCTCATATTAAGATGACAGAATGTAAGCAAAGCACTTAACCCAATGCCTATAAAAGAATTACTTAACAAATGTTAGGTCATGGCAATAACCACTGACACCACTCCACACCCTTATGTTCATTCTCTGACCGTGATGTTCTACACAACCACAAGCTGCTCTTTCACCCAGCAGGACTTAATGGGGCTGTCAGATTAATTAGCCTTGAGACTGATGTCCCAGTCCCAATTTCAAGAATGAGAAAGAAAGTCTGTCTGTTTTTTTGTAATCATTTTGGACTTTGGTTGACCAATCAAAATATAGTGAGAACAAGTTATAGAATAATTACAGTCACTTTGGTTTTTACATGATTTATGCCTTCTTGGGTGATGCTTTTAATGTGCTTGAAGTGGATTCTAAGTGACAGCTTCCATCACTGTCTCAGACTGGTTTCATTTATCAGACTTACTTCATATATGGACATATAAAATCTGGGCTTCCATTATTATTTCTGATATTTTCCATAGAGTGTTTGTAGTATAATATATACCTACATATATTGTAGGCTTATAATGTGCAAGACACTTTTGTAAACCCCACACCAAACTATGACATCATGTTATGATAGATAACAAATGCACAGAGGGGTAGTGAAATTGTGTTTTAGTGTCTATATGCTCAAACTATAAAGAGTTACTATACTATCTCTACTGAGAAGGAAGGAAGGAAGGAAGGAAGGAAGGAAGGAAGGAAGGACCTACATGTTATCCCAAACACTCAAATCTTCAACAAGCACTGAGTGAAACACAATAAAATTATATTTCCTACTGAAAATAAAGTTATAATTAAAATGACAAAATAATAAATTTTTAAGTGATTTTAATTTAAAATTCTCATTTTTGTTTTTAAAAGGTGGTCATAAAACACTTAAAAATTAAAAAATAAAGTATGTTTTATTAAAATAACAATGAGTATGTATGAATATTTTTATAAATATATATATATATAGATAGATAATGTATGTGTAAGAGTAGGTATCTATCTATATATTTCTTCCAAAAAAATCCCCCATTCTGACATCTAGAGGCAATCTAGGGAACAGGACAAAAAACAAATTGTAAAATCTGGAAAAGGTAGAGAATTCTGAATATTTTCCTGCCAAAGAACACTATCAGGAAGAAAGGTAAAGTAGACGTTTTGTCTTCTATATCTCTTCATTTCTTCTTCTGCCTTGCTTCTAGGCTTATGTCTTCACATGCTCACTGCTCTAGTGCTTTAGTTAGCTATAGATTTCTGCTTCACAGACTTGCTAAGTTATCCTCCTATGGAGATGATTCCTGATTTGCCTCTGCACCACTTCCCAATACCAGCTGAGATTTGCCCAATCTGTATCTGCTATTCTAGGGCTCTGTTTCGTACTAAACCAAAACTTTAATTCTAAAAAATTCATGGCTCGAGTGACACCTGTGATAGATAGCTCAAATATTGAAATATTTTAGCATAACATTTTGTGTTACAAGGAATTTTAAAGGGCCATTATTTCACACCTCTTTCATCCCAAATTATAGCTATAAAAACACCCTCACTTTATTCACTCTACAGAAAGGCATTTCTTTCTAGTGACTATCAGCTTATATTTTAATAACATCACAGATCGAGAACTTGCCACAATTCCAGGCTTTTTTTTAGTTTTCGAGAACATTATCGTCAAGTGCTTTAGTACACTGAGTCCAAAACTGCCTTCCGGGAATCTACCAACCAACCACCTTAGAGAATAAAATGTTTTATTCTCTTTTGCTCAAGGACATTTTCAAATTTTCAGACATTTCGGGGTCCTGTCCTATTCCTTATTCTCCTTGTTGTGGTTATATATTCTCAGTCCTGACATGGTATGGTTTAAAATCTCTCCATCCACCTGGGGACTCTCCTATGAATATTATCAAGGCTGTGTAAATATTCCTGAAACATGACGCTCAAGCCAACACAACTCTCATTTTCTCACTCTTTCTCTCACATAAGTGCACACACACACACAAACACACACACACAAAAACACACCCCTTTCTCTGTTTGTCTTGCTAGAAAGACACTCTGCTTTCTCTCCACATAGTTGTATGTGGCCACAGCACAGCCTCTGAACTTACAGCCTAGCTCCAGCTACACAGAAAGATGTATTAGTTGCCTCTACGTTACAGTTCCAGAGGGAGACACTAATTGATTGGTTTTTGTTTTGGTGGCCACCTCTGAATCATTAGCTATGACCAGTGGTTTCAGAATCACATAAAAGAAGCATGGCTTCTAGGGATCACTAGTCCAGATGAAGCCAGATGACAAGGATCTGAGGACAAACAGAAAACAAGGTAATAATTGAGAGCCGGGGATATGACCAAGTGGCAATGGCAAGCACATTGCACTCTTTCCAACTCGGAGAAGATGTTTAAATTTGCAATAAATCAGTATTTTTGATAACCAAAGGTGATATTTTTTCTCTTTTAATGTTTACTAATAAGTCAGATTTTGAAATGAGATACACTGTCTCTTTTACCATAATATACACACAATTTTTATATTTTTCTTTTTAAGTAAACAGCAAAAAACGAGTGCATCACATCTTATATCCTTTTGAGAAGCTACCTTTTATTATAATTTATTGAGTTTTCCATTCTAACTTTGATTGTGTATATAATACAAGTTATGCATTTTAAACAAGTTTTTAATTTTAGATAAAACTATGAATTAGTAAGACCAAAATATTCTCCATTTTACCCTCTCTTTGAAAGACTTGTTCTATCATCTGGTAGTTTATTTACTTAACCATATGTATATTTGATGATTAAAATTCTTAAACACCTATTCACATTTTCTTCCTGATTTTTGTGGTGTTTTTGGTGTCATGTGAATCAGCCATAGCTATTTTAAGAAAATATCAGCAAACTAAGAGAATAGGTTTTCATCCACATCATGCATAAGCCTGTCTCCTCATCCACGTCCCTCCTGTGGTAAAGAAAGGCTGACTTTATTTTCTTTTACTCCATGGTCCTCACTCTTGAGATCTCCCTGTCCTTGTCTCTAAGTAGTGTTTTCTCACCCTGGTCTACATTTTTCTTTCTACCCTGAATGGGTTTGACAGAATAATTTCTCTAAAAGCAAGGAAATAATACAATATTTCCCCTAAAAGATCTCTTTAATTATATTATTTCTTATGGAGCTACCTAAAAGAGATTCCCTATTTATTATCACTGAAACCCAGTATGTGCCATCTTTTAGCCATTTTTATCTTTGTCTTTACATACAAATTTATTTTCTAATCTTCTCAAACTCACTATATCTTCCTCAGTCTCTCACTGGGTGCTTCACATGTATTGCGCAGAAATCAATTTTTGTTTTTCTATTTTTGTTTATTCTCCATTCCTAACCTGAGATACTCTATAAAAATAATCATTTTCAGTATCTCTTGGTCTCTTTTCGTGGGTTATTTTTTTATTTTTTTTTTAAAGAATACAGTTTATTATTAACTACAGTCATCATGTACTAACTTCATCTAACTTATTTCTCTTTACCAACTGAAATTTAATATTCTTTAGCCAACATCTTACCACCAACACTCTCGCCAGCTACCTCTGACCCTGGTAATCGCCATTCTAACCACCAGTTCTTTTATATCAACTTTTTTAGATTCCAAATAAGAGTGAGATTAGGTGGTATTTGCCTTTCTGTGCCTGGCTCATTTATCTTAACATAATGTCCTCCAGGTTCATCCATGTTGTCACAAATGACAAGATTTTCTATCTTCCGATTGAATAATGTTCTACTATTCCTATTCAAAATGTTGCTTATGTCCTCTATCACTATTTCACAGAGCCACAAATACTGGTGTAATATTGAGCATGATTTACTTCAAACCAATGAAATCATTAAAATAATATGGTTTTGGAAACATATCCGGATTGCTTTTTTCAACTTTTTCTTAATATTAGACTTTGAAGAGAGTTTCACATTAAAGAAATAATAAACATGTCACTATAAATAATAAGTCAATGTAAAACAATTGATTTTATATTTTTTAATAGATATCATTGGCTTAATCCAAATGCATGTCAATAATAGAGTTTTGAATTAAGAACCAAGGTCAGTGGAGGACATATAGGCTGATGAGAAGGAACTTAGAATCTACTCCATATGCTATCTTGTGTGTAAACTTTGAAACAGTTTTTTGCGTTATGATCAGTGAGCCAAACTGGAAAGGTGGGGCTGTAGGGGTAAGACAGAGCAGATTTTAAATCTAAATTCCAATTAACATGATTCTCAGCAATTCCACTAAGCACTCTGAGCAACAATTTGCCATCTACAAAATGGGAATAATAGCCACTTCACAAGGTAGTTGTGAAGATGAGACAAGAAAATATATACAAATGTACTAGAAGAGCTGCTAGTAAGTGTATAGCAGACATAAAGTTGTTTCTATATTAAAATACTTGTTTTTCTTTTTTTGGCTTGGAAAAGCAATTTAAAAATCATATGGCGTTTTATAATTTACACAAGTATATTTCATAATATGCTTCCCTCAAAAATAAGCAAACCAATACTAATAATATTGTGCTGATTCTACTTGTATTGTTAATAAGATAATTCCACTCCTTACCACCACATCATTATTACCATAATCAAGTTTTGATTGTATTAAACATGGTCCATTTAGATCAATATTATCAAATCTGTCTATTGATGGTCAGACTTACTAGGGTCCATCTTACTAACTGAGGAAAGTACTATAGCTCCCTAACATTCAAACTGTTATTTGCAGACAAAATAGCATCAGCACCACCATCACCAAAGAGCTTCTTAGAAATGCGGGATCTCAAGCCCATCCCAGTTGTGTAAGAATCTGCATTTGAACAAGATTCCCAAGTGAATCGCGTGCACATTTAAGTATAAGTGAAAAGATAAATAGGTTCATGCATTTAGAATCAATAAATTTTGTGAAGTTTCTGAATGTTGCTTGACATTATGGCAGAAATAACTAAGAAAAAAAGAAAAGAAAAGTCTTACCTTTGTTTCTGTCCTAATTCCAGAAGTTTCTGAACATCAGTTTTGGCAGACTGCTCATCTTTTTTTAAGGACTGATAAGAAAAGTGGAAAAATGAAGTTTTATTCAGGTGAGAAATTGAGGCTCACTTTAACTTTGGTTCTAGAGTACCAGATAGGACTGCACATATGCCCTGGAACAAGAATTAAAAATGAGTCCATGATGGTCCTCACGGCTCTAAGGATGTAAACAGAAATTTATGACACCAATTACACAGTGGCTGAAAGGAATTGAGCAGGGTTGGCTTCTAGAGGTTCGATGGAGGAGAAACTACTCTCCAAATATCTAGGTCTCTTTAAAAGTGAATATAAAACATATCTTCTATTCATTCTTTGAAGTTTTACTGTGTTCTCTGCAGGCATGTTAAACCAGGTCTGGCACAGCTTCTACAAATATTAGGGAACATAGCAAATCTCCCTGCATAAGCCAGGAAATAACACAATTCAAGATTAAAATAGTCAAAGTGCATGCACCTGTTAGGTTTTGTTGATTTCT
This sequence comes from Hylobates moloch, assembly GCF_009828535.3. NCBI lineage: Eukaryota > Metazoa > Chordata > Mammalia > Primates > Hylobatidae > Hylobates > Hylobates moloch. Next base: position 22,963,143 of record NW_026652286.1, read on the forward strand.
TATTTATGAGTAATGCATTAAGACACACACAAAAAAACAAGGCCATGTAAAATTGTAACTGGTCTCTATAGACAGAATAGTAACAATTAATTATGTATACTACTTCAGTCCTTAGTGTTTATATACTGTGGCAAATTCAGAATTCAGAGACTATGAATTACAGCAGAAAAGTCTCCTGAGCTTTTTCTTGCAAGAGAATCTATCCTACCAAGCCTTCTCTAATAACTTTCTTATTTATACTCAATAAACTAATTAATAGGGTAACCAGTCATTCTTGGCATTAAAAGTCAAAACTAAGAGGCAAGAACATTGTTTGCAAAAGAATAGTTGTGACTGGTAGGGAATCGATAATAGCAAAAAGGGCAAACACTTGTTTGCTTAATATTTATTTAACAAATATCTATTATGAATCATGCAAAGACCTATGCAAAGGCATGGTACCTGCCTTCACACATTTTTTTAATCTAATGTTGAAAATCAACAATTTTAATGTAGTATGATAAGTATTACAATAGGGATGTAGTGGGATGAACTTTACAAGACAAACCTCTTCCCTATTATAACTGGCTGAGGTTATCATTGGGAAGCAACCAATAAGCCATGCTTATTTATACGAAACAGTAGCTTCACATAAATACAAGGAAAGCAAAAGGAATAATTAAAATGTAAAAAAATAATCATTCACAGAAGCTAAAGTTCAAAGTTTATCATGGTCTTATGACCTGGCACAAGTCACAAAATCAGCCTTGCACAATGGCTGCCAAAAAAATAAGCAAAAGGCATTTTAAGAATTGCAGTTATTTTTAGTGCTAGGATTGTTACCTTTTCAGCAAATGTGGCTCCATAAAATTATATATTGGTATCAAGCAACTTTCTAGACTGTAATGAGATGTCTTGACTTTGGCTACTGGCATAGAAAGGCTGAGTATTCTGGGAATATTGTAAATACTGACCACATCTGGGCCTTTCACGATATGCTTTCAATATTCTTCGTGTGTCGAGTGTTCTATGCCTCTGAGAAGGTGCAGGTTTCTTGGTATTCTTCCCAGCCTATTCACTTGGTGAATTTCCACTTAACCACAGGTCAGGCATTGGCTTCACCAGAAACCAATCTGCACTTCTTTTCATCCTTGTGAGCATTTCCCTAATGCTCTGTGCATGCTTCCATCATAACACTATGACTCCTGCACTGTTATCATCCTGCTACCATCTCTATGTCCTACTGGGTTGTGTATGTTTTTTTTTTTGTTGGTTTGTTTTTGCTCTTGTTTCCATCTTCTCCAGATGTAACACATTTTCTGGAAGAAGAGCTTAGGTGTTGACTTTAAATACTAGCTCTGTCCCTTAATTGTCTGCATGCTCTTAGTTTCTTAACCTTTCTCTAACTCTGTTTTCTCACCTATGAAATGTGACAAATAGTCTTCATGTGAAATTTAAATACAAATTGTAGAAAAAGTATCTAGCACTGGACCTTGACCATGTTCAATAAGCCTCAGTGGTTACTAATACCACCACCACCACCATCACCACCACCATCATCATCATCATTACCATTATTATCATCTGAATGGGACTAGAAAGCTCAGGAGAAGAGTGTGGACAGAAGCGACTCCATGTGGTTTAAAAACATGGTTCAGTTCAGTAACTAATAGTCTCTGGAGCCAGATTGTCTACATGTAAACTCTGGCTTCTTTTGTAACATTCAAAAATAACGTATCTTTCCTAAACATTATCTCTCATGTGTAACAAGGGATGTCACAATAGGATCTACCTCATACATACAAGAATTAAACCATATAATACACATAAAGCTTTTAGCATACAGGAGATAATAAATACAATGTTTATGTCAAATATTGCAATATATTATCAAATATTTATGAAACTATTTTTACCCTATGTACAATTTTTTGAAGATTTCAGTATGTTAAGACTTTTTTTTACAGATGCCACTTGCCTTTTAAAGTCATTTACCTATTTCAGTAATGTGATTTATTAAAGAATCTTTAGAATTATCCTGTGGGGAATTTAAAATTATCTTCTAGGTGTCATTCCTATATTCATTTAACTCTTGATCTTAATTACTTTGTCATTTTATAATATGAAAAACACAGGGGTCAAACTGATCTTAGAAGCTTGAGGAATTGATGGCTCTGCCAAGAACACAATTATCCCATTTCTGTATTTGTTAAACACAGATTCCTAGACTATATTTCAAATGACATTTCTGTTTAAAGCGCATATAATAGTAAGTAATAACTATCATGGTCAAGCCCAGAAACACATTAAAAACTGTTTAAAAATACATGCCAATCCACTCAGAAAATCAGATGACTGCTCGTCTTTTACTGCTTGGAAAATGAGTTTTCATCTCACCTGAAGATTGACTTTAATTCCATCAAGGTCTCTAGATGTCTTTGTCAGCTGACGAAGAATGGTGCTTCGCTCCTTAAACACTTCTTTCAGCTGCTTTTCTAGCTCTTCATAGTCCTGTCTAACACAGAAAGAACAGGCATGAGAGCCCCCCACATGGTTCCACTTGGCATCAGTCATAATCACTAACACTCACAGTTTTAGTAAAATCTAGAGAAGTTAAAACCTCAATTACTAAGATGGTTTTGTTCTCACTATTTCATATAAAAGGGGAAAATTGAAAACCCCGTTTTATAACAGAAGTTTCATTTCCCAATGAGGACTATCTATGCTCCAGAGAGATTCCAGGACAATATTGTACCTCTTCTGTATGTGTAACATAGTTTATCAGGTACCTCTTTGAAAATAGGTATGTTTATTGATACACTTTTCCCCTCAGGTCCTTAAAATTTTACAGCAAGAGATATATTTTGGAAGAAAATATCTAAGAAACATAGACAGGTTCTGACATCGAGGGAACAAACTTTGGGGTAGAGCCAGAACATAAAGTCGGAGGCTTGCTTCTTCTCTGGTTTATAGAGACAGCAGCCCATTGAAAAGGCAATACCTTCCAAACTTGGCTAAGAATCCCTATTGCTACTAAAGAGGTATTGGGAGAAGCAAAATCTCTATGACGATCAGTGAAAAAATACAGTAATTTCCGTGAATTTTGAACAAACTTGTAAATAAGCACCATGAAAGAATTCATTATCTGTGTCACGCATATACACATCCTTTTTTTTATTTTCCTATTTTTTATATGATCTTTCCAGGAGGTTGAGAAAGACATTGTAATTCTCATTGTGCAAATGTAAAAAAAAATAATCTAGGAGATTAAGTTACTACCCTAAAGTCCTTCTTATTAAAAGAAACAATTAACAAGTAGTGTGTGTGTGCATCTTTGTGTATATGTGTGTTTGGCAAGTGGGAGGTAGGTTGTTTGGTGGCAGGATGACGAAATTGACAATTGCCAGTGCAGCCTAACACTGTAACTGATGGGGGAGTGATAATTAAAATGATGAATTGGAGCACATAGGAGAACTGCTAATCCAGGAATGACTTCTAGGAAAATAAATATAAATATATAAGAGGTGCTTTGAAAGATAAATCGAAATTAGTCACATGAAAAGGGCAAACACATGTAGATACTGATATGGTTTGGCTGTATCCCACCCTAATCTCGTCTTGAATTGTAGCTCCCATTATTCCCACGCGTTGTGGGTGTGTCCCCGTTGGAGATAATTGAATCCCGGGGGTGGTTTCCCCCACACTGTTCTCGTGGTAGTGAATAAGTCTCATGAGATCTGATGATTTTATAAGGGGTTTTCCCTTTGGCTGGGCTCTCATTCTCTTTTCCCTGCTGTATGTAAGACCTGCCTTTCATCTTCTTCCATGATTGGGAGGCCTCCCCAGTCATGTGGAACCGTGAATCATTAAACCTCTTTTTCTTTATAAATTACCCAGTCTCAGGTATGCCTTTATCAGCAGCGTGAAACGGACTCATACAGATACTAAATGAAAATAAATGTTGAGTTTTTCAAAAAGTGAATAAATGTCCGAAGGTTTGGAGTTCTAATTGGGGAATAGGAGATTTGCTACTGAAATGTGAAATAACTACTCATTTCACAAGACTGTTAAGTGATGATTAGGAATTTGGGCATTATTTTGAGAACAAATGAAAGTAAATGAGAGGTTTTAGGCAGTAAATGACAAGATCAGATTTATGTTTTGGAAAATTTTCCTTGGCTGAAAACTCAGGAGTGAATTGGAGGAGGGAAAAAAAACAGGAAAACAGGTGACTGTTAAGAAAGTTACCATTGCAATAGTCCAGACAAAAGATTATGCTGGCCTAACTAGAGCAGAAGCAGGGGAGGCAGGGAAACTTGGATTGATTTTAGCAAAACATACAAAATGGAATTAACAGTATACTGTGCCTGTATCTGTATCTGTGTGTGTGTGTGTGTTTAATTCTTTTGCCTGCATGTTGTGGAATAAGGGTGGGAGGGAGCTATTTAGTAATGATGCCAGGTTGCTGGCTTAGGCAATTTTTGGACACAGCCCTTCACTGAGAGGGAAGTCAGGAAGAACAGTGTTTTTAGTGAAAGACGGGTCGACAAGTTCAATTGTACAATTGTGGGAAAATGGCTCAAATTCTCTCAGCTTTAGTTGAGAATCTATAAAATGTAACAGTGAACTTACCCACATTTTCATGTGTTAAATAGAGTAATTTGTGTAAAGTATTGAACCCATGATAGGTAATTAATTAAAAATATATACATATATAATTTCTATTACTAAGAAATATGATGAATTTATAGTCATTCTGCAGAAATGTAAAGGAACTAGATCTCCTAATGGCTTTAGTGATGATTAATAAATGCATCTCATCTAGAATAGAGTTCTATTACAATTTTTTTCTTTTTCTCATTTGCTAAATGTAGGTCTCTAGCACTCTTCACATTCTTCTCATTAAAAGGAAATTGGAATGGCCCATTGCTAAGAACCACAATATTTCTCGCTGGACTTGTGAATTTCACTGATGAACAGTAATCAGCCAGTAATCAGACAATTATTAAAGCCCCAAATTTCCATTCAGTCTCACTGGCAAAGTTAAATAATAAACAGCAAGGCACGTTTTTAATTTCTTCCAATTTTATAACCTTACTTTATGCCCCAATTTGTTTCTCCTGAACAATTAACACATCTCCAAAATCATCTTAAGTGACCATATTCTTAATAATAGATTATATGTATGGACAGCATATTATATATGCTGTCATATTATATGTAGGGTTAATAATAGTGCTTTTCTCATGAATTTGTTCTGAGGAGTAAATGAAATGATGTGCATAACACATCCGTACCTATTTTATAGGCACGGAAATTGAGTCACAAGAGTAGTAAATAACTTCTAAGGACATGCTATTAAGAAAGTGGTGTATCACAGCTCAAGGAGGCCTGTCTGCCTCTGTAGGCTCCACCTCTGAGGGCAGGGCACAGACAAACAAAAAGTCAGCAGGAATCTCCAGAGACTTAAACGTCCCTGTCTGACTGACAGCTTTGAAGAGAGTAGTGGTTCTCCCAGCACGCAGCTGGAGATCTGAGAACGGACAGACTGCCTCCTAAAGTGGGTCCCTCACCCCTGAGCAGCCTAACTGGGAGGCACCCCCCCAGAAGGGAAAGACTGACACCTCACTGGGCCAGGTACTCCTCTGAGACAAAACTTCCAGAGGAACCATCAGACAGCTGAATTGGTGGTCTCACGAAAATCCACTGTTCTGCAGCCACCGCTGCTGACACCCAGCCAAACAGGGTCTGGAGTGGACCTCTAGTAAACTCCAACAGACCTGCAGCTGAGGGTCCTGTCTGGTAGAAGGAAAACTAACAAACAGAAAGGACATCCACACCAAAAACCCATCTGTACATCACCATCATCAAAGCCCAAAAGTAGATAAAACCACAAAGATGGGGAAAAAACAGAGCAGAAAAACTGGAAACTCTAAAAAGCAGAGCACCTCTCCTCCTCCAAAGGAACGCAGTTCCTCACCAGCAATGGAACAAAGCTGGATGGAGGATGACTTTGACGAGTTGAGAGAAGAAGGCTTCAGACGATCAAACTACTCTGAGCTACGGGAGGAAATTCAAAACAATAGCAAAGAAGTTAAAAACTTTGAAAAAAAATTAGAAGAATGGATAACTAGAATAACCAATGGAGAGAAGGGCTTAAAGGAGATGGAGGAGCTGAAAGCCAAGTTTCGAGAACTACGTGAAGATTGCAGAAGCCTCAGTAGCAGATGTGATCAACTGGAAGAAAGGGTAACGCAGATGGAAGATGAAATGAATGAAATGAAGTGAGAAGGGAAGTCTAGAGAAAAAAGAATAAAAAGAAATGAACAAAGCCTCCAAGAAATTTGGGACTACGTGAAACGACTAAACCTACGTCTGATTGGTGTACCTGAAAATGATGGGGAGAATGGAACCAAGTTGGAAAACACTCTGCAAGATATTATCCAGGAGAACTTCCCCAATCTAGCAAGGCAGGCCAACATTCAGATTCAGGAAATACAGAGAACGCCACAAAGATACTCCTCGAGAAGAGCAACTCCAAGACACATAATTGTCAGATTCACCAAAGTTGAAATGAAGGAAAAAATGTTAAGGGCAGCCAGAGAGAAAGGTCAGGTTACCCACAAAGGGAAGCCCATCAGGCTAACAGCTGATCTCTCGGCAGAAACTCTACAAGCCAGAAGAGAGTGGGGGCCGATATTCAACATTCTTAAAGAAAAGAATTTTCAACCCAGAATTTCCTATCCAGCCAAACTAAGCTTCATAAGTGAAGGAGAAATAAAATACTTTACAGACAAGCAAACGCTGAGTGATTTTGTCACCACCAGGCCTGCCCTAAAAGAGCTCCTGAAGGAAGCACTAAACATGGAAAGGAACAACCGGTACCAGCCACTGCAAAAACATGCCAAATTGTAAAGACCATCGAGGCTAGGAAGAAACTGCATCAACTAATGAGCAAAATAACCAACTAACATCATAATGACAGGATCAGATTCACACATAACAATATTAACGTTAAATGTAAATGGGCTAAATGCTCCAATTAAAAGACACAGACTGGCAAACTGGATAAGGAGTCAGGACCCATCAGTGTGCTGTATTCAGGAAACCCATCTCACGTGCAGAGACACACACAGACTCAAAATAAAGGGATGGAGGAAGATCTATCAAGCAAATGGAAAACAAAAAAAGGCAGGGGTTGCAATCCTAGTCTCTGACAAAATAGACTTTAAACCAACAAAGATCAAAAGAGACAAAGAAGGCCATTACATAATGGTAAAGGGATCAATTCAACAAGAAGAGCTAACTATCCTAAATATATATGCACCCAACACAGGAGCACCCAGATTCGTAAAGCAAGTCCTGAGTGACCTATGAAGGGACTTAAACTCCCACACAATAATAATGGGAGATTTTAACACCCCACTGTCAACATTAGACAGATCATCTAGACAGAAAGTTAACAAGGATATCCAGGAATTGAACTCAGCTCTAAACAAAGTGGACCTAATAGACATCTACAGAACTCTCCACCCCAAATCAACAGAATATACATTTTTTTCAGCACCACACCACACCTATTCCAAAATTGACCACATAGTTGGAAGTAAAGCTCTCCTCAGCAAATGTAAAAGAACAGAAATTATAACAAACTGTCTCTCAGACCACAGTGCAATCAAACTAGAACTCAGGATTAAGAAACTCACTCAAAACCGCTCAACTACATGGAAACTGAACAACCTGCTCCTGAATGACTATTGGGTACATAATGAAATGAAGGCAGAAATAAAGATGTTCTTTGAAACCAACGAGAACAAAGACACAACCTACCAGAATCTTGGGAGACATTCAAAGCAGTGTGTAGAGGGAAATTTATAGCACTAAATGCCCACAAGAGAAAGCAGGAAAGATCCAAAATTGACACCCTAACATCACAATTAAAAGAACTAGAAAAGCAAGAGCAAACACATTCAAAAGCTAGCAGAAGGCTAGAAATAACTAAAATCAGAGCAGAACTGAAGGAAATAGAGACACAAAAAACCCTTCAAAAAATTAATGAATCCAGGAGCTGGTTTTTTGAGAAGATCAACAAAATTGATAGACCGCTAGCAAGACTAATAAAGAAGAAAAGAGAGAAGAATCAAATAGATGCAATAAAAAATGAAAAAGGGGATATCACCACCGATCCCACAGAAATACAATCTACCATCAGAGAATACTACAAACACCTCTATGCAAATAAACTAGAAAATCTAGAAGAAATGGATAAATTCCTCGACAAATACACCCTCCCAAGACTAAATCAGGAAGAAGTCGAATCTCTGAATAGACCAATAACAGGTTCTGAAATTGTGGCAATAATCAATAGCTTACCAACCAAAAAGAGTCCAGGACCTGATGGATTCACAGCTGAATTCTACCAGAGGTACAAGGAGGAACTGGTACCATTCCTTCTGAAAGTATTCCAATCAATAGAAAAAGAGGGAATCCTCCCTAACACATTTTATGAAGCCAGCATCATCCTGATACCAAAGCCAGGCAGAGACACAACCAAAAAAGAGAATTTTAGACCAATATCCTTGATGAACATTGATGCAAAAATCCTCAATAAAATACTGGCATACCGAATCCAGCAGCACATCAAAAAGCTTATACACCATGATCAAGTGGGCTTCATCCCTGGGATGCAAGGCTGGTTCAACATACGCAAATCAATAAATGTAATCCAGCATATAAACAGAACCAAAGACAAAAAATACATGATTATCTCAATAGATGCAGAAAAGGCTTTTGACAAAATTCAACAACCCTTCATGCTAAAAACTCTCAAAAAATTAGGTATTGATGGGACGTATCTCAAAATAATAAGAGCTATATACGACAAACCCACAGCCAATATCATATTGAATGGGCAAAAACTGGAAACATTCCCTCTGAAAACTGGCACAAGACAGGGATGCCCTCTCTCACTGCTCCTATTCACCATAGTGCTGGAAGTTCTGGCCAGAGCAATCAGGCAGGAGAAGGAAATAAAGGGTATTCAATTAGGAAAAGAGGAAGTCAAACTGTCCCTCTTTGCAGATGACATGATTGTATATCTAGAAAATCCCATTGTCTCAGCCCAAAATCTCCTTAAGCTGATTAGCAACTTCAGCAAAGTCTCAGGATACAAAATCAATGTACAAAAATCACAAGCATTCTTGTACACCAATCACAGACAAACAGAGAGCCAAATCATGAGTGAACTCCCATTCACAATTGCTTCAAAGAGAATAAAATACCTAGGAATCCAACTTACAAGGGATGTGAAGGACCTCTTCAAGGAGAACTACAAACCACTGCTCAATGAAATAAAAGAGGATACAAACAAATGGAAGAACATTCCATGCTCATGGGTTGGAAGAATCCATATCGTGAAAATGGCCATACTGCCCAAAGTAATTTATAGATTCAATGCCATCCCCATCAAGCTACCAATGACTTTCTTCACAGAATTGGAAAAAACTACTTTAAAGTTCATATGGAACCAAAAAAGAGCCCGCATTGCCAAGTCAATCCTAAGCCAAAAGAACAAAGCTGGAGGCATCA
>NW_026652286.1:22972809-22973224 GCF_009828535.3 Hylobates moloch
TAAAACCATTAAAATCCTACAAGAAAACCTAGGCAATACCATTCAGGCCATAGGCGTGGGCAAGGATTTCATGTCTAAAACACCAAAAGCAATGGCAACAAAAGCCAAAATTGACAAATGGGATCTCATTAAACTAAAGAGCTTCTGCACAGCAAAAGAAACTATCATCAGAGTGAACAGGCAACCTACAGAATGGGAGAAAATTTTTGCAACCTACTCATCTGACAAAGGGCTAATATCCAGAATCTACAATGAACTCAAACAAATTTACAAGAAAAAAACAAACAACCCCATCAAAAAGTGGGCAAAGGACATGAACAGACACTTCTCAAAAGAAGACATTTATGCAGCCAAAAAACACATGAAGAAATGCTCATCATCACTGGCCATCAGAGAAATGCAAATCAAAACCACA
>NW_026652286.1:22978224-22987664 GCF_009828535.3 Hylobates moloch
TATTGACTTGGCTATGAGTTTATCAGTTAAATGTTCACTGCATCCTTCAAGAACTTACTGTATATTACTTCTTTCTTCTCTATTACACAAATAAATGTTGACTTTATTTACTATATTTACTTTTAATTAAATTATAAATAACATTTCCCTTTTATAATATATAACATCGTTTCATTTCATCTTCATATTTGATTTTCAAATAATGTTATGAGGAAAACAGAACCAATTTAAATCTCTCTATTTTCTGGTATATACATTGGGAACCATGAAGAGGACACAAATTATCAGGAAAATGCTGGCAGAATTGTTAGTTAACAGTACTACTTTAGATTCAAACATTTAAGGTCCTTATGTAAGAGGAAACCAAATTACACTGCAGAAGTAACCATAATGAAAGTATTGGCTAACATTTTATTGGACTTTCTTCCATTTACAAATGAGTGCATGTTTGTCTTCTAATAATTTTCTCTTGCTTACATGAAAAGTAAATATGATCCTCCTACACTCAGTTTCTACAACTGGCTTCATATGTCTTAAAGCACTTTCCATGTCTATATATGTTACTATCCATTTTGGTTGTACTTGAATATATTTTTACCACTGAGAATTTATGGTGTTTCCAATTTTTTCTTTCTCTCTTAAAAATTAATAAAGTGTATATATGTAGGCACAAAAGAATTCCCTGAGTACTTCTGCGATATAAGTTTCTAAAAGTGTAAATATTTCGCTAAAAGTCAACATGTTAATTTTTTTGGGGGGTGGGGGGTGGGGTGGGAGGTCTGGCTTCAGTGCCCATATCTTGTATTTATTTTTTTTAAGTTTTAATTTTTGTGGGTATTTAGTAGGTACATGTATTTATGGGGTACATGAGACATTTTGTGTTAGTTTCAATATGTGCTGGTAAATTGCCTATCAGCTATTCTAGCCTGTAATTTTCTTAGTATATTCTGATATTCTTCACGCCTTGACCTAAACCAGACATTGTCTTATCTCCCTTTTTCTTAAAAGAAAATTTGCTAATGGCATGAGTGAAAAATGATACCCTCTTTCTGATGTAATTTGTATTTACTTTATTAGAGATTGATTATATTTTCATAATTTACCACTTGTATTTCTTTCTGTGTGAATTATCTGTTTATATATTTTGTCCATTTAAATTTTGAGTTAGTTACTTATTAGTTTTCTAGAGCTTCCATAACAAAGTAACTAAGGCTGGGTAGCTCAAACAATAGATATTTTGTCTCACAATTCTGGAGGCTAGAAATCCCAAATCAAGTTGTTGGTAGGGCTGTTTCCTGTGAGGGCTATGAGAGAAGGATCCGTCTCAGGCCTCTCTCATCAGCTTGCAGATGGCTGTCTTCTCCTTATGTCTCTTCACAGCATCTTCCTTCCCGGTGTATCTCTGTGTCTAAATTCCCCCTTTACATAAGAACACTAGTCATATTGGTTTAGAGTCTGCCCTAAAGACCTTATTTTAACTTTATTACCTCTGCAAAAACTATCTCCAAATGAAGTTACGTCCAATGTACTAGAGATTAGGACTTCAACACATAAATTTGGGGGCACATATTCCAACCTATTACATTTACCTAATTTATTTGGAAGATTCTTGTCCACTATGGGTTTTAGTTCATTATCATTATATGGAATTTTTTTTCATACCTCTTATTGGTATTTACATTTACCCCTCTCCAATTTCTTTTAAATAATCTATTTAGATAAATCCTTTATCTTTATGGCATCTGGACAATTCTTAGGTTTCTCCAACCCATGTTATTTAAAAGTTTATGTACACTTGTAAAAGTGTATCCATTTTTAATTTTTACTAAACTACCCAATTGATTTTTGTATCTACATATAAGCATATATACAAATATATATGTATAGTAAGAAGGGGGACTATAACTTAAATATGGATGGCCAGTTGTCCTAACACGATTGGATACAATACTTCCCCTGCTGATTTTAATATGGCACTTTTTGATGTAACAAATTATTTTTTCTAAATGTTTTTAAATTCTGTATTCGGATTCATTTGCTGTCTTCATGACATATCATGATTTAATTATTAAAACTGTGTACAACATTTTGATACTTCTTAGATTCATCCCCCCTATTGTTTTTGTTCACAGTTTCATTGGCAAATGTTCTCTTTTGTTTCTTCTGAATGAATTTTAGAATGAGCATGTCAATTTCCTGTAAATTCCTGCAGGGAATTTAATTGAAATTGCATTTGCATTATAATTATATTTAGGGAAATAGATAACAATCACACATCTTTCTATCCAGAAATATACTCTCATTTATTATGCCAGTACGTTTTTATAATTCAGAAATTCTTTACATTTACTCATTTTTTGTTAGACTTATTGCTACTATTGTGGATGAGTTTCTCCATTTAATTGTCTAAGTAGATATTGCCAGTCATCTTTAAAGTTACTGTCTGTAAGTTGATTTTGTTTCCAGATACCTCATTGAACATCTTTATTAGTTGTCATAGCTATTCAGTTTATTCTGTTGACTTTTTAAAGTGGTAGCAATAACTTCTTTGAATTGACCAGTCATATCTTTTTCTAATAGCTGTAATTTTATTTCTTTTTGTTTACTAATCATGTTGCCTAAGACATTCAAAACAATGTCGAATAGAGGAGGTGATAGAATACCTTCTATCTTGTCCTTGACTTCATTTAATTTAATTAATTGATTGATTGATTGATTGATTTTTTGAGACAGGGTCTGGCTCTGCCACCCAGGCTGGAGTTCAGTGGTGTGATCTCGGCTCACTGCAACCTCTGCTTCTTGGCTCAAACCATCCTCCCACCTCAGCCTCCCAGTTAGCTGGGATGATAGACACACGCCACTACCCCCAGCCAATTTTTTTTCTATTCTTAGTAGAGATGGGGTTTTGCCATGTTACCCAGGCTGATCTCGAACTCCTGAGCTCAATCGATCTGCCCTCCTCAGCCTCTGAAAATGCTGGGATTACAGGTGTGAGCCATGACACCTGGCTTGTCTTTGACTTTAACATAAAAAGTTATGCTTCATCACTGAGTACCATATTTGTAATTTTCAAGTGATACTATCTTTCTTAGTCCATTGTTTTCAAATATAAACTGTATTAAGATACAGCATTCATGTAGAAAAACAAAAATCCCAAGAACACACTTGAAGTATTGCAAACTAAACACTTCGGAAATTTAAGAGATAGAAAACTAACCTTAGAAGCTTTTCTTTTATGGCACCCATTCATTACCTTTACCCTCCTCCCAACATATAATCAATATTCAGACTTCTGTGACTTAAAATTGTTTGCTTATGTTTGAAATTAATATACATGTAAATCATATACATCAAATGTCTTTTGTTTGATTCATTTAATATGATATCAAGTTTGTAAAAATTTTTCATATTTTACCCAAAGTTTAATTTTTATATATTACTTTTTGTTTTTCATTTTTCAGAGATAGGGTCTTGCTCTCTCACACAGGCTGGAGTGCAATGGTGTAATCATAGCTCACTGCAGCCTCGAACTCTTGATCTCAAGCCATCCTCCCACTTCCACCTCCCGAGTAGCTGGAACTATAGGCACACATCACCACACTCGGGGCTAAGTTTTTAAAATTTTTTGTAGAGATGGGGTCTCATGATGTTTCCCAGCAGGGTCTTGAACTCTGGGCTTCAAATAATTCTCCTGCCTCAGCCTCCCAAAGTGCTTGGATTATAAGCATGGGCTGCCGTGTCCAGCCAGTTTATTAATTTTTAATACTGCATAGTGTAGTGGTGAATAACTTTACAGCAATTTTTTTCTAGTGTTGATAGACACTTGTGTCTTTTTCCAGTTTTTGAATATTATGAGTAATGCTGCAATGAATATTTCATATGCTTTGTGGTTAACATATAAACACATTTATGCTGGGTATATATCTAAGAATGGAATTGCTGCATCATAAAGCACACATATGTTCTACTTTAGCAAATAACAGCCAAAAAATTTTTTCAAATTAGTTGCAGGGTAGGAGAGGTAGAGAATTCCAGTTGCTTCATATTCTTATCCACACTGGTGTCATTAGTACTTGTTTTTAATTCAGTAATTCTAGTAGTGGTGTAATACTGTCTCATTTTAGCTATAACTTGAATTTCCCTGGTTGCTGACTCATAAAAGGAGGATATTACTAAAGGTGATTTTTATATATCCTTTATAAAATGCCCACTCATGACTTTTGCCCTTTTTCCATTAGTTTGCCCATTGCTTGTTATTGATTTGTGGGAGGTATTTATACATTCCACACATGAGCCCTTTTATGATTAAATGTATTAAAATAATTTCCTATTCTGCTGCTTGAATTTTGAATCTTTTTTTTTAATATGAGGTCTCACTCTGTTGCCCAGGTTGTAGTGCAGTGGCATGATATCGGCTCACTGCAACCTCCACATCCTGAGTTCAAGCAATTCTCCTGCCTCAGCCTCTGAAGTAGCTGAGATTACAGGCATGCACCCCCACGCCCAGCTAATTTTTGTATTTACAGTAGAGATGGGTTTCACCATGTTGGCCAGGCTGGTCTTGAACTCCTGACCTCAAATGATCCTCCTGCTTTGGCCTCCCAAAGTGCTGGGATTACAAGCATGAACCACTGTGCCTGGCCCTGAATTTTCAATCTCTTAATGGTATCTTTTAATGAAGAGTTGTTGATAATATAAATATTGATATGGTTTGGCTGTGTCCCCTCCCAAATCTCATCTTGAATTGTAACTCCCATGATTCCTACATGTTGTGGGAGGAACCTGGTGGGATGTGGTTGGATTATGGGGGCAGGTTTTTCGCATACTATTCTCATGATAGTGAATGAGTCTCACGAGATCTGATGGATCTCTTTCTTTGCCTGCTGCCATCCGTGTAAGATGTGACTTGCTCTCCCTTGCCTTCCACAATGATTGTGAGGCCTCCCCATCCAGTGGAACTGTAAGTTCACTAAACCCTTTTTCCTGTATAAATTACCCAGTCTCAGGTATGTCTTTATCAGCAGCATGAAAACAGACTAATACAAATATAGACCAAATTAATATTTATATCAGGATTTGCCCTTTTTAGACCTAGTTTAAGAAATGTAAGCTGGCTTACTATATTTTCTGAAAGCCTATGTATTAAGTAATTAGTTAATTTACTTATTTCACTTTTCACATTTTAGATCTGTAAACAACCTGGAATTGTATTTTTCTGTATTGCACGGGAACATATAATTAAATCCCAATATTTTGCAGTGCCATTTTTTATAAAGAAATTTTCTCAATAAAAAGATGCCTGTTTCTATATTATTTAATCCATTAAATTGAAATATTTATTTAACATTTTGTTAGTGTCACTGTTTCTTATTTATTAAAGCTTTATAAAAGTATATAGATACCCAACAGTCTAAAAATTTAAATTTTGTTATTTTCTTCAAGATTGTCTTGCCTATTCATGGTCAAATGCATTTCCATATACACTTTAGAACTGGTTTGTCAATTTCAACAAGAATAAAACCTCGTTTGGGTTTTGGGTGACTATATTGACATTTAAAAAATGTTGAGTTTTCCACTCCATAAACATTTCATATACTACAATTTATTTAGAGATCGTAACATTTTATCTCAATAATATTGTATAGTTTCCAGTGCACAATCCTTTTGTGAATAACTTAACATTTGTGCATCACTTACATTTAGAATCTTTTGAATTTTCTATATACACTATCATACTTTCTGCAAGAATGATAGTTTTTCTTTTATATCCTAATTTATTATCAAGAGTTAAAAACCTATTCTACAGTGCTCAACAGAATTGATACTATAAACATATTTGTCTTATTCCAGATTGTAGGAGAAAGAGCTTTCAATATTTCACCCCAAATATGGTATTTCCTATCAGATTTTTGTAGTAAATATTCTTCTTTTTATTTTACATTATCAGATGTAAAATGTTCCCTTTCTAGTTTCTTAATCATTTTATCATGAATAAAATTTGAATGTTATAAAATGTTGTTTGCTTCATTATGGTAGGTGTTATTATTTGCTAACAACTCCTTTCTCCCTTCCCACATTTACTATGCTGCAAATATAAGCAGAATAGAAATTCCTAGGTCATTTATTTGGTCATGTGACGCCCCAAAGGCACACCAGTGGACATGGCTTATCAGAGACATTAAACGTCGTTTATGTTATTTTTCTTAGCTTCTTGTTCTCCTGCTATTGGCCACGTGAAAAAATAACCATAGGCAACTGCTTCAACTCAGGCTTCTTCGGTAAGAAAATAAAGAGAACGGGTCTGAATTTGATCCATACTCTGAAGCAGAAACACTTGCAGTAAGCTCCCAACATGAGCTTGAAAAATAAGTGCTTGTTTTTGTAAGTCATTAGGCTTTGGAGTAATTTGTAATGTAGTTTCAGTATAGCAAAAATTTGTCTAATAAATGCATTAGTTCAAGTGATCACATTTATTTTTCATTTATACTGTTAATGTACTTCATTTCATTGATCCATCTCACATGTATGATTAATGATTACATTAAATTAATCTCACACTATCAAAATAATTTCATGTATACTTCTGCTAGATTCAGTTTCCTAATATTTTGCTTATAATTTTTACATTTATTTTCATAGAAAAAATCACTTCTAAATGTCTCTCTCATATCCTTGTAAAGCTTGGTATCTAAGTTATGCTTATCTCATGAAACAAATTGGATAGTATTTTTTTTTCTAGTATCTGAAAGAATTTGTGTGAGACTGGTAACCTTTCTTCCTTGAATGAAGAGAATTCAGAACTAAAATAATATGGCCTGCAAATCCTTTGCGGGAAATCATTTAGTTAGTCAATGCTTTAATAGATATGTAAATACTCAAATATTCTAATTGTTCCCATTTCAATGCCAATTAATTACATAATATTTAATAATTTGTCTATTTTATTATCATTTATTTACTTCATGATTCTGTGTGTTAGTCTGGGCTTAGCTGGGCCGCTCACTTGGTTAGGCTTATTCTTGTATTTGTGATCTTTTGTTCGTCAGCCAATGACTCTACTTCTATGGTTGAATTGCTGTCAGTTTAGCAGTGAAAGCAACTGGATCTCCCTTTATCAGCAAGCTAGGCTAAGCAGATCATCTACCAGTTGGTCAGGGATCTAAGAGAATTAGCAGAGGTCAGGGAGTATTTTTCAGGTTTAGGCTGAGATTTAGAATAACATCCTGTCAATCATACGGTATCAGTTACAAAGCAAGTCACAAGTTCAGGCCAGATTCAAGAGTCAGGTAAATATACTTCACTTCTTGATGGGAAAAGCTTCAAAGTCATAAAGTAAGTGTATATGGATATAACGAGAATAGTTATGGGCATATTTTCAAACAATGTACTACATAGTGCCAAATGCTGTGTTAACTTCTCTATATTTTATTTCTCAGAGATTGGCCATTTGAATATTTGTTACATCATGCATTGATAGTTCTCCAATGCCTTAAAAAGAATTATTATTTTGAATTTTGTCAATTTTTTCGGTTGCCTTCAGCAGGAAGATTGGTCAGCAGTAAGACTGACAAGTTTGCTTAATTTCACTAAAGATGGATATTTGAGGGCCATGATTTAACTAATTATTTTCTTTAGCTCTCAGAGATAAACACTGGCTCAATCAAATCCCATCTCTTCTCCAATTCTAATTATTTGAACATTTTTATTTGATTCTACCCAATCTTACTATGCTAGTTCAGGTTCTCACTATTTGAATGTTTATATAATAGCATTATATGAATTTTCTTTTTTTTTTTTTTTTGCTTTTCTAATCCATTTAATTCAAATTATACTTTTTAACTTAAAATTCTAACTGGATCAACTTACAGTTCAAAATATCAGTGGCCCCTTCGGCCATGTCAAGGTCAAAGCCATCTGCCCTGGGGCTTGAATCTATCTTTGTTCTTCATTTTCCTTTGTTCAGCTTTCCTCTATTTCCTCTTATATACCCTGTGCTCAGTTAATTAATTATCAAAGAGAATTTCTTGAAAATATTTAAATGTGTTTTGTCTATTTTAATTCCTGCGAATAAACTAGATCTAAGATTAAAATGAATTCCCTGAGGAATCATTTGTTTAAATTCTTCCTAGTATTTAAGAACTTCCCACACATCGTTGTACTCTGTATAGCCTTAACACTTGATTTCACAGCACAAAATCTCCAAATACGTCAAGTTAGTCTCTTCAATCCTTAGTCTTCTGTCAAGGTTTTCTGTATTCTCCATCTCTCTTTAGTATTATAATATTTTATTATTTATGTATGTGTCTCACCACAAAATTGAATGCTTTAACTGCAGAAATGTTGTTTGATACTAGCACAGTGTTTTGTACTGATAATGTTGAACTGTATCTGAGCCCTGTGCTTCCAGAAATCACCAATGGTTAAGAAATTCCCCAAACCTTTTATGTCTCCAAAAATGCGATGCTGCAAAATGCTGTCCTTGCCATATGATTTAGATAAGATTCATGGATGACATCCTTATTTACCTGTTATGATATCACTCACAGACACTCCAAATTCCCACTCTTTGTCTCTTAATGATTAACTAAACTTTTGCTTCACTGATTAATCTGCACAAAAGGACTGCTAGCTTCATTTGACCAGAGTGGTCAAGCTTTTTGGTCTAGTTTCTCGCCTTCTCTCAGGCCTGTGAACTCTGTCTCACCTTGGGTTTCAACAAGCATTATGAACTTTAGGTAGTATTGGAATATGGAACACCACCTTAACAACCACTCTGAGATTCGCTTTTACGGCATTAATTAATTGGCTTATGGTGTAAAAACATTTCCTGTTCAATTGTTCAGCCACACAACCTGCTCACTCTTTTCCACACAGCCAGTTTTTGATAGTCCTGTTTCCTTTCCCTCTATAAAAGAAAGCCTTTACTCTAGGATGCTTAAAGATTGCATGGTTGAAGTGTTCTTTCTACTGCAATAGCTTTTTGAATAAATTATTGTCTTACTTAAGACTACATTATGACAGATTGGATAACGAAAGTGTGGTACAAAAACACCATAGAATACTATGCGGTCATAAAAAAGAATGAGATCATATCTTTTATGGGAACTTGGATGGAGCTGGAGGCTATTATCCTTAGCAAACTAACACAGGAACAGAAAACCAAATATCACATGCTCTCATTTATAAGTGGGAGGTAAATGATGAGAACTCATGAACACAAAGAAGGGAAAACAGACACTTGGGTCTAATGGAGGGTGAAGGGAGGGAGGAGGGAGAGGAATAGAAAAGATAACTATTGGGGGCCGGGCGCGGTGGCTCACGCCTGTAATCTCAGCACTTTGGGAGGCTGAGGAAGGTGGATCACGAGGTCAGGAGATTGAGACAATCCTGGCTAACATGGTGAAACCTTGTTTCTACTAAAAAAAAAAAAAAAAAAAAAA
>NW_026652286.1:22987764-22993526 GCF_009828535.3 Hylobates moloch
AGAATGGCGTGAACTCAGGGGGCGGAGCTTGCAATGAGCCGAGATGGTGACACTGCACTCCACCTGGGCGACAGGGCGATACTCCGTCTCAAAAAAAAAACAAAAAAAGATAACTATTGGGTTCTAATAGCTGGGTAATGAAATAATCTGTATAACAAACCCCCATGGCATGAGTTCACCTATGTAATAAACCTCCACATGTACTGCTGAACCTAAAAGAAAAGTTTTTTAAAATAAGAAAAAAAAAATTAAGACTACATTGTTTTTATTTGATAGCACATTGTGAGATGCTTAATAAATGTAGGTTAGCTGAATAAATTTTCACCACTAACCTTTGAATGGCTACATCAGCCTAGAAGTCCTTTACCTATTCTGTTTATCAATCTAGTTAGAGAACGTACTTCATTTCACTTCTTCCATGAAATCTCCTCCTAAAACTATAAAGTTCATGCCTCTTCTTAATATGCATGTCATATATTCACTCCACTTCTTTATTTTATAATCATTAGTTTTATTTTTTTAAATGATCGCACAACAGCGTTTATAGAATAAGAGTTTTTGAAAGCATGTACTTCTTCATTTTTTCTAGTAATCATTATTATTTTATATTTAAAATAATTTTTTTGAGATGCAGTCTCACTCTGTCACCCAGGCTGGAGTGCGGTGGCACAATGTCGGCTCACTGCAAACTCTGCTTCCTGAGTTCAAGAGATTCTCCTGCCTCAGTCTCCCAAGTAGCTGGGATTACCGGTGGCCGCCATCATGCCCAGAACATTTTTGTATTTTTAGTACAGGGCGATGGCCAGTTGGTCTCGAACTCTTGACCTCAGGTGATCCGTCTGCCTTGGACTCCCAAAGTGCTGGGATTACAGACTTGAGCCACCGCCCCCAGCTTCTAGTAGTTACTATTTAATTTGATGTTTACATTGTCCTTGTTTGGACTAGCAGAAGTGTTGAAAAACAGGCTCCTATATCCTGCGACTTATCCTCCTCATTCTTGGAACCCTTCCTGACTCTTTTCACTCCTTTGATGTCTGCCCTGCCGTAATTTATATTTCTAAGTGTTTATTTTAAATGCAGATACAATAGACTCACTTATCATGGAATAGTCTTTCAATGTTTCAATTTCATTTGAATTGTTTTTGTTTTTTGTCTTTAATGAAAAGATCCTCCAAGAGTATGTTGAACGCCTTCTTTGGATAGAAATTTCATAAAATTCAAAGCTCTGGAGTAGTGCCATGACATCTCAAGATTTGGTTTTCCCAAATAAATAGAATAACAACAACAATAATTGTAGGAACACAAACTTCCATTCAGCCTGTCTTCAACGTTTCTGCCTATTTTTAAATAATTATTTATTATAGCAAGCATAACTATAGCTTCATTTTATTTTTTATTTTTAAACAATATCTAATATATACTAGTATATATCAGACATGTGGTAGACATTTTACAATATCATTTAATTCTCATAATCATTCAGAAATACAGGTGTAGTGGAAATTCTACAAGCAAGAAAGTAGGTTCATAATTTAAGTAATTTTTCCAAAGACAGGTAGTAAATGATGAAAATAGTCTTCAACCCTAGATATCATTGATGAAAAAATACTAGATTATTCAGTCCCTCTATAAATAACGAAGTAGTATATATTTTATTGGATCCTTCTACATGGAGGGCTCTTTGAAAAAGTATATATAAACATTAGCAATGAATTATCCCTAATCATCTGGCTCAAAATTGTATTTCTGTAATATAGAACAAAGATTGAAATGAGGATACTGTATGACAAAATGTGATAAGAGTAAGACATTAGAAGAAATCACCATCAAGTTAAACAGTCACAGAAAATTTTGTGGAAGAAAATATCTTTGTGTTGGGCCTTGAATGATGCATAGGATGATTAAATATGGTAAAGGGGAAAGAAGTCTAAGCCCAGGTGAGAATATAAGTAATGACAATGTAGATGTTAAAGTGCTGTGTTTATACAAATTATAAATCAGCAAGCAATATAGTCTAAGTTGCATATGGGATACTCCCTGAGCTCATCTAAGTAAGGTAAAATCTGGAGAAGTGGTGAGGTTCAAATTATCAAAACTCTTGAAGGACATGGTCAGAAATTTGAATTACTTTCTATAGAATATGGATTTCTCTATGAATTGCTCTTTACTAACCAAGATATATTTAGAAATATGCGCGCGCACACACACACACACACACACACACACACACACACACACAGAGTTGTTCCTTGAATTGGATACCATAATCTGCGGATGCTCAAGTGCCTTATATAAAATGACTAGTATTTGCATATAATTTATGCATATGTCTTTTTTCAAACATTTACTTTTATTGATTACACATCATTTTTCATTGTTCACTCTGTCCACGTACGCCCAGATATACCAGCATTGTCAGCAGAGGTAAGTAAATGTCAGTTACCTAAGCAACTCCTCAGGTCCTGCTTGTGTCTCTCAGATGTTTAGAAGATAGGAAATATTCTGTTTCTCAAAAGGCTGATGGGCTGAGAGTCTTTAGTTAAAGTGTGCAGAGGGGTCTGTAGACTCTCTAGACTCTTCTGACAGTGTAAACTGTTGATGCTATGGCAAGGGCACAGCTTTCTGTGTCAGTCTCTCTGGTGGAGATCTAAACTTCATCAGGGCTGTGCACAGAAGCTGATGCCTCCAAGGGCACTCCATCTCTAGTAGCCAGGCTATCAAGTTTCTCAGGCTGTCCCTTAGGTTGCATGTTTTTCTCTTAATGTTTGAATAATTGAATCATTTTGGCAGAAAACTGGAGGATTCATGAGCATGTCAAAATTCTGCTACAAATATTTTGGATAAACTCCATGCATATACTTCTGCTGTTGTAGATGAATGCATGGGTTAGGGGTTGGGGGGTGCATGCAGCCCATGCTGATGAAGATTTTTACTATCATTTATCTGAAAGCATTTCAGAAAACAAAGGTTTCTATTTCTAATTATGGGCAGAATAAACAGTTTACTATTACTCCATACCAAATCTTTGTTCTTGGCATACACTTTCCCACCAACCCCAAGCCAATCGATTGAGATGTCTGGAGGTGCATTTTGTTATGTGGCTATAAGGAGGCAATGCAACTCAAAAATTATATATTTCTTCAAATAGAAAGAAAAGCATATTTTCTTTTTGTTTTCCTTTTTTAATTTTACTTTATTTACTTTAAAATCTGGGATACAGAACATGCAGGTTTGTTACATAGGTATACACCATGTGCCATGGTGGTTTGCTGCACCTATCAGCCCATCACTGAGGTTTTAAGCCCCGCATGCATTAGGTATTTGTCCTAATGCTCTCCCTCCTCTTGCCTCCTACCCCCTGACATATGTCTTATATACTTTAAATCATCATTATAATATAAAATACGATGTGTAAATGCTATGTAAGTAGTTTTTATACTGTATTGACTTTTGTATTATTTTTATGGTTGTAATTTTTTTCTTCTATTTTTAAAATGACAGATTTGGCCAGGCATGGTGGCTCATGCCTGTAATCCCAACACTTTGGGAAGCTGAGGTGGGCAGATCACCTGAGGTCAGGAGTTCAAGACCAGCCTAGGCAACATGGTGAACCCGTCTCCACAAAAAAAAAAAAAAAAAAAAAAAAAAAAAAAAAGACAGATTCTCACTCTGCCATCCAGGATAGAGTGTAGTGGTGTATATTAGTTCATTGTAGCTCGAAACCCTGGCCTCAGGTGATCTTGCCACCTTGGCCTCCCAAACAGCTGGGATTGCAGGGTAAGCCACCATGTCCGGCCTGTATTAACTTTTATTTTCTATTTTTTGCCATGTTTCTGATCTTTGGATGGTTGGACCCATAGATATGAAGGACTCACTATATAAGCACATTTTCAATCCAAATACACATCAAAAAGAAAGATTTAAATTGTTCTCCCCCCAGTTGACAAAGGCATTCCGAGGTGTAGATTTCTATTAATTCACAATCAAGGAGACTGAATAAGAGTGGCTTCTACTCGGTTTCGCTAGGGTATTAAAATGATGACACAGGTAGTTTTTTCTTGGGAAACATTTGCAATACCTGCCCACAAGAAAATCATAAAACTATAAAATTTCTGTGACTTGGAACAAAACCATAAATAATTTTGTTAAGTGACTTCTATGCTATCTGAAGTCACTCTTTTTCAGACACATTTCTTTGTATCAGAGCCAACACTCAATGTGACCACCGGGATATTTGTATATTTTTCTTTCAAGGTCTGCTAATGCAAACTAAGACAATCTCCCAGAGACGTTGTAGATGTGTGGCAGAATTAGTTGTGTCCCTAGGTAAAGATGTCTAGAAAAGTCTCTTCTGGGGAAGTAAGTTCTCTCACATACGTACAGTCAAAGATTGTGGCATTATAGGACTTTTGACAAGATGGTTTCAAGTTAAAAATATATAACTCTTCCCCTACCAATCCCATACCTAGGAATCTATCTGTAGAAGTTCTAGCCCTTAATACAATAAGTTTAAAGCAGCGTTAATCATAGATAAAAATATTTGGAAAGAAAATAAGAGGTCTGAATAAATTATGTTGAATACATTGACAAAGACCGTCTTCTTGGCCAAATTTTAGTCAGGCTCCTCTAAGCCCCTTTCTCAATTATGCCCCAAATATGGTAATCCGTCCATGGCCTGCTTTGCCTAGTCGTAAAAAAAATCTTGCTAAGTCATTAGCCAAAACCTCCACCTTCAATATTTGATCACCCTCCATATCTGATCAAATTTCTTATCCCCCACATCACCCAGGGCATATCTAAGTGCCCTGGTATGTTAGCCAGAATCCCTTTTAACCCTGATGCTTTCTCCTAGTAATCGTGTATCACAGATCCTCATCCTGTTCCTCAGCTGCAAATCCTCACTTGATGACGACGTGTTGGGAATTAATCTCAGCCCTTTTTTTTTTTTTTTTTTCTTTAGGCAGGATCTCGCTCTGTCACTCAGGCTGAAGTGCAGTGGAGTGATATATCCTCGACTTTCTGGGCTTAAGCTCTCCTCATGCCTTAGCCTCCTGAGTAGCTGAGTAGCTGAGACCACAGGTGCATGCCACCATGCCTGGCTAATTTTTTTGTATTTTTTGTAGAGATGGGGTCTCACCATGTTGCCCAAGCTGGTCTTGAACTCCTGAGCTCAAGCGATCTGCCTGCCTCAGTCTCCCAAAGTGCTGGGATTACGGGTGTGAGCAACTGAGTCCAGCCAAATTAAGCACCGTTTATAACAAGGTCTCTTTCCTCCTATTTCAATAGTTCCTGAATACTATTTGTTTTTACCTTTTTAACTGCTATTCTGCTTTGATTTTCTCTGACAATATGGTATGGTATACTGAGGTTAAATAATACATCAATCAGAGTACACCACATGACTTGGAGGAATTTCTATGCGGCACTTTTGCGGCATAGAATCAAAAGTTTGATGCATTTATAAAAACTAGTCATAATGAATAAGGTTCTATGAGTATATACATATGTGTTTGTGCATGTTTATGCCTATATAGAATTATGTTAGTAAGGGGAGAAATTTGAAAGAGAATGATTTAACAGAGGGCAGAGAAGGGCTGTAAATAGGCGGAATTTATGAGAGGGAAAGGCAAACAAATAAGGGACAAAACTATGCTGCCTTTATATAAAATTATGTGTTGTATGTTTGATGGTGTGTGTATAAAGAAATCAAATTACAAATTTTAAATAGTAACTAAAAAGGGAATTTCTAGATTTTTAAAAGT
>NW_026652286.1:22998526-23164366 GCF_009828535.3 Hylobates moloch
AAAAAATTAGCCGGGCGTGGTGGCGGGCGCCTGTAGTCCCAGCTACTCGGAGAGGCTGAGGCAGGAGAATGGCGTGAACCCGGGAGGCAGAGCTTGCAGTGAGCCGAGATTGCGCCACTGCACTCCAGCCTGGGCGACAGAGCGAGACTCCGTCTCAAAAACAACAACAACAACAAAAGTATGATAGAAACAAATACATAATTGCAAAAAAAATGTGATAAGTTTACACTGAAGACGTATTAAGTTCTCTGGTTACAAGATGGGGGTTGTGATATATAATACTCTTAATGGATAATTCAAGTAGTAGAAATTTGTTGTGATTAAAGAAATTCATGCCAGAGAAATTGTGGCTAGGCTACTTTCAGAAAGTAGTAGAAAAATTCAGAAGAGCTTGCTATTGTATTGGCACAGAATGTGAGACCATTAATCACAGAGAAAAATAGCCCTGTCCATATACGATCAATGTGTTGGGTTTTTTATTAACTTCGTGTATCTATACAGAAACCCATTTCACTAGGAGTACAAGAATCCATGGCTTTGCATTCTGTTTGATGTGTGAAATGAATCTTCTGCTTGGTGACTGATAGGAGCAATATTGATTTTGCAAGCCGTTTATGCTGGGTGGTTTCAGATTCTGCCATTCTGCAAACTGTATCTAGCCAGAGAAAAACTCTAAAACAAGAGGGAAAAGCTCTAAGACCTGCATGATATCTGTGATTCTACAGAGGGCAACTCCAGAGGCACCTTTAGAATAATAAAATCACTACCTCTCATTTATGTTAATTTTTTTCCTTTGAGGATATCACCGTGGTTCAGAAATTCCACCCCACTGATTTTCACTTTCACTACTGAAGACACTGACAAGCCCTTATTAAAATGTTAAGTGGGTCTGTTTCCAGCAAGTGATAATTATAGTTAAGTTGAGGGCAAATAAAAAGGATCTCATCAGAGGAGCACATTTCTATAATTTTCCAAAGTAGGAGCATATAACAGGAGGATTGAATCCTGGTTCATATTTATTGAAATTTCTCATGTTCTAAGGATCTGATAAACAGCTGAGAAAGGCAGACACCAAAGTAACTTTTTCATCCATGGGCCCTTGTCTACAAACTCACTGCTGGTGAACAGAAAGAACCACCTGATTATATTATCCCTGCAATTCCTGGTTTCTCTTTTTTGATTGCTTTTGAGGCCCCAAATAGGAAAACGACGACATTCGCAGAAAGAATAAAGGTGCAATGGAAGGCTGTATGCATACCGCTTTATCAGTAGAGTTATGTGCTGTATCAAATTATTATTTATTAAGATCCCATTACAAATAATGTTTATACCCAAAAAGAGTTCTTCTAATTATTCCTGAAAAATTTGAAATGGAATTCCTCAATCATAACCTTAAACAATAATTTTGCACTAAATAGGCCTATGATAACTACAAAATGTAAATACAATTGTCAGAAATTGTGTTTGCCCTTTCTCTTTAGCTTCTCCTTGACAATTTCCTTCTGTATACTCTTAGTTCTATCAAATCCATATATTTTAAAAATACCTTTTATTCCATTTCCTGAATACTCTGAACTCTTTTATAACCCCATGTCTTTGTACACACTGTCCTTGAGAATGACGTGTAGGCCCAATTTAAATAAACATATTCTCTTTTTATTTTTCTATAATATTCTGAATATAGTTGGTAACCTAATCGTTATCCTTATTCTCCTCCCTTACTGGTAGAAACTGTACACATTACTATTTGCAAATGCCACATATATAATTTCTCAGCTTCATGTCATGTGATAAATCCAGACCATAGAAGATAGGAAGAAGGGTCTCACATATTCAGGGATGTTTTATTCTTTATCACAAATAGAGATAAACAAGGAAATATTTTGCTGACCTGAAAATCCTCTTCTTTGCTTAATTCTTTCTACTTCTAGATGTGACAATCATTTCAGAAACATGACACACCAATCCCTAAGACAGGTGATAGCTTAATGGAGCTGGGTAATTTAAAGTATGAAAACAGCTTTGATAATTAATGATAGAGCTGGGCTGTGGACCAGCTCTAAAAGGTCCAACATGCAGACGTTTTGTTAAGTGATCTTACAGAGGGTTTTTAATTTTAATTCTCTGTCAGGCTTTCAGGTAATTACATCTGAACTCATCCTAATTATTGCAAAGAACATCCTCTAGAGCAGTGTCATTCATCACGCGTTCTGAGTTCCAGCAGTATCATCATTGTCTGGGAACTTGGCAGAAATATGAATTCTTGAATCATACTTAGGGCTTCTGAATAAGAATCTCTTGTGGTGATGAAGAACCAAGAAATCCAGGTTTTCATAAGCATTTTAGGTGATTCTTATAGGCCTACAAGAAGTGGGTCTGTGAGAGCGTGTTTTACCTTTGCACTATACTCGCTGTGCCTAGTATAACCCCAGCACACAGAGTCTGCCAGCATAAGTTGAATTGAACCAAAACTGAAAAGTCTGCTTATCAGGGCAACATTGGCAATGATGATATACAAGAGGCATTTGTTAAAAATGTGGGGCGAAAAGATTATAAAAATTTTGATAAATGAGGGAATTTAATCAATCTAGATGACTCTAATGGTTGATTTTGTGTGTTGATTTGACTGTGCTAAGGGATGCCCAGATAGCTAATAAAACATTATCATTGAGTGTGACTATGAGGTTTTTTGTGGAAGAGATTAGTATTTGAATCAGTAGGCTGAGTAAAGAATATTCACCCTGTTAGATATGAGTTCCAAATTTCTTTTCAAAGAATATGTCAATTCTTTGCCTTCTACTTTTAAACTTAACTTCCTCCTAAAGCAACGTTTTTCAATTACCTGCTCCACCCTGACTCATTCTGATCACCTGCACCACCCTACATTCCAATCACCTGCTACACCCTCATGCCAATTACCTGCTACCTGCTCTGCCCTGACTCCCGCCAAAGCACTCACCCTGTCATTCTCTTTAAATTAGCCAATCAGAATTAGTTTAGCCTGTGCGGTCTAACCCTAGCCAAAAGGGGAATGACACAGCAGCAGGGGCCACGTGCGTCAGAGATAAGAACCCCTTCCCCTTCCTTGTCCAAGTTTGTACTCACCATTATTCCATCTGTAAGGGTGCACCCTTCTATATAGAATTACCTTGCCTTGCTGAGAATTAAAAAGAAAATTTTATATTAGAGTGCTATTTCTTTCGCGGTACTGAAACTTTATATATAACAACCCTTACCAATGTTGGTGAGTATCATCAAATTCACTGAGGGCTAATAAAACAAAAAGGCAGAAAGTCAAATTCACTCTCTTTTTTTGAGCTGAGAGATCCACCTTCTCCTGCCCTTGGACTCTGGTACTTCTGGTTGTCTCACCTTTGGACTCAGACTAAATTACACCACTGGATTTCTTGATTCTCCAGCTTGTACATGGCAGATTGTGAGACTTCTCAGACACCAGAACCATGTAAGCCAATTCTTATCACATCTAAGAGTTCTAGTGTCTCTGGAGTACATTAATACCCCCTAATTTTTTTTTCAGTTGTCCATCTAACAACATTTGACAACTGTTAAGCTTTTCTGTGTTTTTCACATGATATCTTTAAGACTGGTAGTCTTCATGGTGCATTTGGCCTAAAATATTATAAAGACACACACATGCACACACACACACACAGAATGAGAGAGAGAGAGAGTGAGCTCTGGCTTTACAGAATAGATTTGAATATAAGCTTTGGAACTTAGTAGCTCTGTGACTTAGGCTGCATAATTACCATCTTAGAGGCTCATTTTTATATTTGAAATTTAGAGATATTTCTAAATTTCAAATATAAAAATCAAAGGACTGTTGTAAATACTTTAATAAAATGGGACAAGGAAGAAGAATGAATAAGTAGTTATATATATTTTTTTCTTCTCTCTTTTCTTCATCTCTCTTTTTCTTTCTTTTTTTTAAATTTTTTAGCAAATGCTTTGATTAATTATTTGGATGTGTAAAGATGAACCCCAGATCACAGTGCTATAGAAACAAATAGTGCTTTAATCGATTTACTTATTTCCAGAAATCAAGAAGGAGAAGAGAGAGGTTCCCTGAAGGAGTTATTATGGTGGGGATGAGAGAAAAGGGAATAAAAAATAAAGAGATCTGAGGAGGGAAGTATATTACTCAGCAAATGGTGAAAAACCAGATATTAATGAAAAGAAACTTGGAACATGGGAAATATCTACCAGTAGATTAAGATCGAAACGTTCAAAAATAAGGCTGGCTCCTAAAGTATTACATTTTAAAAGAGATTTCAAGTTGCGCCTTCGCGTCCCACCCTCATCATTATCCATCAATTCCGACAGCCATTTTGTGGTAGTTTAGGCTGCACTTTAATCTGGGCTCTCTACACAGGAGATATTAGACAACTGAGAGAAGGCCGCACAGGGCGAGAATGGAAACAAGGGCAGAATGCAGAATTTGGTTGGAAAAAGGAATTTTAACAAACATTATTAGCCGAGACAGAAGACCTTAAGGAATGCGGGTGCTACTAAAAGGAAATAGACACTGGATTTGCTTCTTCCCAGGGGGTGAGATAGAAACTAAAAAAGGTTTTAAAAATACCTGTGAAAGACAAGATGAGAGGTCTTGTCACCTCCCACATAGCTGGCATTTCTGTTATAACAACATAAGTAACAAGCTCCTGGCATTCAATAAATGTTATACAGTTTTATCATTTTTATCCACCCCCACACCTAGCCAATATATGACGAAAAATGGTAATTATCATCTTCATTATTCTCTTCTTCTTAAAAGCACATTATAAAACGGAGGCATCAGCTTCAAGGTAATTTTATGCACCTTAGAATATGACTATTCCTTCCTTGATATGGGAAAGAAATATCAAGTAGAAGTCACTGCACAGCTCACAGTGAAAATTTTTTCATTGCCCTCATAGGTAGTCTCACCCTGGGTGTTACAAACCCTGGTTTAAGCTGTCACTCAATGCTTTCTAAATAGGCAGGGAGAAGCTTCAGACACATTTTTTTTTTCTTTTTTAGTGCTATGAGCACATACTTTCTATTGCTGGAATTTTGAGTAGCCGGTTTGTCATATTTTCAATTTGCATGTCACTTTTATTTGAAATATGGGAATGTGTATCACAGATTATGAATGATGTTTACATAGATTAATAGCCAATCTTGAAAACGTAAAATGTCACTTTTTAGCAGTCCAGGCACTGTAGGAAATGTTTATTAATCAAGGTGAGTTGTAGTGGCTGTGGGCAGCATTCCAACTAGCAGAGGTCATTTGCAGTATGGTAATTGCAGTTGTTCAGCTTCTGTCCCCAACTTTCTGTTCTGAAGCCTGGGAAATTCACATGTCATCTTCTGTCATCAAGTTGCTACTTCAAATGGTGGTTTTCAACAGGCAGGCACAGCTGCTTTCTTTGTTATCAATGTGCATCAATAAATGTACAGAGGAAAGTCTAATTTCAGCAGCATTGAAACCAAATCCCCCATTCTCACATCTTAGAACACTATACACTGTTCTGGAATTTCATAAATCTTATTACTTGACTGTTAATCTTAAAATCTGGATTGATTTTGTTTTCTACCAAATAATAATGTTGGAGAAAAAATTAAAGGCAAATAAAAGGTGATTTTGAAATGTCTCCCTACACATCCTCTTACTTTCTCCTTCTATTTTTCTCTTTTCACTTCTCTTTCATGACTTTTTTTTAAAGAGGCAAAAACAACCTTTTAGAAATAAAAAATATTAAAAAAACAAACTTAGCTGTAGGAAGATAGGTTTTAAAAAACTTTACTATCTTTGGTATTGGAGCTCAAGTGAAGATTTTCTTACTAAATCAACTGTTTTTCAAGAAAAAAAGGAATGAAAAAAAATACCCCAAAAGAGGCTTGGATGTATACTGAGAGCTTTTACTTTCAAGATTTAAGGTTCAAGTAAATGTGTGTATGTGTGTGTGTATATGTGTGTTCATATTTGTAGACAGACATGGCTGCTCATTCTAAAGATGTATGAGCCCAAGGCATTTGTGGTCATCAAATAATGTAAGCAATAAATCTGCCTGAAGGTTTTATTTCAAGTTTAATGTATTTGAAGAGAGCCTGGGAGTACAGATAAGTCATATCTGTACTATGAGTGCTACTTTAGAGTCAGCTTTAACTTTTTGTTTTCAGAAAGTTTACAGAATTAGATGATGCTTATGTCTCTCTATTCAACACAAAATTTGATAGACAGCAATTTTGCAAATATAGCTTTTTGAAATGTTAGTATATGTATGAATTTGAACTTATGGTATGTAACAACAGTTGTAATATCACGGAGCACTTATTTAAGTTCTCTTATATATATATATTCTTGCATATATATGTATATACATGAGGGAATTTAAATTCCACTCACTGACATATTCTTGACTCGAAGGTAATGTAAGTGCAAACTAATTAATGCCATGGCACATATACACACAGAAATATGTTGAAGTATGTTAACTCCTCCAAAATCCTCTTTTTTTCTCATTTAATATATTTAAGAACCTTGTCCAGATACACATGGAAATTATAATTTGGATAATGCTTTAACACATTTAAAAAAAGTAGCTAAGGAAAGAAATATTTTTAATTTGTAGAAAAGAGAAAATTATTCAATATTGCATTATTAAGCTATTTTTTCGCAAATTATAGTTAAATATAAGTTTAACTCTGTGTTTGTCCAAAAATGACCATATCATGTTTGCTTCCTATGTTGTCCCTTTCCCTTCCAAAGACACTAAAGCAGAGAAATATCCCTGATAATCTAGTGTTCCTGTATTAACCTATAAGAGAGAGAGAGAGAATGAATGTGTATATGTGTGTTGCTAGTGGATTAGACAAATGCTTATCTAGATTAAGACTTGTTTTTATTTTATTAAGTTTTATTTTGGTTCTAAAATGTCAGTTGATTTACAAAATCAAATCACTCTTTTTTCTATAATTCAAATTACATAAGCATACCTTACATCTATGTGGCTATTCCCAAGGGATTTAGCTTTATAGTTAGACACATTAAAATATTTTGTGAATAATTCTGGGTTTTTTTTTTTTTTTTTTTGAGTTGGAGTCTCACTCTGGCCCAGGCTGGAGTGCAAAGGTATGATCTCCGCTCACTGCAACCTCCACCTCCCAGGTTCAAGCGATTCTCCTGCCTCAGCCTCCCAAGTAGGTGGGATTACAGGCACACACCACAACACTCAAATAGTTTTTTTGTAGTTTTAGTAGAGACAGAGTTTCACCATGTTGGCCAAGCTGGTCTCGAACTCCTGTCCTCAGGTGATCCACCTGCCTTGGCCACCCAAAGTGCTGGGATTACAGGCATGAGCCACTGTGCTTGGCCATGTGAATCATTCTTTACTCAAGCATAATGAATCCTGAAAACTCCCTGTGTCTATTTTAGTAGTATTTTTCATCATTGCTCTGAATGACATCTAAAATCAGGCTATTCGGGCTTGATGTTTCCCTTCCAAACTCTACATCACTTTCTCTCTGATTCTGTATTAAACTGCTATGTCTCTGAGAATAACCTTCAGAAGTAAGCGTCTACCCAGACCACCCATAATATATGCACAGACTTTTAAGATGTACTTTGCAACCATTGGTTGTTTTGCTTGGATACTCCCAGGTTAATTGGATACACTACAAGCTTATGAACTGATACAGAGGCCAATAGGAGGAATCTTCCTAGGCATGTGATAAAAAGAAACGATGATCAGTAAGATAATGGCCTAAAGATTGAGTACATGAAAACAATGTATTTTGTCTTTTCACTGCCACAATTCTTTGACTTTATAGCAAGGTATCATTCTTCACATTCATAACTTTTTTAGTCTTTCAGTCTCCTCTGTCTTAACTTGACTCCTTGCCCAACACAGATTCCACGTTTTAGTTTTACCATTATAATTACTTGTGAAGAAAGGATATATATGTACATGCTTTTAACATCCCTCTTAAGTTTTCCCTATTTAACTAGCAAAATCCATCTAGTTGAACAGGCATTACCTTCTCTTTGATTGCACTCAAGCAACATAGCAAAATTGGTGATACTGATATAAACCGATTGGCTCTTCGCATTTTAAATCTGAAATGACAACACTCACATAGAAAATCCACACTGCTTGGCTATTGATATGATTTGAATGGTTGTCCCTTCCAAATCTCTTGTTAAAATGTAATCCCCGTGTTGGAGGTGGGATATGATGGGAGGTATTAGTTTGTAGGAGCACCATCCCCTTGGTGATAAGTGAGGCCTCATTCATTTAGTTCCTTCAAAATTTGGTTGTTTCAAAGAGTCTGGGCCCACCCCCGCCACTTCTGTCTCTGGTTCCTGCTCTCACCACATGACAATGTCTGCTCCTGCTTTGCCTTCTGCCATGATTGTAAGCTCACTGAGCCTCACCAGAAGATGAGCAGATGCCAGTGCCATGTTTCCTCTGCAGCCTGAAGAACCATGAGCTAATTAAACCTCTTTTCTTTTCTTTTCTTTCTTTTCCTGTCTTTTCTTTTGCTTTCCTTTTCCTTTCCTTTCTATTTCTTCTTTCATAATTGAGATTTTATTGGTTATGTTGAGGGTCAGTCCACAGACATTTCAATTTGTACACAATTCTTAACACATACAGCAAAAGTCTGAAAAGCCATGAATTGTAATTATTTTTTAAAGTTATTCCAGTGATTTTCCAGGTTAAAATTTGGAGGCAAACTTTACTTAAGAGACTATCAATTTCCAGCATCTTCACATGTTGATAAGCTGTTACATAACTACCAACAATTCACAATTGAATAGTATATACACTACACACTCAGATTTTCAATATTTCACAGCATGTTAACAATGTTATTAGGAAAACACGGCTACCAAAACCAAAGATGTTACAGAGTGAGCACGATTCTGACGGGGAGAGCCATGCTCGAGGAGTGGTTTTCTTTAGGAAACAATTCAACTGAAAAACAACATGGGAATAGAAATAATTTAAAATGTTCAAGACATTAAATGCAGAACTGTGACTCCATGTTGCCATTTAGTATGCTTTGTATTACAGGTTATAAAAACTAATCCCTTCTATGGAATGTTAAGGTGACACCTAAGACAGTCAAAGCCTCCCATAATTCAATACTCCACAGTATTTTCTGGTTGTACCAAAAAGTAAACAATTGACAAATAATTTCACCTCTTAAAAAAATCACTTAAAGAATGGGATGAGGTAGGATTCCCTCCTTCCTAAAAATGAGAGCTACTAACAAACTTGCGTTTACAAAATAGTTGATAAAAATATTCTTCTGGACTGTACAAGAAGGAATACAGGAAACACTGTTGAGACACTATGTGTAATATTAATCAGATTTGGTTTCTTTGTCTTGGGCTTCATCAGATGCTGGGTTCTCCGTGGTTTTACTCTCTTCGTTTTCTGCAGGTAAATCTTTTTTAGTTTCTTAGCCATTTTTGCCTATTTTCCCTTTGCTCTTCCCCTTTTTTCCGTTACACTCTTTTGTCTGAAGATTTATCCTTTCCTGCTGCCTTTTTTGGCTTCATTTCCACTTTTGCAGAAGCAGATTGAGCTGACAGTCATGAAGATCTCCTCTTGAGTTATTTCTTTACTGCCCTTTCAGCTGAACTGACCTTCCTCTTGGGCATCTGGGTAGCAGGGATGATGATTGGCGGATGCCTGCCTGTCACAGCACACGAAGCGCCTTTGCAAAGCTGGACTGCCTGGTCTCTGCTGCTCCTTCTGCCAACCAAGCTCCTGAGATCCACGGAGGGGTGATAACCAGGTGGAACAGGATTTAACCTCTGTTCTTTATAAATTACCCAGCCTTTGGTATTTCTTTATAGCAACACAAAAACAGACTAATACAGCCATACTACCACATTTTCCTTTTAAGTATTATTCACTGGATTGACTGGTAAATCGGATTTTTTTCTTCTTTTTCCCCACAAACCTAACTCTTGCTTTACTCACACCAAGTTGAAGAGCTCACTGAGGAAATTAAAGATATGAAGAAAATTCCTCATCTTCCTCAAGTCAAATCTACAATCCTTACATTCATCATATATATGTCTTCTAATTTTTATTATAAAGATATTTTCTTACTCCTGTCAAAGTTAGTGCCTCCACTGATTATAATGGCAGAATTAACCCCAACCAAATGATTGTACAGTCATTTCCCCAGCTCCCATTCTTTCATAAAACCATTTTAATATTGTATCAATATCCAATAGTCCAATAAAATTGCTCCATTCAGCTTCACAAAAAACAAAATTACGGTATATTATCAATATATTTAGCACCAATTTTAAGTTTGGGGGATATAGCATTTAAAAAAAAAACACACAATTTCTGCTTTCCTGGGTCATATATTCTTATGGCAGCAGAACATTTTATAAATAACTCAGTAAAATACATATGTTAGATTTTGCTAAGTGCTAGAAAGAGAAAGGCATAGGAAGTGTCAGTATTGGGTGTGGATGATTTGAAATTAAGTGGTCTAGGAAAGTATCACTAAGATGCTAATGCTTGAACTATTACCTAAAAAGTTCAGGAAAATAAGCCGGGCATGGTGGCTTATGCCTGTAATCCCAGCACTTTGGGAGGCTAAGGTGGGTAGATCACCTGAGGTCGGGTGTTTGAGACCAGACTGGCCAACATGGTGAAACCCTGTCTCTACTAAAAATACAAAATAATCTGCCAGGAACGGTGGTGTGTACCTGCAATCCCAGCTACTGGGGAGGCTGAGGCAAGAGACTTGCTTGAATCTGGGAGGCAGAGGTTGCAGTGAGCAGAGATTGCACCACTGCACTCCAGCCTAGGCTACAGAGTGGGAGTCCATCTCAAAAAAAAAAAAAAAAAAAAAAAAAAAAGGTTGAGGAAAATAGGCATAGAGTAATCTGAAAAAGAGTTTTCTTGGGAGAGGGAGTGACAAGTACACATTTGAAAAGTAAAATTTTTCCTGGCTCTATCCTCCCTCACTGACAGGTCCTACCCTCTTCTGTTGTTGTTGGCTCTTACTCCAAACAGACTCTGTATATTATAATTCCTTTGTGTTCAAAACTCTTCATTTCACCTATGCTTTCTCTCTTGGTGGCATCATACATTCCTATGAAATATCATCTCTATTCTATTAACTCCCAAGTTATATATTTATATATGATATATATATATATAAATTATATGTATAAATATATATAGCACCTGAATATATTATGATATGTATGTGTGTGTGTGTGTGTATATATATATATATATATATATATATATAGCCAAGGCTATTGTTCTCAGCTCCATATCTATATATCCATCTACTGTCACATTTTCCATCTATATCTTAGGCTTACCATGTCCCCCCAAGAACTTCTGTGTGCTTTCCTTGTTTATCTCATCAGTAAAACAACCTTCCTAGTTCTCAAACAAGATACTCATATCTGATATATTCATTTTTCTACCTTTATTATTCAATGCATCTGTAATTTCTGTCAATTTTAATTCCAAAATGTATTTCAAATATGAAGGAACTTCCAAAAGTTCATGAAAAATATGAATTATGAAAAAAACTATGCAGGGAATTCAAAAGTTTTTGCACCAAATATTTATTGACCTCAGTTTGAAAAGGTCCCCTATAAAAGCAACATGAATTCTAGTAAAATTGAAGCAAGAACAAACATAAAATTTATGGTGAAGCTTGGGTGGAAGAATGGTGAAATCACTGATGCTTTATAGAAATCTTATAGGGACAATGCTTCAAAGAAATCAGCAGTTTGCAAATGAATAGAAAGAGTTATTGTTTCGTGTGTGTGTGTGTGTGTGTGTGTGTGTGTGTTTCTGTGGTTTGTTTTCATTTATTTATTTTCAGACAGTGTCTTTCTCTGCCATGCAGGATAGAGTGCAATGGGGCAATCACTGCTCATTGCAGCCTGACCTCCCAGGGTCTGTCAATCCTCTCATCTCAGCCTCTAAAATAACTGGGACTACAGGTGTGCACCACCACAATCAGCTAATTTTTACATTTTTTTTGTAGAGACTGGGTCTCCCCATGTTGCCCAGGCTGGTCTCAAAGTCCTGAGCTCAAGTAATTCACCTGTCTCAGCCTTCCAAAGTGAGAGGATTACAGGTGTGAGCCTGGCCTGGATAACTAGTTTTAAGAAGGGATGAGATGATGTTGAGGATGAAGCTGGCAGCAGCAGACCAGTGCATCAAGTTGCTAGAAGAAAAAAATTCTCTATTTGTGTCCTAATTGAAGAGAATCAACAATTATACAGTAGAAACACTAGCCAACACTAGCTTACACAATTCTGACTAATAATTTAAAGTTGAGCAAATTTTTATGCAATGGATGCCAAAACCATTGCAGACAAGAGCCAAGCTTTCAATGAATATTTTAAACAAGAGAGATTAAAATCTTGAAGCACTTTTTTGAAGAACTATAAAAGGAGATAAAACATGGCTTTGCCAGTATGATTCTGAAGACAAAACACAATAATAGCAATGGCTACCAAAAGGTTGAAGTGTTCAAGTCAAAGCAAAAGTGCATCAGTTAGGAACAAAGGTCCTGGCAACAGTTTTCTGGGATGCTCAAAGTATTTCATTTAATTAATAATGTAAAAATCCTGCATTAATAAGGATAAAATTTCAGCACCCTCATTTTTGGAGGGTTGGCTAAATTTCTGGCTTTATCAGTTACAAAAGTGCTTTTACAGCCCAGTGGTTCTTCTTGCCTACTGCACAGTTAAGCCAATACACTGAGACAGCAGTGTTGCAGAAAAGAAAGAGTTTAATTATCACAAGACAGCCAAATGGAAGGACAGGAGATATTTCTCAAATCCACCTCCATCCCTAGCCTTGGAGGCTAGGATTTTTTAAGGACAGTTTGGCAGGAAGGGGTCTAGGGAATGAGTGTTCCTGATTGGTTGGAGATTAAATCATAGGAGCATCAGAATGGTCTTTGTGCATTGAGTCAGCTTCTTGGGGTGGGGGAGGGGGCAGTCACAGGACCAGCTGAGTCAGTTCCTTAGTATGAGTCACGGATCCAAGTGGTGTCATTCAGTTTATCAGAATGCAAATGTCTGAAAAATATCTCAAGACCAATCTTAGGCTTTATAATGGTGATGTTATCTGTAGGAAAAACCAGAGAATTTACGAATCTTACGACCTCCAGCTACATGACTCTAGAGCAGTAAGACAACTAAGAAACAATGGCTGGTTATTGCTTAACTGCATTAGCAGAATTCAGATGCCTCTAAGATTTCTAATCTTGTCATCTTTCATTAGTTTTACCAAGGCACTTTTGGTTCCCAAATGAAGAGGGAGGTAGTTTTGGAAAGGAGCTATTATCGCCCTTGCTTTAACATTAAACTACAAACTAAATTTCTTCCATGGTTAGCTTGGCCTAGGCCTGAAAATGGGCAAAGGTAGTCAGCTTGCGAGGTTAGAGACAAGAGTCCGCTGTGTCAGATTTTTTACACTGTAATAATTTTTGCAAAAGAAGTTTCAGTGTCTTGAACTTCATGGAGCATATGTTAAAAAATGAAGTTTATACTTCCTATTTTTATCTTGTCATTCCATTTTTCTAGAAACTTTTTAAAGCTCCCTCATATACATAGATCTCTTAACTTGCCTATTTACACTCTAATTCACCTTGGATAAAGCCATAACCTCCTGACTGGCTTTTCTGCTTACAATAATGACACTCCCTTCAATCAATTTTTCACAAGTAGCCTGGTTAATTTCTTTCAGAAATGTTAATTGTTAACTTGTTTCCTTTTGTTAATTTGTTAATAGTATATGATGGCATCACAATCCATGCAAAACAAAATCCAAAGTCTTTTCCTTGACCTTAACAGACCTTAATCATTTAGACCTTGCCTAATTTCATATTTAATCCATACATTTCTCTTAGTTTATGTAACTCTAGCCATGCTAATCTTTACCAAACCCAAGGTAACAGGTTTTTCTTTTATTCAAGTTCTTTACTGTTGTTTATATATCTGGAAATGATTTTCTTCATCCATGTATAGCTAGTTCTCTCATATATTTTAGCTAACATTATGGGAATTATCTCATCAAAGAGATCATCTACAACTTACCCAATCTCATGTTTTTTTTTTTTTTTTTCTCAAGATTCTGTTAATGTTGTTTATAAAAATTCTTATAATCTAAACTTTCTGTTTTAGTTTTCTGTATTCAGATTGTTCAAAAAACATATCAAACCTGATTTGTTTTTTTCATTGTCACATTTCATATCTTCCCAACTGAATTCCAAAGTTATACCTTTTTTTCTCTTGTCATTTTATTCCAATCCCCTACCAGAGTCAAGAGTTCATAGCAGGTGCACAGTAATTTTTGTTAAATATATAATAGAAAAAATGGATGAGTATGTTATTATGAAGTAATGAGAAATAAAATTATATGTGAGAGGGATGAAAGATACAATTTTTGAAAGCATTGGAGTTTGATTATGTATAGGTAATTGTGGCAACTCCCAACATTATGCTTGTTCACATTCTATTGTAAAGATAATTGAATTAACATTGTATGATAAGCTATAAAGGAGAAAAATAACAAATAAACATAAATCTTTGTTTAATGAGTTTACAGTAACCCTTTCTGTTTGTCTGGTGACTCAATAACTTCAGAGACACATCCTTGTCGGAAGATTTTTTGGCAAATTCTAACCACATCTGGTTGAAATAGGTAAAATGATTTAGTCTTGTCCTTCCCCAAATGGTCAATCTGATTTTCTTTAAACACCATATCTGGCAAGACACTGGCCTATTTAAATACCAAGACCACTGTCCCCATGGCTTTACTTTAACACAAACTAAAGTATCAAATCCTAAGCCTTGTGTGCAAGGTCTATTACTGTCTTTCCCAGATATAAGCTCTTCACAGTCCTAAAAGAAGTTTCTGTTCGTGTTGAACCCACACATATACCGATCCCAAGTAATCTCTACTTCTGAACATATATTATATTCCAATATATCCTTCTATCTTAAATGTCCTATTTTCCCATTCTTTCCCCACCTCAAAGGCCTTTTTTTAGAAAAGTATATGCATATTTTAAATTTTCACTCAAATGCTATCTCATTCCAAAGAAATTTGGCTCTCCTCTGAACCTGTCAAAATCAATCATCTTATTATTTATTTTAGCATTTAAAAATCATACATCATTGTATTCTTGTTGAAAATAACTCACACAATGTACACATTCTCTTTCCCATTTACTTTCCCTCCTTTCCCAAAAGGTAATGACTATTATTAATTTGGACCACATTTTTAGAAAGCATAAAGTTGAAAGGAAGATACTCCCATATCTTCATACAAATTAAGAAAATGTGTAAAAAATTACAGCGAGATAGATAAGTTCTCGTGTACTATAGTGTAGTAAGGTGACTATAGTCAACAGTATTATAGTTCACATTTCAGAATAATTAGAAGAGATAATTCTAAATGTTCTCACCACAAAGAGATAAACAATTTTTGAGGTAAATGATATGCTAAGTACTATAATTTTATCATTACACAATGTATACATGTATGAAAACATCACACTGTATCTCATATATATGTATAATTATTATATGTCAATTAGGAACAAAATTTAAAGACCACATTTTACTAATTCTAAAACTTGCTTTAGTCACTTACCTACATGTCTTTGGTATTATTTCATGTGAGAATGTGTAAATGTTCCACATTTATTTAAATCTTGCATAATATTTCCTAGAATTGATATAACAATGGCTTGTACTGATAGACATTTAGAATGTATCCATGTATATTTTTATTGCTAGGCAATGTTGAAACAGAGAAAACTTTTTGGACATAGTACTTCATTTTTTGATTTTGGGATACATGTGCT
This sequence comes from Hylobates moloch, assembly GCF_009828535.3. Lineage (NCBI taxonomy): Eukaryota > Metazoa > Chordata > Mammalia > Primates > Hylobatidae > Hylobates > Hylobates moloch. Next base: position 23,014,415 of record NW_026652286.1, read on the forward strand.
GAACACGCAGGTTTGTTACATAGGTATACATGTACTATGGTGGTTTGCTGCACTTATCAACCCATCATCTATGTTTTAAGCCTGGTATGCATTAGGTGTTTGTCCCATTGCTTTCCCTCCCCTTGCCCCCTACACCGCCCTCACCGACAGGCCCCAGTGTGTGATGTTCCCCTCTCTGTGTCCATGTATTCTCATTGTTCAACTCCCACGATGAGTGAGAACATGCGGTGTTTGGTTTTCTGTTCCTGTGTTAGTTTGCTGAGGATAATGGTTTCCAGCTTCATCTATGTCCCTGAAAAGGACACAAAGTCTTTCTTTTTTATGGCTGCATAGTATTCCATGGTGTATATATGCCACCTTTCCTTTATTCAGTTTATCACTGATGGGCATTTGGGTTGGTTCTAAGTCTTTGCTATTGTGAACAGTGCTGCAATAAACATATGTGTGCACGTGTCTTTATAGCAGAATGATTTATAATCTTTTGGGTATATACCCAGTAATGGGACTGCTGGGTCAAATGGTATTTCTGGTTCTAGAGCCTTGAGGAATCACCACACTGTCTTCCAAGTACTTCTATTAATTCACTAAGTATTTGCTAAAGTGAGTTCTAGACACCTGAGATAAATCATTGAAAACAACAAACACAAAAGACTGACATTACAGTGTTGAGTAAGGTAGTCAAGGTGAGTCTCTTTGAGACAGTAAGATTTAAGAGAAGGCCAAAGGAGGTGAAGAAGTTAGCTGAACAGATAGATACATGGGGAAACAACATTCTAAACTGAGAAAACAAAATAAATCCTTGAACTAGAACTACACATAATGTATTGGAAGAATATCAAAAAGATCTACATGGGCCAAGCAGTGAGTAATGGGCAAGTAGGAGGAGAAAATGTCAGAAGGTTTAAGAAGCTTAGAGCTTTTAGAATATTTAAAAACCGTTGCCTTTTACTTAGAGAGAAATCTAAAGTTTTGAAAAGAAACAAAAATAATTGAGGTTTCCTTATTTTATGGCCACTTTATTTTTTTCCAAATTGCTCTCTGAATTTTGCATCATTTCACATGTCCACCAAGGATATGTATGAAAGCATCTCTTTTTGCTCAGCCTAAATATATTTGGGTTATTATTAATCCTTTTAATTTTTTTTCTTTTTTTTTCTTCAAATCTGTTTGCTCTACACTGCCTTTTTCTGGAAACTGGAGAGGGTAGGCGTGATTTTGTACAATTATTGGTCATTGTTATATCTTCTCCATCTGTACACCTCTTGCATATTTTTACTATTCAGCTTTTAAATGTATTCATATATCAACTCCCAAACATTTTATAGGTATAATGTACAGTGATTGTGTCTTTTGTCTCTGCTTTTCTTTGATAAGTTCTATACTCCACTAAAGTCTAAGCTGCTTATATGCAGTACAGAAAAAATCAGTCTTTGTTCAAAGGATTAATAAATGAAGTGCATAGTTTCCTTTATGAAAAACAAAGACCTCTAGTTTTTCTTGTTTAGTTTTTTTTTTTTTTTTTTTTTTTTTTTTTTTTTTGAGACGGAGTCTCGCTCTGTCGCCCAGGCTGGAGTGCAGTGGTGCAATCTCGGCTCACTGCAAGCTCCGCCTCCCAGGTTCACGCCATTCTCCTGCCTCAGTCTCTCCGAGTAGCTGGGACTACAGGCGCCCGCCACCACGCCCGGCTAATTTTTTTTTTTTTTGTATTTTTAGTAGAGACGGGTTTCACCATGGTCTCTATCTCCTGACCTCGTGATCCGCCCGCCTCGGCTTCCCAAAGTGCTGGGATTACAAGCGTGAGCCACCGCGCCCGGCCTATTGTTTAGTTTTAAACTTTCTTTGTGTGAAAATAAAACTTCCTGTTTGTGTCTTTTTAATAAACATAGATTTAATTTCCTTTTATTTATAGCAATAATCATTTATTTTAATTAAGATAAAATATATGGAACACAGTAACTCAATCCCTTAAACCATATATTGATTCTTCTTAAGTAATCATCTGTAAAACACTCTATCCTATCATTTATGAAGGTTTATTTCTTAGATAGTCCTGTGAAAAAGATCAGCTGCCTCTATGATCTATTATGTTAAAATTCACAGAAAATATTGCCATTCTAGTGGCATAGTAGTACAATAAATCACCCAATGCTGTATAAAAACCACAATTAAAAAACAACAACAAAATGATATTACTGAACAAGAATAAAGAATGCAGGAATACAGAAGAATGAAGAAAACTGCAAGAAAAATCAAACTGTAAAAATCAAACAATATACTAAATAAGAGAAAGCCAAGACTATGAATTCTTAATCAGTTATTTCAATGGTACCTGGTATGGTAGCAAAAATATATTTTGCTATATATAATCTAGGCTCATTTTATATATTTTGCTATATATAATCTAGGCTCATTTTGTAAAATCTAGGGAGAAACATAAAAAAACACTTGTCAGTCAAAAGTGAGGTAATGTCAAAGAAAAAAAATGAAATAGCAGCTGTAAAAATCAAATAGACTCCCATATGCAGTTATTTGAAGGGAAAATGCCATGTGATTTTATCCTTAAATATATTTTCCTTGTTTTACGAATTTTAAGGTAATAATTTAATATTCTCCTAAATTAGGAATTAAGAGTAACACTTCTTAGTTTGTGTCAATCTTTACTTAATTATGTATAGTGTAAGAAAAAAATTATGTATTTTTTTCTCAATATATAGCCAAATGGCACAATATGTGCCTTAAAAACTTGTTGACTTTTAAGCTATGTACTTTTATCATGAAGAAACTGAGCTGAATGTAAAATAATGTCACTAAATATGTTGCAGAGATATCACATTTATTTCAATTTTTTGGTACTACACTTAATGTTACAGTGTAACAAAAAAGTGTTCGCTTTTTTTTTTATAGCGAACAGAAAACTCATATTTTGGCTACTTTTCTTTCTTTGAAAACTTGGGTTTGAAAAGCTTAATTTCATGCTAAAAAGATCGTACATTCTTGGAATGGCCTCTACTACTTTCCTTGTTTTTACTTGTATCACCTGCTTGTGACTTATTTGTTTTGCCAGAACTTATTAGTAAGTTGCAGGAAGGTAGAACCTGATACGGCCATTTTTCAGCACTTTGTGCTTCTGCATTGGATGAGTTGGGGCCATTTGGGTAACCTGTGAAGCTCTGTAACAACAATTATTCCTTCACAACAGAACTCTTTTGATCTCTGTAAAATATTAGTTTGCTTTAGAATTCCTCCATCCCTGAAGAAGCTGATGCATAAGTGGGTGATAGCGAATATCAATAAATAAGAATAGGAAAAAACATAAAATGCCATGTAAGCATGAATATAACCTACTCAGAAATAATCTATATGAGATCATTTTATCTGTAAAGTTTAGAAAACATACAATATTTTAGTTACTTTCCCTATATAAAAATAATTGTATAATTAGTGCAGTAAGAATACGCCTATTCTATCATGAATCTACTAAATGAATCTTTGGACTCTTTATTCTTGTGGATGCTGGCCTTATGAATCATGACCCCAAGTCACAAAAGATACATGAGTAAAAGAGTTCCATTTGGTAGCTCACAGGTTGCCACCCGTAGAGTTAACATCAAAGAGTGTTCTGGGCCACACATCACACATATAAATATTTTTCCAAAGGTATACAAGTTTCCAAATAAGTCTCCTTCCACCAGTCCATCTTTCTAATACAATGGTACTCTTTGCTCTTTCTTTCTTATTTGTTCATAATATTATTCTCATAAAAAAACTTATTCCATAAAATCCTGAAATATTCCAAATTCTAGGCTTTATATACCTGAAGGAGACACTTACTTTACCTTCCTATCTGTATATTTTAGGAGCAAGTCCAGATTTGGTGGGTCTTGAAATACAGGGGTTACACTGAAAAAAAATAGAATATGAGGGAAAAATGGGTATTCATTTGAAAGAGAAAAAAATGATTCACAAGTTTTGCAACACTAATAAAACCACAAGCATTTTCAAATTTATAAAAGTAGATAATATTTTATTAGTAAATTACCTAATATGCCACTATTTTTGCTATTAATATTAGCTTAGAGATGAAAACGTAATTTTTTTTAAGGGAACACGAATTTTGTAAGGTAATTTTTCTGCATTGTAGGTAACTTCTCTACAATTTTGACTGAGATTTCCAGATATCTTCAGGATAAAATGTATCAGGTACTGAACAACATGATCTGAAACAATGAACTGCTTAGAACATGTGGCAATACACATGTTGTTTGTTGTATTGTTACAGATTTTTTGCTGTAAAAAAACATAGAAATTCTGATAAATTCTATTTCCTGACATTCCCATCGAAAAAATTTTAGAAAATCTATATGTTTATAATTATGAAAACTGCATTATTTTTAAACAGAAAACAACATCTATGTTGTTGTCGTTGTTGTTAAACAGAAAACAACATCTAGACATTGACGAAAACTGAATTACCATTTTAAAATTTGTGCTCTTAAATGAAGCAGTTTACAAATTACATTTTCTGGTTCTGTATCTTTCACAAATTATTTGTCTCCCACTATGAGAAATTTTAGCTGTTCAGCATCTAGAACATGTTCAGTTCCTGGTTAGTCTAGCCTTGTACCTTCTAATCATAACCCCAGAAGCTGGTAGAGTTGGTGATAGGAGTATACTATTCTCACTACAGTTGGTAGAGAGTAACATAATTGACTGTGAGCTATATACACACACTCCGTTATATAGCCTCAACTCAACTTCTTTTAGACTGATCACCAAAATTCTACCACAAAAATAATATTAGACACAAAAGGAAGCAACTTTGAAGGATATCAGAGTGGAAATAAATTGTAATCTTAACCAAATGAAGTTTAAATATTTTACTTTTGCAAATATTACAAAAATCCAAGAACGTGAACATGTTGATAGGATAACTATCAGGACCTTAAAATAAGTTTGTGCAACAGGAGGATCCAGAGCTTAGGTCTCATTAATTTCCCTGGAAATCACCTTCTATGAGCTTTTGCAAAAGTGGAATTAAAACAAAATCTAGAAACAAAACTGCTTTAAACAAACAAATAAACCCTGGTATGCAGAGTCTATTCATTAAAAGCCTTCTTACACTGAAGACTTGTAGCAAGGCCTTGGAAAAGAGACTTTTTATTTTTTTTCTTCCAAAAGTTTGAGGTATCTGACATTTTAATTAAAAATAATAATGTGATTATTAATTTAATGTAATATGATGATGCACTACAAAATTAAAATCTTATAAAAATTAAACATAGTTATAATGAGGGGAATCCTATATCACAGAGATAAGATAATTGATTTCTCATACAATCTATTTCTCCCATTAGGCTAGTGTCTTAGCATCCTTGCTAAAAATAGAGAAATACAGGTATAAGAAAATAGTTAAACACCTTTTCCGGACATTCTTAGATATTATAAGTGGGTGATATTCTTAGATATTATCTAAGAATCCTCACTACCCTTATTTTTCCAGTTTATAAAATTCTGGAAAGAAAATTAGTAAAGGGGTTGAGAAGTAAGAATTGGTCTACATAGGATACAGAGAGAAATATTTTAAAAAATCAGGTAGCAATGGAAAGCACTATGAAAAAGGAGTAAATGCTTAAGAAAGAACAATTTTGGGTCAGGAACATAATTCAGTTCTAAATCGTCAAAGATAAAATAATGTATATCTATAGGTATATAACATGGGGGAAATTAAAAATAAAGTTAGATAAAGGTCTGTCTGTTAAAGTAGGTAGCAATTCAGACATGAGCAAGACAAGAGAGGCCTCCCCCACCCCATGCAGTCTCAGGAATGTCAGGCCACTATCAAGTGATGGTCAAGCAGTTGTTAAACTGGCTCTCTAAAATAGAAATTGGTCACAGCTGGTGCCAGGAGAAAACAGTCTCCCAATAGATAGAAAGCACCTGAAGTTGGCGATCAGCCGCTTCCCAATAAGCACTCAGGAGCTGGGTGAGCAGGCTCAAGCATACGCACTAAGAGACAAAATCACAGAGTTTAATGGGTATAGGACCCTTCTCTGAGAATGCTCAATTGGTAAGAGAAAAGTGCTTCAAGTAAGGATGCATACAACTTCAGTAAATCCACTGTGCATGCTGTCCCTTCCAAATGCTTGCAGGCCACTGCACATGTGGACCGCCTGCTCCAAGGCAAGAATTAGGGGGAAAAAAAATGCAAACCTTGGAACCATGTCAATGTATAAAAAATCCCCAATTCAAGGTTTGGACAGGGCTTGGATCTCTGAAGTCACACACTTGGCTCTCTTGCAAGTGTACTTTACTTCCTTTCATTTCTCCTCTAAAACGTTTTAATAAACTTTCACTCCTGCCCTAAAACTTGCCTCAGTCTCTCCCTCTGCCTTATACCCCTTGGCTGAATTCCTCCCTCCAAGGAGACAAGAATTGAGTTGCTACAGACTCGTACAGATTCACCACAGCTAGTATGTTGACTACAGTGAGACAATACAGGGAGGGAGGTTCTGAGATCTTTAACTAGATCTTCTAGCTGGGAGATGGGTTAGATTTGAGAATGGGATAGCAGAGCCTACCTCAGATTGTATAAATGGCTACAAAGTGTGGTATCCAAGAGATGTGACGACACGTGAGAGATGAACTCCCGGTAATATAAATGATATTAGGGCTCTCTTATGTGGCTACAGATTACTCAATAAATAAACAAAACAGGAAACCAGGTACTAACTATATGCAGTGATCTACCAGACCATTGAGTCAATAGTGGTAAAAGTGTCAGCAAGTGGTAGGTTCCAGTTTCTGAGCCTGAAATAAGATTTTAAGAGATCCATCAAATAGTGAATAAAAAGGTCATAACTTGGGAATTGGATAGTAGCCTGCTTATCATGATAGTTATGACGGAGATCTACTTGTCAAAATCAATTATAATGCAAAGACAAAAATCTCAAATGTCTACTTGAACTCCAATTATCAGACTTTCAGGAGAGGCACAGAATAAATAACAGAATGCTATTCTTGACCTTCTCACAGTAGTTGCCCAGTGCTTCCAAAACAGTCTTCCTGAGGGTAAATCCTGACCATACAATTCTCTAGCTACATAGTATTGGGCAAGTGCTTAATTTCTCTGTATTTGTTTCTCTTATTAGTAAGATGATGATCACAATGGTAACTGGGTTCCTGTGAGGACTAAATGAGATTATGTATATAAAGCATTAAGACAGTGTAAGACAGTATGTGACACTTTGTAAACATCACTGAAAGCTTGTTTTTGTTGTTTCTCTTTCAGAATGTTTCTCTTGTTATTATCATTATAAACTTAAATTCCTGAAAAGAGAATATACCTGACCTTGACCAGTGACTAGCCCAAGGGGAGAATGGCATTGTTTGGCAGAGACAGACAGACAGAGAGAGACAGAGAGACAGAGAGAGAGAAAGAGAGATTTAGTGAAGCCAGGCTCCAAGCAGAAGCTTGCCTCCAGGCAGAAAACTAAGTGGGTGCTGTGCCCAGGAAGAGAGCTCAGAGAAGTGAGGCTTGGGTAAGCTCTTCTTTTGAAAAAATATGTTAATGCCTACCAGCTTTTTAGTGATTTCTTATCTCAAGCACTAATCTAATTGATTCAAATATATTTAGACCTTCAGATCATCTCTGGGGAAAAGGCATTCAGATGTTACTGAGTCTCAGAGTGGAGGAAGTCAATGATGCCAGGAAATAGAGTGGGGTAAATCAAGACTAAACTGGCACAATTACTCCAAGTAGGGGTGCCAAGTTTGCAAATAAATTCTGCCTTTTGTAACATTTGAACTTAAGAAAGATATCATGATCACAGTTAAACTCTACCAGTTCAAACTCTGTCTCTGCTTCTTAGCAGCCCTGTGACCTAGGACAAGTTATACAACCACTCTAAACCTTAACGTGTAAAATGGACCTGATAAAGGTACCATTCTCACAGGTTTATTGCAAAGATTAAATTCATTTACTCCTCATATTTAAAGCAGCATCCAGCACATAGTAAATTCTATGTAATTCTACCTTATACATTGTTTCTCAAGAATGATTTTTGCCTATGACAAAGATTTCCCTACTTTTGAAATTCAAAGACTGATAAAATTCCCAGAAAGTATATTTAGTGATCAGTGTAAATTTCAATTTTTTTTTTTTTTTTTTTTTTTTTTTTGAGATGAAGTGTCACTCTGTTGCCCAAGCTGGAGTGCAATGGCTCAATCTCAGCTCACTGCAACCTCCACCTCCGAGGTTCAAGCAATTCTCTGCCTCAGCCTCCCAAGTAGCTGGGCCTACAGGCGCCCACCACCACGCCTGGCTAATTTTTGTATTTTTAGTAGAGACAGGGTTTCACCATGTTGGCCAGGCTGGTCTTGAACTCCTGATCTCATGATCCACCTGCCTCGGCCTCCCAAAGTGCTAGGATTACAGGTGTGAGCCTCTGTGCCCAGCCCAAATTTTTTTTGTCACACAAGGGCATTTAAAAATCAATGATCATTTTATACATATGTCATTTTATAAATAAGGATGTTTTAAATCAAAATGTTAGGAACCTAAAACTACAGTAAGAAAAGATATCTCTATATAAAGATTTTTTGTTTAAAACAGACCAAATTTAGCTGCATGGACAACTCTGTAGTGTTATGTTTTTCTTTTCTTTCCTAATAATATCTCAGACACTTAAAATCTTAATCATAATTCATTTTATGTGGCACAACACTGCTGGTCGCCTTGGGGCACCAGTGACCAAGTTGTCTTTGGATGACCAGTGGTCAAATGATTGCTAAAAGTATACTGGGAAGTTTCAAATATAAATGTTCATGTTAACAAGCAATTCTTGGGGAAGCAGCATGAGCAGGGTCAAACCTTTAACAAATGTTGAAGGGCAGTCATGAGGTGAGAAAGTTAAAGCATAGGTAAGTTAATAAGAATTATACAGTATTCACCTAAAAGTGGCTGAATTTTGGAAATCGCTCTTCTGATTAGCACTGGACAATTTCTACTGCCAACAGAAATAGACGCAAGCGTGAGAGAAAACAAGCTCCTAAGAATTAGTAGGTATTCCCTTTATAAATAACAGATGTGAAGCTATTTAGGTGGGCTGCATAGAAGAGATTGAATGGTGTGGCAAATGTAGATGAATTTTGAACAGATATACTTACATATTTAGAATAAAAACACAGTAAGAGTGATCTTAAAAGATGCATTTGCTGGGATGTTTAAGTGTATGAACATAAAGGGACAGGGTCTTCTGAGGACATGTTTAAGGTGACTTTTCTATTGTATTCTATTACTGGCATGGAAGTATCCCAAAGATAGCTATGAATTGCTTATGTCATGGCACTGCCTTGTGATCAATATGCTCCAAGCACTAGTTGTCACTATGGTGACATGGAGAATATGACCTAGAGAAGAAAACATTAGAAACTGCCACAATACACTACAAATGATAAAGTAAGCAAATTAGCCAAATTTTTTTTTGCAGAGTTCACTTTTTCCTTCAAATTCTATCAAAAGCATGACTACAAATGCATTATAAGATATCCATTCACAGTACTTTACTGCATACTGAAAAGATAGCTTAAGAGAGAATTTCCCCATCTCAGTAATTGCCAGCATGTTTGGCTTACTTAGTCCTTCAAGAAAGGAGAGTGAAATGATTTCTTAAATTTGGGAGGAGAGATTACAACACTATATGAGAGTGTCAATCAAGCATGATACTCCTCATTTCTAGTTCAACTAAATATATGATAATCTAATAATGCTTTGATGCTTCTTCAAAAATATCTGGGAGTAGGTAAGGAAAGACATTAGGTGGCCAAGACTCACAATTAAATTTCTTAGGAAACAATTTATTTATTCATTCAACAAGCATGTATTATCTCTACCATAAATAACATCAACAATTGTTGTTGTAGCACTAACGACACATTAGTGAACACAGCGTAATCTCTGTCCTGAAATACTTCTTAGTTTATGATATTTCATGGGAAAACCATGACAAGAAGTCATTTATCATGATCAATGAAATGATTGAGGCATAACCCGGATGCTGCAGGAGTGGAATGAGTAGATTTCCAAATAGGCTTTGTTGGGTGGGCAGTTACAGAGATTTCTAGGAGGAGAATGTTTGATATTAGTAACAGTGTGAGAGAGGAGTAAATGTTCACTTTGTCATAGCCAGAAGACATAGCACATGCAGAGGAACAGTGGGAAGAACCTGTGGTATTTGCAGGTTTGCAGGGTCATGCTAACATTACAGTGTGCTGTGTGAGGAGGGTGTATGTGGGGTAGAGGTAAGAGATGAGAAGAGATAATAATTAGGCAGGCGCAAGATCATGAAGAGCTAAGGACTTTAACGTTTGTTTTTAGTTGCAGGTAGCACTTGCCGTGCCCCTAGAATTGATCTCAGCATCAATCTGTAATGTGCAAAGTGCTTTTCAAAAGAAAATCAGAGAAATTTGGTTTTCTCAATGGCAGCTTTGGTAAGAAAGTTGGCTTTGGAAGATATGTAGGGTTAAGTTAAGGATGGGCCCTAGAAACTGTGACAAGAGGCCAGGATCCTAGGAGAAAAGGCAGCCAATTAGCGACCCAACAATTAGACAACTCTCTCCCATAGAGAAAACTGGGATAGATAGGGAAAATACACACACACACACACACACACACACACACACACACAGAGCAAAATACAGTAAGTGCTGACACTTTAAGAGAAGCACATAAGCATCCACTTTAAGAGAAGCACATACGCATCCACTTTAAGAGAAGCACATAAGCATCCAAATGGAGGAAAACACTCCGAGCTACTGAAGTCCAGGAAGGCTGCATGGAGGTGACTTTTAAGAATAACTACTGCTTTATGTTAGCCCTGATACAGGATCTGATATGAATCATTTATTTGAGTGGTGATCTCATAAATTCCTAGTTGGGGAGCTGGGAAGTGAGACAGGAAGAAAAAGGAAACCAATTAAGTTGACTTAAGGAGAAGATTGATGTTGCGAGCAACTGGAGAGCAAGACAGCTGGAGACCTCAATTGGGTGGCAAAGCAGGCACTTCAGAGTTGTCCTCCCATAAGGGCAAGAAAACCAGGATACTTTTCCCTCCAATTTCTATCTGTTATTGGTTGAGCACTGTTCCTACGGCCTCAGCTCGCTGAAGCTTACAGCACACCATCAGTGTGCATTGGAATCACGAGTACTTAGGGCACAGAAGAAACATTATCTGCCACAGCCACAATAATTGGATTAGGCCTAAGGAAACCAGAGGCAGAAATCCGTAGAACAGAAAGAACACTATAAGCAAATGCACATTCATTAAAGAGCTTGGGAGATACCAGGGAAATATGCAAATTAGTTGTTGTGAAGGCTAAAGGAAGTAAAGGGAAGTTCAGATGAAATAGGATTGAAAAATGATCATCTAGAGGCCTAGGTTAAAAAGTTTATTTATTTTTTTCCTATGGGCAATTAGGATCAAAAGATAGTTTTGAGCAGTAAAGTGATGCAAACAAATTAAATATTCATAAAACTCAGATTGATGATCAGGTGATGAATTTAATACAAGGAAAAGGGGTCTGATTGGGAGGCCTATTGGCTATTGAAAACATTATAAAGGAAGTTTTGAAGATTGGACTTGAGATTGAAGCAGTAGAAATTGAGGGGAGGAGAATAAAGGAGAGGTATTATACAGGTATATTTCACAAGGCTTGACTAATATTTTGATATAGAACATAAGGCAAAATAAATGATTGCTATGTGAGCCTGTCCCCTGAGATCAAGAGCTCAGTATGGGATCTTACATACTTATTGGAGGTAACAATAAAGGGATGGTGGGTTCTGTTTTGGTTTTCTGTGTTTGCAATGCCAGTTGAACCTTCAGACAAACAGCATGAACTGAGATTTATCATAATAGACCTATTAAAGGAAGTGAGATGAGTTAGCTTAGGGGCAGTGGTAAGTACAAGAGGCACTGCTGCTGAGTAGGTGATGTGTAGGTGCCATTGAGGAGAAATATAAATTATGCCCATGAGGACAAATAAACCAAATCTCCTTAGTTAAAGGCAAATGTCTCTAATGAATGAATTGATGGATTAATGAGTATCACGATTACATATGCTATGTAAAGTATGGTATGGAAGCTATCATCTAATTTTGAAGACTGATGTAAAAAGAGAAGAAAAATAAATTATGCAAACGTCAGAATCTATATTAATGACATCTTAAAATTATTACCACTAAAAGTGAGTAGAAATGAATGTTGAAATATAAAGTGAAATTAGATGAACATGTTCAGTAAATTGTCAGATTATCAGAGGAGTTTTAGGAAATCAACATTCCTAAATAAACAAGCCCCCTAAATCAGTCAAGCTGACCTTCTGTACTACCTACTGATGTATGACAAGAATCGTGTCATTAATTCAACTCCAAAATAATCCTTTAAGTACTCACAGTCTTTAATTTAGTCTTTTCTCAAGAAGTTTAGAAATGACTAAAAAATGTAGTGAAATGAAGCAGCATAAGGTTCAACACTTCTCTTTGTCTAGCCTGCTGGCCTGTCTTCCAATGAGTGAAGACAATTCTGTAAATATTGATTACAAAACCAAAAAAGGAAAACTGAAAAGCTTGGAAGGATCTTTAATCTGCCGTCTCCTGAGTAGTTAAGAGCTGGTATGATGCTCAATGAGAGCACATACTTGGCTTTCCCACAATCACTAACATTCTCTTTTTTTTCTTTGAGACAGCCTCACTCTGTCGCCCAAGCTGATCTCGCTGCAACCTCTGCCTCCTGATTTCAAGCGATTCTCCTGCCTCAGCCTCCTGAGTAGCGGGGACTGCAGGCGCGCGCCATCAAGTCCAGCTAATTTTTGTATTTTTAGTAGAGACGGGGTTTCACCATGTTGGCCAGGATGGTCTCGATCTCTTGATCTCATGATCTACCCGCCTCGGCCTCCCAACGTGCTGGGATTACAGGCATGAGTCACTGCACCTGGCCACTAACATTCTTATTCTTAGTTCTTAGTCATCATACACCTTCCTTAATATGGATTTAAAATATATATACATACACACACACACACACACACACACGTATGTATATACACATATATATACACTGAACCCTACTGAATTTGCATTTTTGCTCCTTTTTTTTTTTTTCCAAGGTGGTGTCTTGCTCTGTAACCCAGGCTGGAGTGCAGTGGCACGATCTCAGCTCACTGCGAACTTTGCCTCCCAGGTCCAAGCCATTCTCCTGCCTAGCCTCCCGAGTAGCTAGGATTACAGACACTTGCCACCATACCTGGCTAATTTTTGCATTTTTAGTAGAGACACTGTTTCAGCATGTTGGCCAGGCTGGTCTCACACTCCTGTCCTCAAGTGATCTGCCCACCTAAGTCTCCCAAAGTGCTGGGATTACAGGTGTGAGCCATGGCACCCGGCCTCGCTCTGCTCTTTTAACATATAATGTGTTAGTTGCACAGTCTTTACCACATTTACAGTAAAAGTTGATGAAGGTGGAATATCTTAGAACTATATTCAATCATCATTAACTCGACTGTTTTTCAGATATGCTGAGATAGACACCTTTGCTTATCCTGAGATAAACTTCTTAAAATGTTATGTAGATAAGGAAAATCAATGGAAATAATTTGTGATAGTACAATAACCCTTCTTTCCGGCTAAAGAAAAGCTACAAATGTTTCTGCATGCATGTAGATGTTTTGCATTTTAACCGAAGTACCTGCTAGCTTGGGGTGATTTTTTTTTATTTCAAAAATGCAATTTATTCCTGGAAAAATGCCATAAAATCTAATTAAATTAGATTTGTGATACTTGCTGAACTAATGTAAATAGTGTATTGTACAAAATAAATTGAATTTTGAAGAGAGAAAAGTGAAGTTTATAACATTTCATATTAATGTAAGTATTGAAAATATCCAGTCTATTAATTCAAGACGTGCTAAAAATGAAGCTAATTATCCTTATTGTAAACTAGGTAGCTCAGTTCTTTATGATGAAGGAAAGACATCGAAGAATCCAAAATACACTTAAGACTACAATTAGAAAAGATATGTTAGATAATTCACCAATACGTTATACTGAAAATGTAATATCTATTTTGTTCCTACCACTATCTCCTATGCATGAGAAAAGAAAGGTAAGGACATTATAAATAGAAACTATGGGAGCCATAAGAGTGTGAGAATTCCTAAGATTTGGAAAGCTCAAAACAAATATCTCTCTGACACTTATAACCTGTGTAATTATTAACCTCCTAAGTCTTTCTTAGAATGTCTCTATGAATGAATGTCTGAGAAGGCTCCCAAGATCACAGAATGTTAGAAACATGGTCTTAGAGAAATAAGGAGATTAAAGACTCATAAAGAGTGTTCAAGTTCAGCTCCTTTATTTTTCATGACAGTTGTTACAGCAGTCCAAAGTTTGAGAAGCATTTTTACAAGTGGAAAATGCATGGACTTCGAAGTCAGGTAGATTATCCGTTGACCTTGAGCAAGTTAATTGCGTTTAGATTCTGAGCCTTGATTCCCATATGTATAAAATGAATATAATAATATATTTCATAAGGAATTTGTTAGTAGTATTTCGGATCAGGTGTATGAATTTTCTGGCCAGTCATTATAATTGTGTTGAATATAAAGGACTGTTATTACTGGCCCCACACCAAAATTTTTCCAGCTAATTATCTCCAATCACAATGAAGAAATCTAACTCATCAATTCTGCAGACAGAAAATAGAGGAACTGGAGATCTTTCTCTCATTCCCTGCATGACATTGAGACACCTGTCTTCAGTCCATTGGTCATTTCTTTCCTCTTGTAGGAAATGAAGTGGTTAAAGGAACACTGGGACACTGAGAAGTCTGGGTTGGATTAGACAAAGCCTTCCCACTGAGGAAGCACATTCAGGGTACTGTTAATTGTGCTTTGTGGAGAGGACCTTGGGCAATGTTTTTTAAAAAATGTAAAACCCTTCTGACCTGTTTACCATCTAAGCAAGTCTAGTGCTGCTACAGAAGCAGCACAGGGAAGCTGGGAGCAAGTTTATAAAGTGTGAAAGTAATGAGCCTTGCTCTTTTTCTGCTAGAAGGACATTAGCAACTCTGTGCCTTTCTTTTTGCATGCCTGAAGGGGAGAATTTACACTGGCCACTATTCTCCTTTTATTTTCTTTTATAGTTTTTATTTTTTCTTTCCCTTAGCTTTTGTCCTTTTCTCCTTGCTCCTCCACTACCAGTCAAGAAGTATGAATTGATCAACTACTGTTTGTAAATGCCAATGTCTACAAAGAACGGGGATGTTAATTTCACTTTTCTCCTGTCAGCATCTTCTGGTAGAAGGCAGGGTATCCAAGGAATAGCACTTCATCGCTCAGCACAGTGAACAGCAATCCATTCATTTAATAGTTATCCAGTGAGTGTATATTATGAGTATGTAACAGCAAATAAGGCAGACACAATCCCTATAGCTAGGAGTTTATATTCTAGTGGCAGATACAACTGAACTAAGGATTGAAGTCTTAGTAGATAAGGATCATGGTGAGTAATTACAGGTGCCAACAGGAACACATTGGAGAGAAACCTACATTTCGCACTTTTGCTACAAGTCCCATGATTTTCTTAAAGGTAGGGGACAAATTCTAACTATTGTATCACTTGAAAAGGAATGAGAATGTTAATATTGGAAAAGTTAAATATTAATCTTACCATATCTTTTAAAAATAAAGGATTTTTAAAATAGTTAATTTTAAAAATCTTAAAATGGAAGCAAGGGAAAGTAAAGTGTAACTCCATAAAGTAAAACATTGCTGTGGTTTTATTTAACAATTTGTACCTAGCTTAGTGTCTGTCATACAGTAAGGTCTAGTTAATATTTTTTAAATAAACAATAAATAAAAAATAATTAAGAAAATATCCTGAAATTTCTACATTTTCATATCTCAGTTCTATGGTGTTTTGTGAAATGTAACTTCTCTACATTATTACTCTTTTTGTCACTTGAAGTAACCATGTGTTGAATACCTAACATGTCATGAAAAATTTTAACACATTATGAGAAAGTTATGCTCTAATATATGAGTAAATAAAGCAATAAAGATCAGAGCTGAGATATGAGCTTTTATCTATTTGACACTGATGAGGCTCACTGTATTCCTATGACATAAAGCTTCTTTAAGGAACTACCTGAATTCTTTCTACACATATTTTACTTTATGACTCAGTGAAAATAAACCTGCTTAGCAGTGGCTGTCTCCATATAAGCTTACTGACAATGTTATTATAATCAGAAGTTAGAAATGAAAAATACCTCTCACAACTCATTTTCTAGCTAGAGGACATAACACTTAGTGTAAATGCCAAGGATTGTTCTCTTGCGGTGCAGGCTTGGTTGCCTGGACGCAGCACTGTATCTTTTTTTTTTTTTTTTTTTTTTGAGACGGAGTCTCGCTCTGTCGCCCAGGCTGGAGTGCAGTGGCGCGATCTCGGCTCACTGCAAGCTCCGCCTCCCGGGTTCACGCCATTCTCCTGCCTCAGCCTCTCCGAGTAGCTGGGACTACAGGCGCCCGCCACCACGCCCGGCTAATTTTTTTGTATTTTTAGTAGAGACGGGGTTTCACCGTGGTCTCGATCTCCTGACCTCGTGATCTGCCCGCCTCGGCCTCCCAAAGTGCTGGGATTACAAGCGTGAGCCACCGCGCCCGGCAGCACTATATCTTATTTTGCAGCAAATAACCGTTCAAGGAAGAATAAATGCTTCTCAATGATGATATGAACTCTCTTACAAATAAATTCGCCTCTCATTTGTCAAGCTTAAATTAACACTGGGCGATGTGCTGTGCTTTCCAGAGGGACTGAAAGTCATGCCTTTGAGACAACCTTATTCTCTTCTGATACATTCCAAAGTTAATAGGCATGTATTAAAGTGAGAATCTACCTAAGAACCTGCTTTAATGTCAGATACCTGGGATATTTTTCTTTAAAGTAAATTATGTCTAAAATTGAAGGCTGCTATTGAGTAGCTTAGAAGTAATTGGGAACATAAAACACAAGACACAATCTCAGTTTTGTTTTTTTTTTAAATCTTTTTTCCTTCTTTTCACAGGTGTTTAATTCAGAGTATCTAATTAAATATTTGATTTAGGACACTTATAACAAGCACACTGGGAATACAGCAAAAGGGAGAGACTAAGGAAATGCTATACAAGGATGTGGAAATTCTGCTGGGGTTTGTGGCCCATCCTTGCATAGCAGAAAGGTTTGGACTGAAATTCCCAAGGGTTGATTTATCATCACCTAATGGTGTAAATTAGATATGCATTCTTTTATTCATTCCTTTCATTCATTCATCTACAGATAATACAAAAATGTATTGAATGGTTTCTATGGGCTATTGATTGTCCTGGACACTGGATACATTTTAGTGATTAGAATATCCAGTATTGTCCTTGCCTTTATGGAGTTAGCAATGGTCAAATAAAAAAAGTCAAAAACAACAAAAAATAATATACATAGCTACGTAGTAATCATCCCTCCTTTCTCCTTTCCTCCCTTTTCTCTTTCTTTCTTTCTTTTTTTTTTTTTTTTTGATGGAGTCTCACTCTGTCGCCCAGGCTGGAGTGCAGTGGCACAATCTCGGCTCACTGCAAGCTCCGCCTCCCAGGTTCACGCCATTCTCTTGCCTCAGCCTCATGAGTAGCTGGGACTACAGGCGCCCGCCACCCTGCCCAGCTAATTTTTTGTATTTTTAGTACATACGGGGTTTCATCATGGTCTCGATCTCCTGACCTCGTGATCGGCCCGCCTCAGCCTCCCAAAGTGCTGGGATTACAGGTGCGAGCCACCGCACCCCGCCCTCTTTCTTTCTCTATTTCTCTCTTTAGATAGAGGCAAAGATATACACACATATGTATGAATGTGTGTAACATGTACATGTTTATATATATTTACAAATTGTGATAAATAATCTAAAGAAAATGAATAAAGAACAATGAGAAAAAGATAGATATAGACAGGCCTACCTAGAATGGTCAGGGAAGACGTTGCAGAAAAGTGACATAAGGAATCTTAAAGAATATAAAAATGCCTAATTTGCAAAAATCAGGGGATTTAGAATTCCTGATAGACACGAGTATGTGAAAAGCTCTGAGATCAGAACAATCTTGAGTGTTCAAGGACATTAAAAGATCTACCATACCTTCACAAAGAGAGAAGTAGCACAAGATGAGTTGGAAGGTCAGACAAGAACAGGGTCATGCAGGGCTTTATAAGAACAGGAAAATTATTGGTACTTTATTATCGTTTCATAATTATTCTGTTATTTTAAGGACAAAAATGTTAATGTAGAGAGAAATTTATGATTTCAAAGATTTTGATGGATTATAAGTGAAGAATAGTTCCAAGAAAATAGAGTGGAAGCATGAGGGAGGCTGTTACAATAGTGCCAGGCAGCTACAGGTGGAGATTTTCATAACAATTGTCAAAGTGGAAATAGACAAAAAATGATATATATATTTGATATATACATTAGGAGGCAGAAAAGGTAAAGCTACACATTTTATTAGTCCATTGCTTATATTCACTGGGAAATTTTTAAATATTATTAGTTAGAATTTTTTGTGGAGTTATAAGTTCTGTAAAAGCTATCAGAGGCTTGGCCGGGCATGGTGGCTCACGCCTGTAATTCCACAACTTTGGGAGGCCGAGGAGGGCTGATCACCTGAGTTCAGGAATTCGAAACCAGCCTAGTCAACATGGAGAAACCCCGTCTATACTAAAAATATAAAAACATCAGCCAGACATGATGGTGAGTGACTGTAGTCTCAGCTACTTGGGAGGCTGAGGCAGGAGATTCACTTGTACCTGGGAAGAGGAGGCTGTGGTGAGCCGAGATCACACCACTGCACTCCAGCCTGGGTGACAGAGCAAGACTGTCTCAAAAACAAACAAACAAACAAAAATAAACTATGAGAGCCTTAATCAAGGATATTAGTATATTACCTACCACTAAGAAAAGTTTAGTGTCATTTCTGCATTAAGTAAAAATTATCTGATCCTATTTATAAAAGCCAGTTTTATTCACTTTTTTCTCACTTTTCCCATTTTAATTTATGTTACAATCTCTGGATTGCTACACTTTAATGATAGAGTTAAACAGCTTTTATTGGAGGCATTTGGATTATATTCTAACTAATGCTTTGAGATTTGGAGAAGAAATTTGTAAAAATACCCGCTGAAGGAGGGTATCTTCAATTAACCGTGTATACATTATTTATTTGATTTTTCAGAAGCTGCATCAGTGGAGTCATTCGGGCTTTATAGAAGGAATTTCAGCCTATAAAAAATACCTGTCTTTGAAAGCTCTTTCATGATCTAATATTATTTCATGGATTTCTAATCTTCCCTTTCAATTATGCCACATAAGATAAGGAAGAGTAAAATCTGCCATTAGAATTGTGTTGATTTTTCTATGCTTTAAGAAATGTGAGGCTGGGCATGGTGGCGCACTTTGGGAGGCTGAGGTGGGCGGATCACTTGAGGTTAGGAGTTCGAGACTAGCCTGACCAACATGGTGAAACTCCATCTCTACTAAAAATACAAAAATTAGCCAGGTGTTATGGCACACGCCTGTAATCCCAGATGCTCAGGAAGCTGAGGCATGAGAATCACTTCAACCCGGGAGGGGGAGGTTGCAGTGAGCCGAGATTGCACGTCTGTACTCCAGCCTGGGCAACAGATTGAGACTCTGTCTCAAAAAAAAATTATAAATAAATAAAAATTTAAAAATAAGAAATATGAAAAATAATTAGGAGATTTGTAGGGCAGAAATATTAATAGTAATAATAAGGACCAATCAGCTTTTTCTTGAATGCATCATTCAAATGGTGAAATTGTTTTTTCTTATTGTTACCACTGATGTTCACTAGAGAGCATTAATACAGCAATTTTTATTCAAATGTAGAGCTTACTTTATTCAAATGTACAGCAAATTTTATTCAAATATAGAGGTTGAGTAAAGAAATAATATTCCATTTTTAACCATGACAGTTCTATTTTGAAAGTACTCTATGGCAAGCTAATTTTCTGCTGAGCAGTTCTGCACTTACAAACACTGCATAATGTGAAAGCTCTAAAATTTAACAAATAAGCAAAAATTTGACCATCTAATTTGTACCAATAACCCAACATCATCTATGTTCTCTAAAATTTCCATAAAAATCCTCAAGGAAATTGAGATGTTTCTGTTCCCCTAATAGCAAACAGATTTTTAAAGCATCCTACTACAAAGTTCAGAAATGCCAAACGTGTTTGATTCTGTATGTCTGTTAGGAAAATGGGGTCTAATTTTCACCTAGATGTTGGTCCACAGCTTAAAATTAGTGTTCAAGCAACCCAATTCCACTTCAAGGGGCTCATTGATTTATCTCATACCTGAACCACACTCTAATTTTCTAAACTTCAACATCACATAGACCGTAAAGATAGGACTGAATCACAATTTCTAAATTTAAGGGGGCAGGTTTCAAAAGATTGGCTAACTGCCTAAAAACTAGTTTAAAAGTACAGTCAGGCCATGATATATGTGCTACACAAACAACATTTCTAGGTAAAATCTGAGTTTAGATTTTTAAGTTAAAATTGCAATATTACAGTTTCCTTGCACATTGGGAAAAAGCGAAGACTATCTAAAATTTCTAAAATTCCTCTTACCCAACTCCATCTTTGGGGAAAAGGCATAAGAGGAAATGCCATTGCATATTACACAGGGAATTGTTAAATACGCAGGGAGCAGGCAGGAGAGGAAGAAAAGGGGAAGAAGGAGAAACAAAGATGCCGATAGGAAATCTCACAGATTTTTTTTTTCTCTGCGTCCATGCGCAGTAGCATTTTGTTGTTTAGGAATATGGGGGAATAAAGTTTGGGACAAAAGTTGCATATAAGCATGTGAGCTTCTTTAAATATGCACTAAATAAGATAATAGAGGGGAAGAAATGTCACCGTCCATATCTTAAATTAGTGGGAAAACAAAGATCATAGCAATCGCCATGACTTCCCATTTACTTTATAGTTTTCTCCTTCACCTTATTTTTGTGTCGTTGGTTATTGTTATTCTCCTGGTGATTCCCAGTAAAGTGACAGAATGAAAAGGAGGGACACTTGTCTGGAAAAGCTTCATAGAAGGAGAAAATCAACTTACTGTATTTCATCCTGTAACCAGAACATAAAAGTATCCAAAGGATGAAAGAGATGTCGGGGCTAGCAGAAGGTCACAGGCTGTCTCCTGAAAGTGGCAAAGGGAAATAAAAGTAGAACCAGAGAGCCTGGACCCATGACAGGCATTTGAACTGAGAAAAGGTCAAGTAGATTTCAAGAGGCCCATGGTAAAATGAGTCTACTAATTCCCACTCTACAGTTATTATAAAGCTTAAAAATATGTAGAAAACAATGTCCAGGACAGTAACCAATACATAGTAAGTTAATGATAAATGGCAGTTCTCATCCCTAAATTATCTTATAAACTGTGGCTGTATAAAAAATAGTTTCATTAATTGAAAGATGATTAGCAATGTTAAATACTTCAGAATTCAAAAGACAGAGGCATTCAAGGGATTTATCAATTTGAAGTTCAATGGCAATGTTGATGAGAAATGTCAGTACTAACATAGTCATAGAAACCAAATTTAGATGGTTTAGGAAGTGAATATGTGTTAAGAAAGTGAGAACAATAAAATAATCCTAGATTTCAAGAACCTTTGCTTTAAAAAATAAAAAAGCTAATACCTTACCCTCAATTGTGGGCAATTTTGCCCTACAGGGGACATTTGGTAATGTCTAAATCATTTTTGATACAGCTGACCATGTGTACATGTCATATCTGTTAAACATCCAACAATGCACTGGACAGGCTCCTCAAACAAATAATTATCTGGCCCAATGTCAATATTGCTGAGTTTGGAAACCCTGAGCTAAAACATTCAAGACAGGGTTTCTCAATTTTAGGAAGAAAAGAAAACGAAGGTGTCTTCTAAATTACAAACACAGAAGAGAGAAAGTTTAGCTGAAAAAACAAATCAAAGTATAAATCTCCTAACACCCATGACCACCCCTGCACCCTGCAAGGACCATCTAGGGCCCTTCTAGAACCAGATGTAAGGACTAAAGCTGGTGTAGAGAAGGGACATGGACTGGTTTCTGAAGCCACATTGGACTTTGTGAAATAAAAAATAGGATATATAGTCATGTACCACATGACATTTTGGTCAGCAAGAGACCAGATATAACCAGATATATGACAGACATTTTGGTCAACAAGAGACCAGATATAACCAGATATATGACAGTGGTTCCAATAATATTATAATACTGTATTTCTATTCTACCGTTTCTATGCTTATATTCACAAATACTTATCATCATGTTACCATTGCCTAAAGCAGTGGTCCCCAACCTTTTTGGCACCAGGGATTGGTTTCATGGAAGACAATTTTTCCATGGATGGAGGAAGGGTGGGGGTGGTGGTATGTTGGGAGGATGGTTTGGGTATTAAACTGTATCACCTTAGATCAGCAGGTGTGAGATCCTTATAAGGAGCACACAACTTAGATCCCCTGCATGTGCCATTCACAATAGGGTTCAGGCTCTTATGAGAATCGAATGCCATGGATGATCTGACAGGAGACAGAGCTCAGGCAATAATTCCTACTCGCCCACTGCTCACCTCCTGCCATGCAGCCTGGTTCCTAACAGGCCACGGATTGGTACTGGTCTGTGGTCCAGGGATCGGGGACCCCTGGCATAAAGTATTCAATAAAGCAATGTGCTGTACAGGTTTGTAGCCTAGGAGGCATAGGATATACCATATAGCTTAGGTGTGTAGTTGACTCTACCTTGTAGGTGTGTGTAAGTACAGTCTATGATTTTTGCACAAGGACGAAATCCCATGACAATGCATTTCTCAGAATTTATCTTTGTAGCTAAAGATGCACGACCATATTTCAATGAACACAGAAAGAAAAGACAGTAGGTTTCTTTTTTTAATGATATCTAGTGGGGTTTTCAATGGAATCTTGGAGAACGTGCTTCATCTTAGGGAGCCTTATCTCAAAAATGTTTTCTGAGCTGTTGAATTTATGCAATTAAATACAATGAATTAAATATAATAGGATATGCTAATGTATACAGTAATTTTGTAATAAATATAAATTATCTTGTCCAAAGATGAAAGTTAATTTATTGTGGCTTTCCCAAAATAATAGCAACTAAATTAAATACACAAAAGTTACAATTTTAAGTATCTTTTGATGTTTAGTATTATATTATACTCAGGAAGACTAATTTTACAATACTGGTCAATTTGTAACTACTTCCAAAGAGACTAAATGTTTCAGTAGAAAATTTACTTCATTAAGCAAGCAAAAGTTGAGATCATAGCACAATTCCAAATATATAATAATATAAGTCTTTCCTAGCACTGTGTAAGTGGATTCAATACTTGTATAGAACTAAATTGCGCAGCATGTAATAAATCATATACTATGAGAGACATCTCTTAGTTACAAATGTAGCTGTTCTGGAATGTGTTTTGCCAAAAAAGCCCATTCCCTCACTACATTTATTGTCAGTCTATTAATAAGCTCTATGCATGGCAAATTGAGTGTTTTCTTTCCTACTGAGAGCGAGCAAAAAGAAAAAGAAACAGGAAATAAATGTCCCTGAATACTACTTTGAAAACTAAATTAAAATATTTATCCTGTTCTCATTTAGCCTATTGATTACATGGGCTACCTTTATGTTTTACAGTCATTGGTAAGGCCATACTGTTTTGGAAGATTTAGTACACATGTTCCAACTAGGTTCGTGTAATGTTCAAGGAATGGGACTCTTCATAGATTCTCTTGCATAAAAATGCCATCTCTCTTGTGTGTCTGTTAAAGTTATCCCACTTTGAATAAGACATTCATGAGGGAACATCAGAGTCTACTTGTAAGCAGTATCAAATGTCTGAAATATTTGTGAAAGTGTGTGTGTGTGTGTGTGTGTGTGTGTGTGAGACAGACAGAGAGAAAAATAATTAGGTGAAAGATTATTTGGCCAAGAAAGAGAGAGAAATCCTTCAGACTTTAACACCTAGCATTTTGTTATAGCTGTTTGAATAACAACTATTTTAAAATCAAATTTTCATTAGCAAATATGTTCAAGGCAGTGTTACCTACAAGAACAAAATTTAGATGTTAATATATCAATAAAATGGCAGCTATGACAATTAAAAAGTTGTGGGAGGGGAATATTTTCAGTTCAAGGAGAAAAACTTCAGATAAAATTTACAAAAAAATGCTAAAACTGCTGTAAATAAGTAAAACAATAATAAGATCTATAGGAAGAAAAAATACCTATGCAGATATAGAAGAGTTCTTAATGTATGCAAATACAAATTTTTTCTTGGAATGAGACTCAAAAATATGTCATTTCTATCAAACCTAAATAATATAAATTGAATTGACATTAATTACCATTTGATAATTCAAAAATTACCAAAATTTTTAAAAATAATTCAAAAAATTATTCTAATGCTCATTAGGATAAAAATATACACAATACCCAGGACATCTTTGAGAAAGAATAATAATGAGAGAGAATTAGCTTTAAAAGAAAATAAAAATGCATTATGAAACTACATTCATTCACATTATTATCAGGTTAATTACAAATAGCTACATAGAAACTAATTAAAAATCAGTAGGAGAAATTTGGATTATTTTGTCAGGAATTCTAGAAAAGGTTTCTCTTTTTGAGATAGATTTAGATAAATATAAATCTAAATACCAACTTTACATAAACTAAAATGAATACTTAATTGGGTTTTCTGATGAAATAAAAGAAAATCTAAAATTTTGGGAATTAAAAAATAACATATAAGTTAATAGAGTTTCTTGTAAATTAATTAAAAATTCTAGAAGTCAAAACTGGTTAGAAATTTATCGATATACATATTTAAAAATCTGTCCCAAGATAAATATGTGTGTGTCTGTGTGTTTTCAAAAAACAACCTATTAGAAAGAACTCCAAGGCAGCAATTTGGCAGGTGATATAAATGCAACTAAAAGAATTGCCATTTGATGTGATAAATAAGACAGGTTCAAAACTCACATTCTGAAGTCAACCAGGCCTAAGTTTATATACTTATATAACTAATCTTTAATATTTAACTATTTGAAGCTTTATTTCATCCATAAAATGGGAATGACAACATTATAGGGTTAACTTGTAGTGGCTGTGACTGTTATTATGACCATAATCATCCTTACACAAGAAAAGCTAAAATAATTGCCATTTAAAAAAATACTTAATGCTAATGAGAATGAAGTGACTTATCCATGGTCACAGAGCTATCAATACCAGAGCTGCAACTTGAGTCTTGTTTTCACTCCAAGCTCAGGTGTTGCTTCTATGAACACTATATTTTTAACTAGAAAATAAGACTATATTAAGCAGCTTATCTAAGGAGCATTAACTAGACTACATTATACTCCTTCAATGTAAATTTATTACATTGTTTTTATCTGAAGTTATTCATTGGAAATATATTGCCATAGTGAAATATGTTTTAGTTTTTTTTTTTTAATTCAGAAGGTAGCCAGATAAACATACAATTTATTGTCATCTCTAGATGCCTAGAGTCCTACCATTAGCTATTTGAAGTGAAATGTTCATAGCCAAAGATAGTTAAAGGAAATTTGATCATAAGGTAATCAGTAGAAATTATATTTCTCCTCTCTTTGCTTCAGGACAAGATTTTTTAAGATTCATGACCTAAGCCAAAAGAATGTACCTTCGAAAAGTCTAGAAAGAGACCAGTGCCTAGTTTGTGTCACAGTACAAAAGCACAATTCCTCAAATTCTGCACGTGAACATCCTATCAAGAAAACCAATGAGGTTTAGCTACTGAAAGTTTCTATAAATTGTGCCTCCTTAAAATAATCCAAACAATGTGCTGTCTTCTCCTCCACAAATCTAAATATGTTTAAATATCTAAGAGTGACCATTTTCACAGCCCAGAACACAAAGAAGAAAAAAAATGGAAAAGATTCATTGGCAGTTTCCTCTAATGGTTTAAAACAATGGTAGCATTAATTGTAATCCCCAAAGGTTACTTCTATAAAAATGCACAGCTAATTTAAAAGCAAATCATTAATACCACTTAGGAAAGCATTCAGCAGGCCCAGACGGAATTTATTTTTTATTCCAGGAATAAGATAGAAAAGTACTGGGTGATAAAGTATGCTTGAGTAACACTGAATACAACTAGGCACAAGAATAATAAATAATTAATTTGGAAGACAAAAAATAATTCATTTGTAGGAACGAACAAACTGCTCATTTCACTTCTGGATAAACCTGGGAGCACATACATTGCTTTTGCTAATTTTCTAATTTTACTGATGAGAAAGCTAAAGTGAAAAGAACATTTTTCCAATGTCACAAAGTTAGTTACTATCAGAGCTGGGTCTTTAACTTGGTTCTTTTGATTTCCTTTTTTGGTGTTGCACCTTGCTGCCTGCCTAGTAGCAGGTTAGTAAGATTTTATTTCACTAGGTGCTTAAACCCAAACTTTCTGGTTGAAGGAAAAAGCCGTTTAATGAAAAATATAGAAATTCTAGTGCAAGTTTGACATTTTCTGCAACATTTTCAAACCTATGTTTGGAAAATGGTACGTAATAAACATTTAAATGTCCAGGAAAATCTAGTACTTACTCAGATTTTACTTGGGTAAAGCCACGCTTTGATCCTTGCCTCCATTTTCTTCTAATCTACTTTTTGTATATTTCATTTCTTATGAGAGAAGTTGAGTTTCAGAATTAAACTATTTATAAATAATAGAAAGCGAGAGATGTGCAGTGTAATAGACATTTGTTTTATCTATTCCCCTTCTAGGAAAAAAGCACGTTCCTTTATTTAGGGAAGTCACTCTTGTATGACTCTTCGCCATGTGGGAAGCTGATCATTTGGAGGATTTCATACTTTTGGCCACAATGATTCATTCAGTAATGGATACATGGTCCCAATTTGCTCAGTGTCCCAAAGTTTTTCAAGTGATAGTGGAGTAAAATGGTATTCTCTTTACATAGGTTGCTGGTTTCTGAATATATGTTTCTAGACCTTTCAACATGTCATTTGTCTCCACAGAGAGAAAGTTACTTTGAGAATAAAACTATATGGGGAACTATCATACATAAAGAAACATGTATCAAATTCCAAGGACATTCTTTGACCTCCTGCATCTAGCCATGACTGAAATCCAGACATTTACCCTGGAATCTTCAATGAAACTCGTGAATTCCCTTTATGCTTCAGTGTTGGAGATTAGTTTGTTTTATTTCCAAACAAAGATTCCAGATAAGTACCAGCATGTGAAACCAGATTAAAGAAGCAAGAAAATCACACTTTTTCTGTAATAATTCAATCAAACTTTCACATGCACTATGCAATCACTTTCACTTTGCACTATGCAATAATTCAATCAAACTTTCACATGCACTATGCAATCACTTTCACTTTGCACTATGCAATAATTCAATCAAACTTGCACTGTGAACTTTTGAGGACAAGATTTTCTTTCCAGTCTGCTATAGTCTTTATTATAGCACTTACCATCCTGTTGATGATATTAGTTATTGCCAATTTTACTGCTTTATAGTTCTCATTTCTATAAAAGTGAATTACTAAACTCCAAGAGGAAAATATCTATGATGTGAATTACCCTCATTCTTTTAGTTTTTGCATTAGATAATTTATTTCTCTGAAAGGAGTCAGAAGACTTAAGTTTTGGGGGACTTGCACTGCTGAGGAGTCAATTCTGCAAAGGCAATGCAAATAGAAGCATTCTCCAAGTCGTTGCTGAATTCCAAGAGTCCATAAAATTCTGTTTACCCAGATGGTATATTTTATATTTTTGACTAAGCCTATTTATCACTTGCTATATTTGCTCATGTCCTTGGGTTTTTGGGAGTTAAATGTTCTTAGCAATCTGAATTCCAAGTCAGAAATCTCAGGAATAAACATCAGCTCTTTGAATGTACAAACTCTGCTTTCTCCCCACTCAGCTCCCCATTACATAGAGTGCATAGTTTAATCCCTTTAACATATTTGCATTCAAATTGCATGTTTAAATCTATATATTTAAGAACATGTGGCCAGACGCAGTAGCTCACGCCTGTAATCCCAGCAGTTTGGGAGGCTGAGGACGGTGGATCATGAGGTCAGGAGTTTGAGACCAGCCTGACCAACATGGTGAAGCTCCGTCTCTACTACAAATACAAAAAAAATTAGCCAAGCATGGTGGCACATGTCTGTAGTTCCAGCTACTCAAGAAACTGAGACAGGAGAATCTCTTCAATTTGGGAGGTGGAGGTTGCAATGATCCGAGATCGCGCGACTGCACTACAGCCTGGGTGACATAGTGAGACTCCATCTCAAAAAAAAAAAAAAAAAGAAAATGTATATTTGGGCTGTTGAAGTACTGTGTATTTTGAATATAAGATGAAAAGTCAGGAGGTTTTCGTGGGCAATATTAGTAATGCTTAACATGTATGTATCACTGTACTGTTATTAAGGAATGTTTAAGTTATACTTTCACAAACTATTTCACATGAAAACTGATGATGGGGTGAAAGGGTTAGGTGACATACACAATGCAAAAGAATAAGAGAATAATGGAGAGAGACTAGAAAAATAAAAACAGAATTGTAAGTCAGTTGATATATTCTGTCCACCATGCTTTGCTTCTTTTCCAATTTTTCAGCAAGATCCTGGTTTTTCTTTAGTTTTGGGTTTTGGGCTAAAACAATCCTTCATCCCCTGTTTAGTAATAACACTAAAAATCATCTTAACTTCCAAACTTTGAAGATAAAAACTTCTTTTAATAATGAACTCTCTTTCTGTGGGTACTGCCCTTCCCATGATTAAACTCTGAATCCATCTCTGGAGGAAGCTCTCTTCCAGGTGAGAAAAAAAGATCCAATTATATAACTTTCTCTTAATTCCACAGCTTGTATAAATAATGCTAGAAAATGAAATCGTCTGAGAATAGCTCCTGCATTCATTTTGACTTCACATTTGAATCTCAGGAGCTATTTTCAATGGAGGTCTTATCTATTTGTTTCTTTCCATCTTTTCCAATGATGAAATGCTTCTTTAGAAACTTTCACTTCTCTAATATAAAGAATATAGTATAATTTTCCCCTCAATAGTTGTCTGCATTTTTCAGGTAATTTTCATTTTTTTTCCTCATAAAATCAATGACTAAAAGCTGGTGAGAAAGGAGTTAACTATAGGCACCCATATATTTCTTCTGTGCTCTGTCACTAGTTAAGAGGATTTTCCTTCCCTGCAGATCCCCATCTCTATCTGTAGTTCTCAGCCTTTGATAGTTCCCATTGATCGATTTTCCTTATTAATAATATATTGCCCCAGCTCCTGAGTTCAGCTTCTACCTCATTTTCTAAGCAGACGTTCCCCCATTTCTAGCTCCTCCTGTTTGTGAAGTGTGGAGACTTCATACTTGCTCTGAATGTAAGTTAGTAAAATTCTTCTGAAAAATAATTTTTTGAGTTTCAAATGTTTGATAAATGATCAGACTATCTGCATCAGTAAAATTACACTCAGAGATCTGTCTAAAATAACTTGAAAAATTATGTATAATGACAATTACATACATGAAGTAGTAAAAAAAATGGAAGCAAACGAGCTAACAAATGATAAGACTATAATAAAGAATTACTATTGTATTAGTTCACTTTCACACTACTATAAAGAAATACCTGAGATTAGGTAATTTATAAAGGAAAGAGGTTTAACTGACTCACAGTCCCACGTGGTGTCATGGGCGGTGGTACTCAGCAAATTTACAATCATGGCAGAAGGCAAAGCAATCATGTCCTTCTTCACAAGGTGGCAGGAGAGAGAAGAATGAGAGCCAAGCAAAGAGGGAAGCCTTTTGTAAAACCATCAGAGCGCATGACAAATTTTTTACCATCATGAGAATAGCATGGGGGGAAATGCCCCCATGATTCAATTACCGGGTCCCTCCCATGACATTTGGGGATTATGAGAACTACAATTCAAGATGAGATTTGGATGGGGACATAGCCAAAGTATATTATTCTGCCCCGACCCCTCCCAAATCTCATGTCCTCACATTTCAAAACATAATTCTGTCCTTCCAACAGTCTCCCAAAATCTTAACTCATTCCAGCATTAACTCAAAAGTCCAAGTCCAAAGTTTCATCTGAGACAAGGCAATCCTTTCCACCTATGAGCCTGTAAAATCAAAAGCAAGTTAGTTACTTTCTAGGTACGATGGAGTACAGGCAATGGGTAAATACACCCATTCCAAATTGGACAAATTGGCCAGAACAAAGGGGCCACAGGCTCCATGCAAGTCCAAAATCCAATAAGGCAGTCATTAAACCTTAAGTTCCAAAATGATCTCCTTTGACTCCATGTTTCACATCGAGATCATGCTGATGCAAGAAGTGGGCTCTCACTGTCTTGAGCAGATCTGCCCTGTGGCTTTTCAGGGTACAGCCATGCTCCTGGCTACTTTCTCAGGCTGATGTTGAGTGTCTTTGGCTTTTCTAGGTACACGGTGCAAGCTATAAGTGGATGTACCATTCTGGGGTCTGGAGGATGGTGGGCCTCTTTTCATAGCTCCACCAGGCAGTGCCCCCATGGGGACTCTGTGTGAAGTTCCAACCCCATATTTCCCTTCTGCACTGCCCTAGTAGAGGTTCTCCTTGAGGGCTCTGCCCCTGCAGCAAACTCTTGCCTGGACATCCAGGCATTTCCATACATCCTTGAAATCTAGGTGGAGGTTCCCAAACCTCAATTTTGTACTTCTATGCACCCACAGGTCCAACATCACATATAAGTGCCAAGGCTTAGGGCTTTTATCATCTGAAGCAAGATGTAAGCTGTATGTTAGCCCCTGTTTGCATGGCTGGAACTGAAGTAGTTGGGATTCAGGGCACCATGTCCAGAGGCTGCACAGAGCAGGGGTCCCTGGGACCAGCCCAGGAAACCAGTTTGCCCTCCTAGGCCTTAGACCTGTGATGGAGTGGGGGAGGAAGGTGCTGCCATGAACGTCTCTGATACGCCCTGGAGACATTTTCCCACTTGTCATAGTGATTAACATTTGGCTCCTCGAATTTCTCCAGCTGGCTTGAATTTCTCCCCAGAAAATGGGTTTTTGTTCTTTATCTCATTGTCAGGCTGCAAATTTTCCAAACTTGTATACTCTGTTTACACTTGAATGCTTTGCTGCTTAGAAATTTCTCACATGTGATACCCTAAATCGTCTCTTTCAAATTCAAAGTTCTACAGATCTCTAATGCAGGGGCAAAGTGCTGCCAGTCTCTTTGCTAAAGCCATTTAACAAGTGTCTAGGAAGTTCCAAACTTTCCCACATCTTCCTGTCTTTTGAGCCCTCCAAGTCTCTAGGAAGTTCCAAACTTTCCCACATTTTCCTGTGTTCTTCTGAGTTCTCCAAGCTGTTCCAATCTCTGCCTGTTACCCAGTTCCAAAATCGCTTCCACATTTTTTTAGTATCCTTATAGCAATACCGTGTTACCTGGTACCAATTTACCGTATTACTTCATTTTTATGTTGCAATGAAGACATACCCAAGACTGGGTAATTTATAAAGAAAAGAGATTTAATATCCTCACAGTTCCACATGGCTGGGGAAGCCTTCAGGAACTTACAATCATGGTGGAAAGGAAAACAAGCATGTCCTTCTTCACAAGGTATCAGGAAAGACAAGAATGAGAGCCGAGTGAAGGGGGAAGCCTCACGTAAAACCATCAGATCTCCTAAGAACTTACTATCACGAGAATAGCATAGGAGAAACTGCCCCCATGATTCCATTACCTCCCACTGGGCCCCTCCCAGGACACATGGGGATTATGGGAACTACAATTTAAGATGAGATTTGGGTGGGGACATGGCCAAATCATATCCACTACATAGCTACTCAGAGAAATGAGAATTAGATATTACAAAGATTTGAAAGATAAAAGATTTTTAAAAATTGTAAAATGCATTTACTATGGGAAAAAATATAATCTTGAGAAGAAAGTCATACTACACAATTATTGTATGAGTCATTCTCACACTGCTATAAAGAACTTCCTCGGACTGGGTAATTTATGAAGAAAAAAGGTTTAATTGACTCATAGTTCCACAGGCTGTACAGGAAGCATGATTGGGATGCCTCAGGAAACTTGCTGTCACGGTAGAAGGCAAAAGGGAAGCAAACATGTCTTACGATGATGGAGCAGGAGAAAGAGAGAACAAAGGGGAAGTGCCACAAACTTTTAAACCATCAGATCTCATGAGCACTCACTCACTATCACGAGAACATCAAGGGGAAAATTTGCCCCCATGATCTAATCTCCTCCCACCAGAGCCCTCCTCCAATTTAACATGAGATTTTGGCAGGGACACAAATCCAAACCATATCCATTACCTATAAAATGTAATTACTAATATCATAAATATATGCACAGGTAGATGGCTAGATAAAATACATCAAAATGTTAAAAGTGATTATCTTTGGAATGCAAAACTCAAAATTTATTATTTATATTATTATTTATTTAGTTTAGATGATTTTTCCCTTTCCTATTTTTCTAAACAACTTAATCATCTTAATGAATTTTTTGTATTTATTTAAAGGATTAACTGTCTCACACTTGTATCTTGATGTGGATTAAGAATTTCAGGTAAAAATAATTTTTTTCTTGCCACTGCATATACTTCAGCGTTATCTTCTGCCAAGGATTACCATTATGACAAATAATTTTAATTAAATATTTTTTTCCTGAAGCCACTTTGTTCTTATTTTCCCAGAAATGTTTAAGATTTTGTATAATTTTATTTTTCAGAAATGTTTCCTATTATCTACAAATGTGTCATAATCATCATCTTGCTTAAATGTGTATGAATTCTTAATTTATGAAGATTAAGGTTTTTCTTCATTATTGGAAATTTTAAAAACATTATTTTTGGAATATTTTATGTCCTCATTATGTTTTTCTCTTTCTTTAGAAAACTTTATAGAATGATGTTTTGATTTCAGTATCCATCACTTATCTCAAACATTTTTCATTTTTGTTAATTAATGGGAGAGATATTATTCCGGACATTATTTTGTAAATTATATAATATTTTAATTCCTTTAGCTATTTAGAAATTTTTATACAGTCTTTTTATTTTGAAATCTATACATTTAAGTGTAGGCCTTTTAATATTTCTTTACATATTTTTCAAAGAATTATTTAAGAAATTTTCAGGTCTACAATTGCTGATTTTTTTTTTCACAGAAAACTGTTTTGTTTTATGGATGCGATGTTTTCTCATGCCTCTGAAGCTAAGAATAGTGCTTGTTTTAAAGTCTGTTTTTTGCTTACTAACTCCTTGTTTAAGTATTTATACTTTGGTTTATCATGTTGATGCGTCTCACATATTGTTCTAATTTTTATTTTCATTTCTTAGAAATTGTTGGTGATGGTTAGTTTTCTGCTTGCTTTAGCATTTGAAATTCCCTGTTCGCCTGTCAGTGGCATTGTCTCACTTTACTATCAAATGCATCTGGTGATTGTGGAAAATCTGCCTAAATTACTGGGAGAATTAAAAAGCAGGTATTCCATAAATTAAGGTTTTCTCTTAGAAATAGGCTGCCTCCCCTCTCCTTTGAGGTATATGTCTATTTCAGGCATTACTCTTTCTCTCAAGAGCATTAATATTATTTTTTAATTTATTAACCAACTTCAAAGAAAAGTTAACAGAACAGTATAATGAATCTGCAAATGCCCTCTACCTAGGTTCACGAATAGTTACTATCTCACCATATTTATAAAAGCTTTATTTTAAAATGTTATGGCTGAATCCCAAATCATAGGGAAATCTGAACCTATATTTCATCAACCAAGAAATAGAATATCTAGAATACATTGGATTTCAACACACACACACACACAAAAACTGAGCTCAGTGGTCCTAGAAACACTCAAATCCAATGTACTGAAAATTACAGCTGTGCTGACAAGTAGACAAGAATGGAGCAGAAAGATTCATGCTGACTCTGCAGCCCCAGCTGTGCAAGTGCAACATCTGATCCAAGCATCTGTCTGCAGCCCGTTGAACAGATCCCACAGAATCTAATACAGATGATAATTGTTTTAAAAAGGCAGCAGGTGCTGAGTGCGTTTCTAAGTTGGCACAATCCTCACCAAGTTTTGTTCTACCTTGTATGCCAACACTGGATTCTTTTTCCAATTAGCAATCACATAGCAATGAGGCAGAATAGCTCAAGTTGCATTTCTCCTGGTATTTAACATTTTATTATTGAATGTATTAATAGACAGAAAAGAACACTTCTGAATAAATAAGGTAAAAATATATGTTGTATTTTTAGAATATTAGAGCATGAAGTTTCAAAAAAATGTAAAAAGAACAATGCCAGATATTTCTGGTTTAAAATCCACCTACATATATGAATTGGTAGCTAAAGTCAATTTTATCTCTAAAGGTCATATACTTCTTTCATAATGATATGGCTTCAATTCTTTTGAGAGAGTAAAATTACTGAGCAATGTACAGCTCTCATCCATGCAGAAAATACATTTCTCCAAGATACAAGAATATAGATTTTAAGTGTCAAGATTTCTGATAAAACTATGACCCACATCTCCCAAACAGATGAATTTGCAATTTAAGTCATTATAGAAGCAGTATTATTTCATATCTTTTATCATAAGAAGCCCATTGTTTTATGAAAGTGGTCTAAGTAAAAAAACAATAACGTTTGGAAAAATCACCTAATTGTTTCACTATTTGCATCCAGCAGGTTAAAAAAACATACTAACTAAAAGGCAACTCTGCTTATTTGAATGTTTTGGGGTAACTGAGGATTACGGTGAATGCATTTTCTGACAGTTTGTACAAAGTCTTTCTAAAAATATTTCATGCACATTTTTACTCAGGAAGAACATTTATGATCAAGGGTTCTTCACTTTAATCCAGACCCTCTCCCCAAGCAATCCATGGGTAGAATTTAAGATATCAGTGAATTCAGTTGGAGAAAAATTATATCATTATTTTTATTAATCTATAACTAAAGTTGGTATTTTTATCCATCAAAAATGCCAGAAACAAGTCATTGTAAAAGTTCTTGTGACTTCATTACAAATAGAAAAACACAGATATTTTCACATCACATTATAGTTGTAGCAGATAATCTAAAAATGTATCTTACACTTCTCAGCACCTTAAAATCATGAAAGTTGTCAGCCCCATTATTTTATTTCTTTTGCTACATAACACATTTACTACAAACTTACTCGTTTAAAACTACGTGGGTCAGATGGACTGGCATGCTTTTACTGGGTCCTACGTTTACAAGATTACCATCAAACCAGCTTCCTCTGGATCCTCTTCCAAGTTCATCTGGTATTGGCATGATTCACCTTCTTGCAGTTGTAGAATGCATGGTCGCTTCCCTCTTTAAGGCTGGCAGGACAGTGTCTCTGCTGCTTCCAGTCTCTGAACTTTAGATCCTCTTTCAAAGGGTTTGTTTGATTAGACCCAGTCTACCTAGGATCTTTTTGATTACTCAAAGTGAACTGATTATGGACCTAATTACAACTGCAAAACTCCCTCTCACCTTTGCCATCTAATCTAATCTGATCTAATCTAATCGCATCACAGGAATGACATTCATCATATTTCATAGATTCTACTCATATTCAAGGAGAACAGGTTTATATCGGCAGGACTCTTGGGATCATGCTACAATCCTTCCTACCATATTATATACAATACACTAATAAAGAAGCACATATATTACAACATCACAATTTTAAAAATATTTCAATAATTTTATTTAAATCAATTTTTTTCATCTTATGCATATTTTATGTATTTAAAAATATGTTGTGAGTTCCATAGGCTTGAATGGGCTGCCAAAATTATGTTTAGAATATGAAAAGATTTAAATCCTAGTTTTTTTTAAATTATACTTTAAGTTTTAGGGTACATGTGCACAACGTGCAGGTTTGTTACTTATTTCTTTAGATTAGGTATATCTTAATTATCCCCCACCTCCCCACCCCACAGGCCCCAATGTGTGATTTTCCTCTGTGAATTCCCACCTATGAGTGAGAACTTGCAGTGTTTGGTTTTTTGTCCTTGAGACAGTTTTCTGAGAATGATGGTTTCCAGCTTCATCCATGTCCTTACAAAGGACATGAACTCATCATATTTTATGGCTGCATAGTATTCCATGGTGTATATGTGCCACATTTTCTTAATCCAGTCTATCATTGATGGATATTTGGGTTGGTTCCAAGTCTTTGCTATTGTGAATAGTGCCACAATAAACATACGTGTGCATGTGTCTTTATAGCAGCATGATTTATAATCCTTTGGGTATATATCCAGTAATGGGATGGCTGAGTCAAATGGTAATTCTAGTTCTAGATCCCTGAGGAATCACCACACTGACTTCCACAATGGTTGAACTAGTTGACAGTCCCACCAACAGTGTAAAAGTGTTCCTATTTCTCCACATCCTCTCCAGCACCTGTTGTTTTCCTGACATTTTAATGATTGCCATTCTAACTGGTGTGAGATGGTATCTCATTGTGGTTTTGATTTGCATTTCTCTGATGGCAAGTGATGATGAGCATTTTTTCATGTGTCTGTTGGCTGCATAAATGTCTTCTTTTGAGAAGTGTCTGTTCATATCCTTTGCTGACTTTTTGATGGGGTTGTTTTTTTCTTGTAAATTTGTTTGAGTTCTTTGTAGATTCTGGATATTAGCCCTTTGTCAGATGAGTAGATTGCAAAAAATTTCTCCCATTCTGTAGGTTGCCTGTTCACTCTGATGGTAGTTTCTTTTGCTGTGCAGAAGCTCTTTAGTTTAATGAGATCTCATTTGTCAATTTTGGCTTTTGTTGCCATTGCTTTTGGTGTTTTAGACATGAAGTCCTTGCCCATGCCTATGTCCTGAATGTTATTGCCCAGCTTTTCTTCTAGGGTTTTTATGGTTTTAGGTCTAACATTGAAGTCTTTAATCCACCTTGAATAAATTTTTGTATAAGGTGTAAGGAAGGGATCCAGTTTCAGCTTTCTACATATGGCTAGCCAGTTTTCCCAGCACCATTTATTAAATAGGGAATCCTTTCCCCATGTCTTGTTTTTGTCAGGTTTGTCAAAGATCAGACAGTTGTTGATATGCGGCATTATTTCTGAGGGCTCTGTTCTGTTCCATTGGTCTATATCTCTGTTTTGGGACCAGTACCATACTGTTTTGGTTACTGTAGACTTGTAGTATAGTTTGAAGTCAGGTAGCCTGATGCCTCCAGCTTTGTTCTTTTGGCTTAGGATTGACTTGGCAATGTGGGCTCTTTTTTGGTTCCATATGAACTTTAAAGTAGTTTTTTCCAATTCTGTGAAGAAAGTCATTGGTAGCTTGATGGAGATGGCATTGAATCTGTAAATTACCTTGGGCAGTATGGCCATTTTCATGATATTGATTCTTCCTACCCATGAGCATGGAATGGTCTTCCATTTGTTTGTGTCCTGTTTTATTTCATTGAGCAGTGGTTTGTAGTTCTCCTTGAAGAGGTCCTTCCCATCCCTTGTAAGTTGGATTCCTAGGTATTTTATTCTTTTTGAAGCAATTGTGAATGGGAGTTCACTTATGATTTGGCTCTCTGGTATTGGTGTATAAGAATGCTTGTGATTTTTGCACATTGATTTTGTATCCTGAGACTTTGCTGAAGTCGCCTATCAGCTTAAAGAGATTTTGGGCTGAGACAATGGAGTTTTCTAGATTTACAATCATGTCATCTGCAAACAGGGACAATTTGACTTCCTCTTTTCCTAATTGAATACCCTTTATTTCCTTCTCCTGCCTGATTGCCCTGGCCAGAACTTCCAACACTATGTTGAATAGGAGTGGTGAGGGAGGGCATCCCTGTCTTGTGCCAGTTTTCAAACGGAATGCTTCCAGTTTTTGCCCATTCAGTATGATATTGGCTGTGGGTTTGTCATAGATAGCTCTTATTATTTTGAGATACGTCCCATCAATACCTAATTTTTGAGAGTTTTTAGCATGAAAGGTTGTTGAATCCTAGTTCTAAAAGTACACCATTTACTCAATTTCTCAGTCCAAATTTAGAACTCATTTGGCCTCTACTTTTTCTAATAATCCACATTTAATATATCGGTTTGTCCTGTCAGCTCTCCCTTCAAAATATGTCTTAAATTCAAGCACTACTCTAACTTCTAACATCTATTCCAAATTATGCCTCCATTATCTCTCAATGTGACTGTTACAATAGCCTTCTAAGTAGATTTCTTGCTTTTATTCTTGTTTTTTTCTCCACATATGATTATCTTTCTAAATAATGTAAATCAAGTCAGGTCCCAGGATATCATCTCTGCGGAGCAAAGACTTTTATTATCAGAATATTATCTCCATCCTGCCCCCCAGCTCTTAGTTTCCACGCCTTAATCCTCAGACTCTGTGAATAGTTGCATGGCAAAAGGGACTTTACAAATGCAATAAAGTTACAGACATTAAGATAAAGAGATTAGCCTGAATTATCCAGGTGAGCTCAATCTAATCATATGAGCATCTACTGGCAGAAAACTTTCTCCCACTGAGGAGAGATGAGGGAGATATGCAGAGGAGGAAACCAGAGGGGCTCGGAGTGCAAAGAGGACTTGGCCTGCTGTTGCTGGCTTTAAAGTTGGAGAAAAGGAGTCTTAAGCTGAGGAATACAGGTGCCCTTTAAAATGGCACTCAGCCAACTTCCATCAAGGAAACAAGGACCACAGTTCTAC
This sequence comes from Hylobates moloch, assembly GCF_009828535.3. Classification (NCBI taxonomy): domain Eukaryota; kingdom Metazoa; phylum Chordata; class Mammalia; order Primates; family Hylobatidae; genus Hylobates; species Hylobates moloch. The sequence continues at coordinate 23,053,338 of NW_026652286.1, forward strand.
AACAGCATAAAACTGAAATATACCTAAACCCTAAAGGAGCCTGGAAGAAGAATCTTTCCCAGAGCCTCCTGGAAGGAACGAGGTCCTGCTGACACCTTGATTTTAGCTCAGTGACACATGTGCCAGACTTCTCACCTACACAACTGTAAGGAAACAAATTTATGTTCTTTTAAGACACTAAGTTTGTGGTAATTTGTTACAGAAGCAATAGAAAACCGATACAATAATCCATATGGGCTTAGGTAACCAAGCCTCTATCTACCTATCTAAACTGATTACCAACTCATTTATTCCTCACTTACTCTGCTTAGCCACATGGGTCTTTTTTCCTCTTAAGCATATAAATTTGTGATAATTTATTATATAGCAATAGAACATTGATACAATTGAGATATTTCTTTTGACATTATCTAGTAGCCAATAAATACTTGACAATGTATTTGTCCTAGACAGTTAAGACACTCCTAAGCAGCATTGAGAATCTGATACTAATAGAGTTAACTTCATTTTGAGTTACCTATTTCTATTTGAGGAATGATAGAAATTTTAAACAATTATATTAAGTTCTTAGATATTTGCCTTCATCCCTCAGAGAAATGAATAAAAACTTTGAAGTCCAACAGAACTCTGTTCAAATTGCAATTTTGTAACAGTAGGCAAACCCTTTAATATTCCAGAGTGTCACTAACCTCATTTGTAAAACAAGGATAATCTTTAATGAGGGAAGCAGTTAGGGAAAAACAGGGCTATCATACTCATATCTCACTTACCAAACGCCCAACATCTAGGAGGCACTCACAGAGTGTTAGTTTTTCTGTCTTTATCCCAGAGATTGGTAAGAAACATAGTAAAGGGTTGTAAAAAGTCACAGGATGAAAATATCACTTAGATACAGCAAACTCCAGTGGACAAGCAGGCTGGTCACTAAATTCCAAACACTGACAATTTCCTCCTGCTTTTCAGACCACACATTTGTTTTTTTTTTTTTTTTTTTTTTTTGAGATGTCCTATGTAATCTATAAACTCAGCAAGGTATTAATCCACTCTGCATGCATTTCTTTATGATCTGAACTGTACAATATTTTACCTACTATTTTACCAGTTTTCATGTTATTATCTTTTATAATACCCTCTTAAGTACCTACAATCTAAAGAGATTATGATCTCTAGCCTCTGAATGTTCAAAATCACCATGCAATCAATCCCTCAATTGCAGTTTATTTCCCAAATGATCCAAAATATTCCCCTCACCTCTAGTTATTAAAGAAAAAACAACTCTATTTTTAAAAAGCTGAAATCTTGATATCACTACATCAGGATATAAACAGACAGCTGTTTCTAAACCTTCTGGGTTTTATGGTGCTTGAAGTAATAAAATCATGTATAATTCTAATTCTAATCATTTTCATATCTTTAACAAATGACCAATTTTTGTCTTAACTTGTAACAAAAATCTCTGTTGGCACAAATAAGCCCAAAGTCTTAATTACACCAGTGTAAAATAGAAACAAAGATGTTTCAATGAAAGCATCTTTTCTTTTGCATGGTTAATTGCCACTTCACAATAAAACAACTGATGTCCAAATGAATCATAAACCTTATTTTTTCTGCAACACACTATGCTTTCAATGCAATAAGATTATGTATGGCCTAGATTTTTAAAATTTATTTTTTTGGCTCATTTTATGTTTATTATTGGAACTTAGTCTAAGAATCCAAACAAAATGAGAAAAAAATAGGGTAAATGCCAAGGAACATCTTTATTGTTTTGGAAAAAATCTTTCCACTAAATTCTCAACTCATATGACAGTCAAAAAGTTACGAAAAAAAGTAGGCCAGGCGCGGTGGCTCATGCCTATAATCCCAGCACTTTGGGAGGCCGAAGCAGGTGGATCACCTAAGGCCAGGAGCTCAAGACCAGCCTTGCCAAGATGGTGAAACCCCGCCTCTACTAAAAATACAAAAATTAGCCAGGCCTCGTGGTGCACGCCTGTAATCCCAGCTACTCAGGGGGGGGGGGGGGGGGGGTGGGGGTGCTGAGTCAGGAGAATGGCTTGAATTCAGGAGGCAGAGGTTGCAGTGAACTGAGATCGCACCACTGTGCTCCAGCCTGGGAAACAGAGGCTGAGGCAGGAGAAACACTTGAGCCCAGGGGTGGAAGTTGCAGTGAGCGGAGAGCGCGCCACTGCATTCGAGCTTGGGCAGAGAGTGAGACCCTGTCTGAAAAACAAAATGAACAAACAAACAAAACAAAACAAAAAAGAAAAAAGTATTTGTTTAATAAGTTAAACCATCACTTCTAGGAAATTACTAAGGGTGAGGACAAAGTTTCAGCTAACAGAATATTTAAGAGAACATTTTATAATAGTGCAAAATATGAAATTATTTATGTAAATAAAATATTAGGGATATTTTATTGACTATTAAGTAGACACTGAAATTAAGGGAATTCTCATAAGTTCTTACCAACTGGCTTTTGTATCTCTATATTGTCATCCTTCCAGTTATGATGTGTGAATGGTCTGGCTTCTATCTTGGCGCTGACCTCTTTGTATATGTATCTTTCTACATTTTGCTCAATGACACGTAATTACTAAGTAATAGAGATAAGATTATATCCAGAAATTACTATCATTGTTTAAAAGTCTTTATTCAAACTCCAATTAACATAGTTAAATTTCTAGAGTCCAATAACATTTTTCCCACTCTCTTTTAGACTTACATAATTTGCACTTTTATCCACACTGCTCTTTTGAAATACATTTTGTTAAAGTTACCAGTGACCTCTTGACTACTAAAGCCAATGGTCAGTTTTCAGTTCATATCTTACTGTAACACATGGGCAGTATCCTACACAATTGTAGACTCTCTTCTTGAAACTCTTCACTTGCCTTCTGGGAACTCATCACTTTTGTGCCTCTTTCTGTCTCAGTGTGCTTTCCTTTTGAACCTCTATTGTATTTTCTTCTCACATCCTCAACCCCAGCGGTAGGTGCAGTAGGAATGCCCCAGGTATCAGCTAGAGGAATTCATCCCTATTCTGTTCACTCTTATGCTCTAGACTATCTCAACTAATCTCATGGGCTATAAATGCCATAGCTAAGCTAAAGACATGCAAATTAGTATAAATAGGATCTCTTCACTGAATTCAGACTTATATAGGGAAGTGCCTACTTAACACTGGGATGTACTATAGACAAACAGAATATTCATATCCAAAATCAAATCCCTGAATGTTCTGCCTTCCCCAAACCTGCCTGCTTTTCCCTCAATAGTCCTTTTTTGGGGGGGTGTAATGAAAACTTCTTTTAACTACCCAGACCAAAAAAGAAATCTTATGGTTTCCTGTGACTTATCTGTCTCACTCCCAGCATTCAATTCGGTAAAAATAGTATTAAAGCCACTTAAAAAATATATCCAGAACATGATGGCAAATATCCCCTGCTACCACCATGGACAAAGCCAACATCATCTATTCTTGCCTGCCATATTGCTCTAGCCTCCTAACTGGCCTCTGTCCTCCTTCACTTGCCCCACTGAGAGTCTATTCTCAGATAAGTGCTTACCACCTTAGAGTAAAAACCAACTCCTTATTTGTCACTAAGGCCCCACATATTTTGTTCTCCACCACTACTACTACCATTCTGACTTAGCACATTAGTTCTAACCTTTGACACAATTCTAAATTTTCCACATTAAACATGTATTTCTATTGTAGCAAAAATAAGCCAATAAAAGTTATGTAAATTTTTGATATTTTTGCTCTTTTCCTACCAACTAGCTTGAACTCTATCACTTATTAAGGTTTCTGATACTAGATTATTTGCTACCTATCAAATGACGTGGCAGGCATAAAAACTCAAAATGCATACAGCATCATTCAAAACATAAATATTTACTACTATTTATTATATAGGAATAACTGTGAAGGTATTGTTGACATCTGAGTTATTTTTCATGAAAAATCAATCACTTCGACTCTTTCTTATGAGATTATTATGAATCTCTTAGTTTAGGTATCAATTGACCTTCATCTAGAATACTGAATCTTATTCTAGCATTATTTCTTACTAAAGTAAATGTTTTTTCATTTGTCTTTCACTTTGCATGAGGACATATACATAGTTTCTTAAATATGATCTATAGATTTTCACATTTAATCTTTTCTCACTGTTTTCCTACAAATGAAATATTATTTCTCTCTACATATATGTGAACCTAAGAATTCTTAATAGTCCATCTAAGATTGAGGCTTCTCTACTGAATTCTCCAATTTTGAATAACCTTTCTTCTGATGACCCCTTTGTTAAAATTGGTAAGTATTTTAACATGTATCTTCTTAAATTATAACTATGTGTAGTCATAGCTCCCACAAAATAATGAGATTTTTAAAGGAATCTCTATTACAGAAGGTGTAATGCAAAGAGCTTGAACTTTGGTTTCAAAAAATACTTCAGTTCAAATCTCTTCTTTGCAGGTAAAGTACTCTATTAGTTTTCTCCAGAAGAATAGAACCAACAGGAGATATACATACGCACACACACACACACACAAACACATATACACACATGAACAACATGTATACACACATATATCTATATATACACTCATACACACACATATACACAAACACACACAGAGAGAGAGAGAAAGAGAGAAGAGAAAAATATTAAAGAACTGGCTGAGGGAATTGCAAAGGCTTTGCACATCCAAAATTCACAAGGTAGACCGTAGGCTGAAGACATAGGGAAGAGTACTCATTCAAGTCCAAAGGCAGTCTGCTGGCAGAATTTCCTATTCCTCAGGAGACCTCAGTCTTTTTCTATTAAAGCCTTCAACTGATTGGAGGAGGCCTACCCACATTATGGAGAATAATCTGCTTTATTCAAAGTCTACTGATTTAAATGTTTATCTCAACTAAAAATATCTTTACAGAAACATAGAAAAATGTTTGACCAAATATCTGGCCTAGTCAAGTTGATATTTAAAATTAATCATCACAAATACTATATGACTTTGGTTACTAGCTAATTAAAATTTCTAATTTTCTGCTTCTTCAAACCTTATTTTCCCTTGTTACTGAGAATATTTGAATATGTAGCATATGCAAATTATCCGGCCTAGTAATAGAACAGGAACTCAACAAAAATCACCTGCCCCTTCTCCCTTTAGGCACATGGAATTGAATATAACAAATAAGTATTGTTTTGGTTTCTGTGTGTGTGTATTTGTATTTGTGTCCATATGTGTTTAAGCTCTTTGCTAAATGTTCATCTCTGTGCTGGGCACTTTAGCAGAAGATAAAATTCCTACTGTCAATTAGCTAATGAGCTCTCAAGGAATGAACTAATATGCTGCATATAGAAAGCAATCTATAAAAAGATGTCAAGTTGAACATAATTGCCTATTATTCAAGAGTATAGTTTATGGTCCTGTTGGTTAGTATCAGCTGAGTAATGTTACTGAAGTACAGTTTACAAAATAAATGAAGCAAAATCCGCCTGGGCTTATAAACTTGGAATTGTTGGAAAGCAGAACAGGAAAGGAAAATATTAATACAACAGAAAAAGGCTGAGGCCAAAGCCTGAAGGTGTAACGGCCCTGGTGTATGACAACAAGAAGCAGGAGAAGGAACTAACAGTTATTAAGTACCTGTAGAAACTGTGCTGGGAACTTTACAAGTTATTTTTATTTTTGTAAGAAATGAAGAAATTGAGACTTACAAAAGTTCAGAAATTTGCCTAAGGTAATACATTTAAGAAGTCCATGAACAACTTATGATGCATATTAATGCAAAGTTTCCAGAACTCCAACTTACAAAGAAGCAAGCTCTCACTTTAACAGCCTCCTCAAGAACAGAAATATGAGTCAAAAATATCAAGTTATTTTACTTCAATAGTTAAACACAAATTTTGTTAGCTCTAAATCTCATGGTATTATGTAGGAACTCCAGCCATCTACAAAGAAATTCTGAGTATTTCTTAAACCACTATGAGATAATTGGTGAGTGTTCATTATCATTCTGGGATGCATTGCTTCTGGCTTCATGAATCTGGATTCTGCCACAGCTGGCTTCTGCCATTTCAATTTTGTACCACAGAAGATCTCCCTCCAATTACTGTTATGATGGCTCTTCGGAATCTTTTAAAATGTAAACGAAATAGTTGCCCACTTTACTTTAATCAGTTGTCTGTTATTAGTATGTGTGTGTGTCTGTGTGTGTGTGCATGTATGTTGGTGTAGTGCTAAGACACCAAAAGGTATAAGAAATGTAATTTGATGTTTTAGAAAATCATTAGAATTTTGCCAGTTTTTGATGGGATATGGTCCTAGAGGTAGATTTTAGGTAATTTAAATAAAATAACAATATAGATATTTTTTTGGATCACCAGATATTTTTGACTCACATTTCTGTTCATAAGGAAGCTGTCTGGGATGGCTAAAAACCTGTGTACAGCATGTATCCATATATGGAAACATTACCACATCTACACCACTACAATTTGGGGAATAGCAAAGGATTTTGAATGGATGGTATTTCACATTGTTTCAACAAGGCCTTAATAGCTTGGAACAGATATAGGATGATCAGCAGAAGTAAGAAAACATCAAAATATTATCTCTGTGTGTGTGTGTGTGTGTGTGTGTGTGTGTGTGGGTCTGTGTGTGGGTGTCTGTGTCTGTGTGTGTGTATATATAAAGCTTACAGGTGATCTTAATAATTCTTTAACTCTACAAATTTCTAAAAATAAATGAACTTAATTCTGAAGAAGGACAGACAGTGGCCCAAGCTTTCAGCAAGCCAGAAATTAATAATAATCCTATTATCCCATTTTGAAAAATCATCAGCAACTTGAGATTATATGTGAGGATGGCCTTTTGCCTATGATAGAAATGGTCTCTTATTGGAACTGCAGTCCCACCACCCGGCCCCCAGAAATTAAACTCCTGACTCAGGTTATAACACCTATGACTATTACTGAAGGCACAGTACCAAGAGGAAATTGATGGAAATTACCTAAAGCAAAAATATATTAGTGACTTTTTGAACGCCAGAAAAGATCAGACTTCAATGTCATTAATGCTCCTAACTAGTGCTTCAGTGACAACTTTGTTAGAAAGAGAAAATGACTTAAAATTCACACTGTGAGGTCCTACATATCTGACCAATTTAAATTACAAATTTAAAATTCAGGTGAACTTCATTGATTAAAAGCCTCCCTCACTCCCTAACCATTCAGGAGGCTTGTACAGACTGAAAATATGTTCCAAGTTTGAATGAGCAGCATAAATAAAAATCATCCTCTTCAGGAGAAATAGTTTAACAAAGAAGGTGAAAGAGCTACTTCTTTGGGATCCCTGGAAAAGCATTACCCACTTAGTTAGGTTCTTCAACATTTATGGGACAAATTCTACTGAGGAGCCTCCCTCCGGCCATCCACCAATACCACTATTTCTCAATAGGGAGGGTAAGGCCCAAAAAATGGAAGTCTATTGCCTTTACTTTTTAAAAAAGGCAAAGTATTAAACTGTGCATGTTTTCTCCATATGTTGTCTTTCCCTAATTTAAGCAGAAGTTTAGGCTTTATGTTTGTTTTTTGTAGGGAAGATTAGTTACACGACAGGGAGCACATGCACTAGAATACCCTTATTGGATAAAGGAAATCTCAATAGTGACTGAAAATTAATTCCTTACTGGCTTGATAGAAAATATTTAAAGGGGTCCATTAAAGAAAATATTAGGTTAGTTCAAAAGTAATTGAGGGTTTTGTCATTGCTTTTAATAGCAAAAACCGCAATTACTTTTGCACCAATCTAATAAATTGTGAAATATTTGCCGCTTGCCTGAGTTTGTAGAGTAGAAGAATTTACTAACGTAGCCATTTAAATGTATGCATATAGCCCTTATCGCTTCCTTTCTAGTACCCACACAGTTCTCGGGACCATTACTCCATCCTGATTCACAGCCTCCACTGTGGATTCCCACTCTCGAATCTGACTCCTTTGCCATGGTTCATTCACGTGCAGTGGCTTATGGTTCCACTTGTACTTTTGCTTCTGGAAGAAATCCTCCATCTCAGATTAAGCCTATAAATCAGAATGTATGTGTTAAATAGTTCATGTATCAGTTTCACAAGATGTTAAATATGTTTACACAAATTATGGGATGGGTAGTAGGAAAAGAGGCCATTGGCTAGACACACCCGAGCAGCTGAATTTTACAACAAATTCCCTAAACACGTAGTATATATTAGAGAGGATAGACAGGGGTAGGAGATAGGTTAGGGGAAAGGAGAGTAAGAACTAGAAGTCTGAGAAACTGGAAGCAATTTGCAGTCGAGGTAGACAGAAGGGATGAGATACTTATCATTACCAGGTTGTATGCATGGATACCTACATGAATAGATGTGCCGATAGTAGAAATTTAAGAGCCAGGGAGGTGTCTAAGTTTATAAAGATAAGGCAAGACAAGCTTTAGAAATGTCGAAATAAAGATAATATGCATTTAAACAGCATTTTTTTGCATCAGTGGTGAACATGAATCTAACACTTAGAAAGAGATCAAAATTTTACAGAATTAAAGTCATGCTAGAGGAAAACAGGGCTAGCACAGCAGGTGAAGAAAGAAAGTTCAAAGGTAAGACTCCAGTGAGTAATGATAGAAAAGAGTACAGGTGGCTTGGTAAAATCATTAGTTTCATCCAGGCACCTTATTTCATAAAAATAATTGGTGGTAGGGATGGTAGGTACTATATAGCTCTTGAATACCAGGGTGTTCAAAAAGAGAGAGGGTGATATTAAAATAGATATAGTTATTTGATAATATGCTATAATAAAAACAAAAGAAGAAAATAATTGAAGCAGGTAAAAATTTTTAAAAATCGAGTATTTCAGAAATGAGAGGCAATCTTGATAAAGACTATCAACCTTGAGATAAACTAAACAAATCAAAGAAGAAGCAGATCAATAATTCTATTTGAGAAAGTTAGCTAAGTGTATAAACCATATACCCAAAGTGGTGTTGATTTGTTTTTCTATGTGTGAGTGATTTCCAATTAGTAAAATGTTTCGTATATCATTACATTGCACTTTATTTCATCAAGTTGAACAGACTATTTCTCATGAAAGAAAATAATTTCCAGAACTTCTTTGGGATTTTAATTTATTGTCTAGATAAACACTTTTTGAAAAACCAGTGCTATTCGTCTTTGTGGTTTGTATTCAGCATGAAGTTTCTTTTCTTTTTCTTTTTTGTTTTTGTTGTTATTTACTTAAATACTGGCTGCATTCACAGTCTTGATAATTTTCTTTCTGTGTAAATTTTATTAATACGTTCTGTACCAATTTAAAAAAAAACAGCAATGATTGAAGGTAGAAAAATATAGAAAGGTGTTTTGAATTAAGTAGTGCTAAATTAATTGAATAATATGAGGATGGAAGGAAACTTCTCAGACTGAAGAAACAGCTTCAAATGCCATGTGATGAGGATGAGCTTGACATATTTGAGAAAGAGAAGTAAAGTCACAATGAGTGTGTGGAAAGAGTGGAACAAAATAAGATATTGCACAAAAGAGAAACATCCAAATAAAGACTCATGAAAATCCCAATTTCTTAATAAATAATCCTTCTACTGGAGGTGAATTTAAAATTCAAGGTCTCCAAGTAATGAAAAGTCAATAGTGCTTCTTCCTCATGTGTAATTCAAAATTAAAACAATAAATTCTATAACATTAGTGTATGGAAGTCTAATAAAATACTTTCATTTCCCATGATGACTGGCATGCACTAAAAGTAGCTCATCTGACACTCATTCCTTCACACTTCTTTTCTGCTGACACAGACCAGTAACACGGGAAGCATGTTATCCAGCGAAATATTTGCTTTTCAAGTTACTTTGCAGTTTGGAGAAACTACTGGACACAGTTATGGCCAATGAGACATCAGCAACAGTCTTTTGGGGAGTTGTGGGAAATAATTTGCTTTCCTGATTAAAGAGGAATGAATGAAAATCATTGATAACCTGCCAAACTTAACCAGTCTTTCTTCTTTGAATATGGATATGGAGGTTCCAGCAGAAGCAGTCATCTTGCAATCAAGAGACTATTAATTAGGAAAGCAGGGCTGTAAATTCCAATATGGTAAAGCATTAAAATAGGAAACTCCGAGTCTCTGATAGTGTCACTAAGCAACTAAACCAATGTCAATAATAGTATTTCTCCTGACTTCTTGTTTAGGTAAGTAAACTAAACCATATGTGTTAAACTTTGTTGTCTGGAATTTCTTTGATATTAAATTTAAAACTCTCTTATGTTTTGAACAATAATATAACTGTTATAAGCATTTGTAGAAAATAAAGAATGAGGTTTTTTGAAAATCAAATATCTAATATCAGTATTACTTTCTCATTTTTACATGAACACTGTGCTTGTGCTCAGTGTACATAAACACAGAAAGCAACATTCATTGAGTTCTTATGAGAAGTCAGGCTAAGCCCTTAAATCTGGTCAAATAATCACGTTAGCAACACTTTGAAGCTGGTGTTATCAACATTCAAATTTTATAAAGAATCTGAAATTCAGAACTGTAACCAACCTAAGACCACACAACTCATGAGAGGCAGAGTGAGGTTTGAACAGAGGTTTGCCATCCTCCAGGACCCCTATTTCTATCATTGTTCAGAAGACTTCAATTCCTAAAATGAATGACCTATTTGATTACACAAGGATTAATGAAACAAGCTAATGAGATTTTATGTACATTTTATTTTAAGGATACACACACACACACACACACACACACACACACTTAATATATATGCCCAAGTTAAGTATTTTAGTTTACTTTTTGTAGCTGTCTACATAATAATTACTCACTCAGGATGTAACTATAACACCATAACAACAAGCCAAATATTACTGTAATTGAAACTGAAAATGGACAAGTAAGATATATATTTAATTTTTTGTGAAAGCTATTTTAAGAGAAAAATTACTGGAAGATTGTTAACAGCAAATTAGGAGGTACTCCGCTAATTAGATAAATTGGACACAGCATGCTTCTGTTTGTTTTGGAACCAAAATTTGTAGAAACATTTGAACATGAGGATGACAGCTGTCAAGTGCTCTTCTTGAGTTAGAGGTTTCCCCGTTGCTATGGCATAATTCTAGTGTCTTTTACATTCAAGAAACTGATGACAATCTATATTTTAAAGGAACATGAGTGGCTGTAAGACTGCATGTTCAATACCATATAATTATGCAAAGCTCTAATTTGATAGAAAAGGGCCTTCAAACAAATGAGTTAGTTGGACTACAATATGTTCAAAATAAAACTCTCTCTCCCTCTTTCTCTTTTTCTCTTTGTCTTCAATGGAAAGGGAGGTGGGGATTGTTAAAGACCTGACTGTATTGTCTGTGGTCTCTCTCTTTAGAAACATATTTCCTTTCTTTCTCAAATTTGCAATAGGCAAAACAGTCTGATAGTAAACTGATAATTCAAGTCATTATTAGACACAATGCCAGAAGCCTGCACAATAACTAATATTTTACATAAACAGGATTGGAATGTAAAAGAAACATTTAAATTAAGTTAGACAAAAAGACACAAGGAAAAATAACAAAAAGGGCATTGGAATCAGGATCTATAAAGTGATTTACATTAGTCACTGCTGAAACTTCAGCCTAGTAAATAGGTGCTGTGCTTTTTTCCCACTTGTTTTTTATCTGAAACGCTTGGCCAAAAGTTATGGCCTTCACTTTTGTGTTTCTCTTTGTACTTAGTTCTAGCAAAATTCCATTCAAATAACAAACAAATAAAATTAAGAACCCCAGACAAACTAATTTTAAAAATAAAGACATGTATATGCTAGCATAGTTAAGAAGTCCGTTGTCTTCATTTCTGATTGAGTTTCCTGTGATCTGCAACTTGTTGACTTAGCTGCCTCCAGCATTGGCATCAGTGTTGATTTTGCATACCCGCCCCTGCTTGAGTCCTCCATTTGATTGCTCTTTCATTTGCTTTGTGATCTACATGGAGGGTAAACATGTGCATAAAACAAATGATCCACAGCAAATAAACTTGTTATCATTTTAGGCATCTATTCTAGCTATAGTTGGGTAGCTGTGAAAAAAAAAAAGAGAGGTCGGAAAGGAGGAGAGTGTGTGTATCATTCTACTTGATGCAGCATGAACAGGAGGAAAGCAGATGAGGATGTATTCTTCATTGCACAGTTGTAAACAGCATCAGAGTGGGCTGTACTGATTTGTATGGAAAGCAGACTTTGAAGGACTCCCCCTCCTACTGTTCTCGTAGGCCATAACTGAAAGCTCCAACACAGCAGTGTGCATGCAGATCCAGCTGCCAGCAATTGACATTATAAGAACATAAGAAAGAGTCAAGCATCTTTTCTATCCAAACAGGATAATGAGAGTGCTGGCTAAAGAGTGTGAATTTCTAGAAGTGTGGTAGACTAACTGTAGCATGTTCAATGGAAAACAGCAGAGAGAAAAATTAGTCTCCTTAATGCTCAGTCCTGGGATGGGCATTATTCAACCTACAGAAGCAACTAATAGTCATGGAGGATAAATGTGAAAACTTCCTGTATAATTGGAAGTGGTATCATGTGAAAGAGAGAATATAACTTGTTCTGTGTGGCTCTCAAGTTTAGGCTGACCTGGCATCAATCGTATCAACACTATTACATTACAAATAAAGGAAGAATACTCTATTAATTAGAATTATCCCAGGATGAAATGCACAGTCATGTATTCATGGAAAACAGAGAATTTCCCAACACTGGAAGTCTTTATGAAGAAACTCTTATAAAGATAGTGTACAAACTATTTCATATTTGGTGTATCTTTTTTTCAATAGGTAGTGACTAATTTATGCATTAAATATGAATTAAAGACGATGCAACTAACCCACCTTCTTCTACTTGCCTTACAAAGCAAGTGCTTGAGGTTGTTCATTATAATTTAACACAACTTATTATTGATTAATCACTGTAATTCAAATTCAATTAAATGATGCCTAGGCCTTATGTAGTTGGCATGAAGCTGGAAGAAGTTTTAAAGGGGAAACAAAATCTGTACTGCGCATTGGCAAGGAAATTAACATTTCCCCAACAGTAGTTACATGGAGTAAGTAGCCTTATTTTGTGATCTTCTGGAAAGAATTGATGCCTAGTTCTTATTCTACAAATAATTCTTATATTTATTTTGCTTTCTCCAGTCTCAATCAGCCATAAAATCATCCTGGTTTAACTTTTGAAGTATTTCTTAATTCTTCCACTCCTTAATCTCTTCTCTACACCCCAACCCCCCAGACAGATGCACCACCACGCCCAGCTAATTTTTTTTTTTTGTACTTTTATTACAGACGGGGTTTCCCCATGTTGGCGAGGCTGGTCTTGAACTCCTGACCTCAAGTGATGTGCCTCCCTTGGCCTCCTAAAGTGCTGGGATTACAAGTATGAGCCATCACACCCTGCCTTAATCTCTTCTTAATCTCTATTTTCAACTCTGATAATTGAGGCTCTCATCACGTTTTGTCTAGATTTTAGCCTTCACATTTTTTCTACCTCTTGAAAGAGACTCTCTTCTTCACTATACTTTATTCAGGCTCCTCAACATCCTTTCTCAAATAGGCTCTCTCCTTAGGTCTTATCTTCCAGGACAACAATCCTGCTAATTCAGTTTAGCAAGAATCTCCCACTCAGATCATCCTGACCTGCCTCCAGCAAGAATCTTGTCAAGTTGATTTATCCAGAATCCTCCCTTACCCCTGATATTTCCTCTTAGTAATTTTCCATTCAATAACTTCCACCCTGCTACTTGGCAAAAAAATCCCACTTTCTCTTATATGCAGAGTTGAGCCCAGTCTGTCTCCCCTATTGCAAAATTTCATTGCAGTAGTCCCTATAATAAAGTCTTCCTGACACTCTCTTTAATAAATGGCAGAATAATTTTTCTTTGACACTCCCCACTGTGTCAACCAAATAAACTATTTAAATTCAAATCTGTGCATATTATGCTTTCACATAAAATTATTTAAGTTTCCCCACTTTCCATGATGATTTCTAAACCTTTCTAGATGTAAAATGAGTTATTCAAATAAAAATGTATTGCGAAGTTTAGTGGGTTGGAGGACTGAATATGTAGAACAAAGGATAATTTTGGGGACGTGATATTAGGTATGATACTATAATAGTATACACATGATACAATGAATTTGTCAAAACTCATAGAGTTTTACAGTGTAAAGTGTTAACCTTAATATAGACAACTTTCGGAAAAAAAAAAATCAGGCGATCCCAGGACAAAATGCAGAATGTGACAAAACAGTCTAATTATAGTGTAACTCTGCTAAAGATGAACGTGTATTAGCTAAAAATCATATATCTTAAAATATTAACTTCTGGCTGGGAGAGGTGGCTCATGACTGTAATCCCAGTACTTTTGGAGGCCAAGGCTGGCGGATCATGAGGTCAAAAGATCGAGACCATCCTGGCCAACATGGTGAAACCCTGTCTCTACTAAAAATACAAAAATTAGCTGGGTGTGATGGCATGCACCTGTAGTTCCAGCTACTCGTGAGGCTAAGGCAGGAGAATCATTTGAGGGAGGTGGTGGTTACAGTGAGCCTAGATCGTGCCACTGCACCAGCCTGGTGACAGAGTGAGACTCCATCTCAAAAAAATAATAATAATAATAATTAACTTCTATTTGATTATAAAACTACTGAAAAATTCATTTGAGAACTATTTGATTTTGAAATTTTGAAATGTGTTTTCCCAGATAACAATTGCAATTTTATGCCAATTTATTTATTCACTGCAATTTGTATGTATCTTCAAGAAAACCCAGATTTTCAAAGATAAATCATTGTGAAAGATAATACTTATGGCAGTAAGCCAGAAGTAACAAGATGGCCTTTAATTAGACTACTCTGGAAGTTTAAAAAATATGTCCTTTTATATGTCAATGTTGCTTTACTAGTTTTCTCTAATTAGTAAATATTCAATTTGAAAGGAGTTGAGGAATGAATTCTTCAACCAATTTAGATGAGGTACCTTTCTAAATGTATCTTTTCACCTTTTGATGCCCAACAGCAATATTTAAAAAATCTCAGACACTACATTTCTTGTCTTTTTCATACATTAATACACAGTTTTAAAAGTCAAATTGTTTGTTGAGACTACACATTATTTTAATGCCCTTAAGGGATTGTGTATCCCTATGCAAAGATGGTAATGTTGCAATAAGAATCATTAAATTAAGGTCATTCAGATTGTTAAAAATATCAACTGCAAGTTGTTGATATCATATTTTAGAATTATTTAAGTAGTGATTTTTTTCAATAAGAAAAACATGGTGACATTAGAAAAAAATCTAATTAGAAAACGTTGGCAGGGTGAGGTGGTTCATGTCTGTAATCTTAGCACTGTGGGAGGCTGAGGTGGGAGGATCTCTTGAGGCCAGAAGTTTGAGACTAACCTGGACAAAACAATAAGATCCTCATCTCCACAAAAAATTTAAAAAATTGGCTGGGCATGGTGGCACATACCTGTACTCCTAGCTACTTGGGAGGCTGAGGCAAGTGAAATATATATATATAAAATAAAACTTTGTAGCACCACCTTTCCTTAGGACAAGCAGTGCACTTTAATATAAAAAAGGAAATTCTGTAAACTATGTTTCATTTTGCTAGAAATAAATTTAGGAAAGTCAGCAATTTAAAAACAGTAAAATTCACAACGTGCTATTATTTAATAGTTTATTACTGTCATCTTCATAACTCCTAATGCTTATCTACACAACATCCTATGCATCTTCAAGCAAATTTCAATAAGAATTTTAATATGGCCTGGCAATCCTACCATTTTCTAACATGCTTTTACAACATTGATACAAATAACACAATATTTTTCACAATTTAGTTTATGTGCCCAACATTTATCTAAATAAATACAAGTATTTTCTCTTTTGTATACATGCCATGCTTTTATAGGCAGAAAAAAGTCATGTAAATCCTGATTTAACCAGATGAATCTCACAAAAATATAAGTGCTCAAACCAAACCATCAGATTTATTAGATGCACAACCGCATCTATTTAAGGTTTGCTCATTGTCTTTCTCTTCGGACAGAGGTCCCTTATATAAATTCACAGCTTCCCACAACTAGCCATCTGGTTGGTACCAGTCATCTCTCGTACTGTGTAATATTGCATATTTATTTGTTTACATAGTTAGTAAAGACCAAGACGCCCTTAACTTTCCGCCTGGCTTGACTAAACATACACAGGAGTCTTTTTGACTCCTTTTAGAACATTTACTTTCGAAAAACACCAGCTGTAAATTCTTTCTTTAGCTCTTTGAGGTTTACACTTACAACCCAGAGGTGTTTTTCTCAAGGACTTGGGAATCATCCTTTTGAAATACAGATGTCAGAAAGATAACTTCCTTATGCCTCTTCTCTATGGGAGGGTAGGAGCCTGTCTTCAATAAGCAACATTAGCAAAAACAATGGATAACTTTTTAATAAGACATTTAACATAATGTCAGAACAAAAAGCAGACCTATTCCTTTAAATAAAGTCTTCACAGAGCTGGAAGTGAACTCTTGCACTCCCTGATTGTGTTGAGGTGCCAAAGAAAGGACACACAGGGTAGTGAGGAGAGGGAGGTAGAGGGGATTCAAGAAAGTGGAACTGCAGTGAGAGAGAATATACACATATTACAGTAGAGGAAAGAGATGGTTCATGCAGAACTACTCATATAAAACAAAACATTAAGGCCGGGCGCAGTGGCTCACGCCTGTAATCCCAGCACTTTGGGAGGCCGAGGCAGGCGGATCACCTGAGGTCGTGAGTTGGAGACCAGCCTGATCATCGTGGCGAAACCCCCATCTCTATAAAAATACAAAATTAGCCAGGCATGGTGGCGGGCACCTGTAATTCCGTCTACTCAGGAGGCTGAGGCAGGAGAATTGCTTGAACCCAGGAGGCGGAAGTTGCGGTGAGCTGAGATCTCACCACTGCACTCCAGCCTGGGCAACAAGAGCAAAACTCCGTCTCAAAACAGACAAACAAAACAAAATATAAACAGACAAGTAAAGGGTAAATGAAATATAAGGGAAAACATAAAATAGAGAGAACTACGTATCTGTGAGCTGAAAAAAATTGAAGCTGGAAAATATACAACACAATAGAAAAATATAATGTATTACAAAATGTTGCTATAAAAATGTAATGAGAAAATCACTATGACTCATCACAGAAATGCAGAGGTAGAAACAGGAAAGAAATATGAAAATGTAGAATGCAAAATGAAGAAAACAAATAGAGAAACAAAATGATTCTACTTTAGTGAAAAATATGTATTAATTAAAATAAGCAACTAGTGACATGATTGAAAATTAATTTATTGCTATAGAAAAAAAGTTTCATAATATTTCAGTAAATGAAGAAATGTCCAAAAAGACTGAAGATTTGTAAAGAGTCTAGAGCTTTTAGTATAACAGAACTTTGACAAGTTTTTGAAAATTTTCTCCCTTTTTCCTTGTGGCATTTGGTGTGTTTAGATTTTTAAAATCTTTTAACTATTAAAAATATTTTATTCGGGGAAAATTGTCTGTTTTTCATAAATTTATTAGAATTTATTGTCTTTTCTTTGTTAATATTTATTTGATTTGGTATCTGTGATTGATTTCCCATTCTCATCCCAAAACTATATTGAGATTTGTTTTATTGATTGCGTTAGTTAATGTATCTATTTTTATTTTTTTAACAATCAGTTCCTATTTTTAAATTATTTTTAATTATTTCTACTTTATATCTCATTAATTTCCACTTTCATTATCATACATTATTTGTTTCTATTCACGATATGCCCTAATTTCTTAACAAAATGCATAATTTTTAAAAATTTCCAAGTTAATCCTTCTTTTAAGGCTATAAATTATCAACTAAGCCCTGCTTTAGCCATGTAGTAAATACTGTATACTTTGAATTTTTAATTTTTTCTAGCTTGCAATTACAGCTTGGATGATTTTGTCAAACAACATTTTCCCTATACAGTTTTTAGAATACTTTCTTAATTAAAGTGTCCTAGAATTTGGATTTCATATTTTGATTTTTTAAAAAACTATATTTTTAGTCAATATGTAGTGTTTTTCTTCTGTAGCTAGAGGAATTAAAAATTTAATTTTTAAATTTCTAGTATAATTTCTATTTGGGGGAATTTATTTTTTGTGGCTAAATGTATAATCGATTTTATAAGTATTTTATTGACAATTTTAAAGAAAGTCTGTATTTGATTGTAGGTTCCAGAAGTTAATACATTACATATTAGATATGTATCTTTTAAAATGTTACTTTCGTATAGTTTTGTTTTGTCGTCGGCTAAGTTAAATAAAATGATTTTATATCAGGGGAACCAGCCCCCAACATTTCAACAACATAGGTTCTTCTCTATTTTCCCTAAGTGTTGGCCAGTCTGAAAAATAAAAAGAAAGAGTACAAAGAGAGAAATTTTACAGCTGGGCCTCCAGGGATGTCATCGCATATTGGTAGGACCGTGATGGGGACCCAAAGCCACGAAACCAGTAAGTTTTTATTAGGAATTTTAGAAGGGGAGGGGATGTACAAACAGGGAGTAGGTCACAGGGATCACATGCTTCAAAGGACAATAAAAGATCACAAGGCAAAAGGTAAAATTAGAATTATTGATGAGGGTCTGTGTCCGGCTGTGCACTCATTGTCTTGATAAACATCTTAACAGGAAACAGGGTGTGAGAGCAGAGAACTGATCTGACTAGAATTCACCAGGCTGGAATTTCCCAATCCTAGTAAGCCCAAGGGCACTGCAGGAGACCAGGGCATATTTCAGTCCTTATCTCAACTGCATAAGACAGACACTCCTAGAGCAGTCGTTCATAGACCTCCCCCTAGGAATGCATTCTTTCCCCAGGATTATTCCTTGCTGGGAAAAAAAATCAGCCATATTTCTCCTACTCGCTTTCTGCAAGAAGAAAAATATGGCTCTATTCTGCCCGACCCCACAGGCAGTCAGACCTTATGGTTATCTTTTCTTGTTTCCTGAAAATCGCTGTTATTCTGTTCTTTTGCAGGGTGCACTGATTTCATATTGTTCAAACACACATGTTTTACAAACAATTTGTACAGTTAATGCAATCATCACAGGGTCCTGAGGTGACATACATCCTCAGCTTACAAAGATGATGGGATTAAGAGATTAAAGACAGGCATAAGAAATTATAAAAGAATTAATTTGGGGAAGTAATAAATGTCCATGAAATCTTCACAATTTCTGTTCAGAGATTGCAGTAAAGACAGGTGTAAGAAATTATAAAAGTATTAATTTTGGGAACTAACAAACGTACATGAAATCTTCACAATTTATGTTCTTCTGCCTTGGCTCCAGCCAGTCTCTCTGTTCAGGGTCCCTGACTTCCTGCAACAATTTTATAATACTTTTATATTTCTAACACTCTGCTCATCCTCTACCATTTTTGTTTTATACATTTTTAAGATTTTGCATTTTATGCCAAAAGATTATATATTAATGTAATATCAAGATTTTCCCTTTTTAAACTATTAATCAATATTTTTAGCTTTCTATTTTATCACCTTAACACTTTGATAGTTGTTAATATATATTCTATAATTTTTATATTTAAAAATTCAATTGAAGCATCTTTTTTATAAGCAAAAATTGGCTTATATCATTTTTATTTGTTGAAATTTTATGTATGTTTGCCCTCTGTTCTTTCATATTACCTCATGTAAAAAATTTTATTTTTAATCTTGCTTTATTTTCTATATTTTCTTATGTCTCTGGTTATGTGTGTGTGAGCTGAGCTCTGATGAATTATTCAAAGGGTGATAGGCAAGAAGTGCAGAGACCATTTTAAGAGTTTTTAAAGTATGCCAGGCAAGTGAAGATTGTGGGCTGGATTAATGTTAGTTGTGGACAATGTTAGTTGTGCCAATGTAGAAAATATGATATGCATTTATGTGTGTAATTCAACTAAGGATGAATAACACCCTGTGGTGGTCAGTGTTTGAAGTACTTAATGTATACTATCACATTTTATACTCCCACAATGATATAAGCTAATATTTGGCCCCACTTTATCAATGGGAAAAACTGATGTGCAGAGAGATCACTCATTTTATAACAGAGTGCTCTGGATTTGAGCCCAAGCAGTCTAGGTTCAGAATCCACCCTCTTAACCCCTGTATTATAAGTAAGCATGCTGTCTATGCCTTAGCTCCAGGATGATTCTATTTAATTACTTATTCCTTTGAATACGGAATGTTTTTACCAGTGTAGGTATTTCTTGAAAAGTAGTATCGATAAAGAACTGATAAATATGCTGTGGCTGAAACTGTCTCCAATTTGGGATGATGATGTGACTCAGAATGTCATCATATGATAAATGAGGCAGATAATGATCAGTGTTCTCTTACAGTGTGTAGTTCCATTGGACAAATAAAAAAATCTTCCTGATTCCCAGACAAAACCCACTTATTTCAGGTTATTTATTTTTTACAGGTAATTGAGTCAATTTATTTTTTCTCAACTGACAGTAATCAGAAGTTCCAGAGTGGACTGCCACCCAGTGTGATTTCTTCAGGCCACCACACTGACAATATGTAAGGATGGCATATCTCTGCAGTACTTTTCCCCAGTTCCACTTTTCCTATTATTCCGCAGAGTCACCTTGTGCTTAGATCAGCTTGCAAAGTCTACCTGCACCGCAGCCCTTGTATCCATTTATGCAGCCAAAAAACACACGAAAAAATGCTCATCATCACTGGCCATCAGAGAAATACAAATCAAAACCACAATGAGATACCATCTCACACCAGTTAGAATGGCCATCATTAAAAAATCAGGAAACAACAGGTGCTGGAGAGGATGTGGAGAAATAGGAACACTTTTACACTGTTGGTGGGACTGTCAACTAGTTCAACCATTGTGGAAGTCAGTGTGGCGATTCCTCAGGGATCTAGAACTAGAAATACCATTTGACCCAGCCATCCCATTACTGGGTATATACCCAAAGGACTATAAATCATGCTGCTATAAAGACACATGCACACGTATGTTTATGGCGGCACTATTCACAATAGCAAAGAGTTGGAACCAACCCAAATGTCCAACAACGATAGACTGGATTAAGAAAATGTGGCACATATACACCATGGAATACTATGCAGCTATAAAAAATGATGAGTTCATGTCCTTTGTAGGGACATGGATGAAACTGGAAAACATCATTCTCAGTAAACTATTGCAAGGACAAAAAACCAAACACTGCATGTTCTCACTCATAGGTGGGAATTGAACAATGAGAACTCATGGACACAGGAAGGGGAACATCAGACTCCGGGGACTGTTGTGGGGTTGGGGGAGCGGGGAGGGACAGCATTAGGAGATATACCTGGTGCTAAATGACGAGTTAATGGGTGCAGGAAATCAACGTGGCACATGGATACATATGTAACAAACCTGCGCATTGTGCACATGTACCCTAAAACCTAAAGTATAATTAAAAAAAAAAAACTTAAGAATGAAAGATAAAAGAATGGTTGTATTAGATTTGCTTTAAAACATCAAGCTGTAACACTGTTATAGAAAATATTGATAAAATAAAATTGGCAAAATGTTATATTTAAAAAAAACAAAAAACAAACAAACAAACAAAAAATATTTCTGTGGGGCCTCTTAAGGCATTGAGATCTACTTTTAGTCAATGCTGTCTGTGGGCCTCAAATGTTCTCCCCAGCACTCTGCGTTGATTTGTTTCAAGTTTCACAGTGTCTGACAGCTTCTCTTCTCTCCAGATTTCATTAAAGATGAGTTTTTAAAATACATAACTTTGTTTTCAATTGTTTTATAGAAGACAGTGAGATGGAAATGCCTGTATTCTTTAATGAAGTTATTATTAGTTTAATTTAAATCGATTACTTAAGGAGAAACAGCATATTTTGCATAGAAATGTACTGAAAATGACATTTGACTGTATTTAGTTTGGTGACAAAGTATATTTTAATGTAGATTAAAATGTGTTTATTTCTTATGACTTGTCAATACACACACACACACTCTTTTCTGATTTGAGGTTTGGTTTAAAATCTTACATGTTGCTTACAACATATTGTTCAAAAATCAATTTTTAATGCCAATTATTTTTATCATTTTAATGTCAAGAAAAGATCAAGTGTTTGTATTTTTTTGGTAATGCTTCTATACAATTTATAAATAGTGTCATATTTCTTTTTATTTACAAAAATAAAAAGTGAAATTGGTAGAATTATTTCATTATTTTTTAGAATTTTTTTTTATTTGTATTTATTTAAGGGGTACAAGTGCAGTTTTGTTACATGGGTATGTTGACCAGCGGTGAAATCTGGACTTTTAGTGCAACCATCTCATTAATATTGATTAATATTGTACATTGTACCCATTAAATAATTTCTCATCCCTCAGCCCCATCCCATGCTTCCTGGTAAAAGGTAACAAGGATATCTTTAGGTTATGTTTAACGTTATTATTATGACTAACAGAGATCAAATGAGAGACTGATATATTTTGAGCTGAGTAACAAGTGTGTTCATCTAATCTCCAGTATAGATCATCCATGCTTATCTGTTCCAAGTCAAAGAAAAAAAAATAAAGCAATTTTTCTATTTGATGTTGTGTTTTTAAAAAACAATAACAAAATCCAGTAGCGCCTTTAATTTTGTGAACTCAAGCCCTTTCACCTTGCACTTGCAAACTCAAATGCCTTGGTCAGGCTCATAATGCAAACGATTTAGTAAACAAAATCAGCTGCAAAACAAACAGCTCTATCATCAGTTTATTGCTCATTTTTTTTTTTTGTGAAGTTATAAATCCAGAAAAAAATTAACTGTAAAAAAGCAGTAATGCAAAACACTAGGAAAACTTGAAGATGATACTTAGTTACAGTATGGGGGAAATAATAGGGAATGAGATCTTGAAAAATCAGAAAGAAAATGCTTGATCTTTCTGTGTTATGGATAGCTGGCATATTTTGGTTTATCTTCTGATATGTAATTTTTAGCCACTACATCAGTGAAAATAAACTATGTGGACCGATTCTGTGATAGCCAAACAAAGCAAATCTAGATGGGAGCTACCAGTTTAGGACCGCTACCATAATGTTTGTATCTGATTGTGGTATACATTACCATCGTTGTAATATGGAATAGCACTTCCAAGGTATCTATGCCACATCTTGAAAATTATGCTGTTTTTATTGCCATGTTTCATCAATATTTTGCCTTTAAGTTCTTAGATTTATTTTTTCTAAGTCATACATGAACTCATATAATTCTCACAAAAATTCATTTACATATAAGACGACTGAAGTAGAGGGTTAAGTAATTTGCCCAAGAGCATACTTCTAGTAAGTTTGATTGCTATAGAAAACCCATTAGTTCTGTCTCCAGAGTCTGAGCTCTTCATTTGTTTGCTTTAATAGTTAAACAGGTTTAGACTTTATTGTCCTCTAATAGACAGACTACACACACACACACATACACACACACACACGTGTGTTAGACTAAAATGAAAAATACATTTTAATAATTTTTTTCAAATTTGAAGAATGTCAAAAGTGATGATTCCAAAGCATAAGATTGTAATTAATGCATATCATTTATAGAAAGTTAATGGTTCATTTTGTGAGAAGATAAATTCATGTAGTTGCTATATAACTATAAGTATAAGCAGCCACCTCTTGAGGTATTAATTCATTCATTTTGAGATAGAAAACATCATACTTAAATATATAAAAGGTCAACATTAACAATATATATTTTTCTCTATAAAACTTTTTATAAAATAAATTGTGATTATTTTAAATATATTTTATTCTGAATTGTATTACTTGCCTAAAATTTTGAGCTTATACCTTCAAGAATTTCTTTGCAATGATAAAATATACTAAAATACAACTGAGAAGAACACATCATTTATTTCCACTGCTTTTTCTTCTCAATTATTGTAAACTTTTACAGATTCTGATTGATTTTCATGGAGTGGCTAGGTAACTCATACGAGAACTTGACCTTTTAGAAAATTATTTAAAACGGTTTCAATGGCCTAACTTGTGTGTCTTTTGCTAAGAATAAAGTGGCAGCTAAAGTCAATCTTTATATATTTGGATTTGGTTCAAAATAACCTATATATCCTCATTTTATTTTTAAATACTTGAAAGCATTGTGGCAGATCTGTTTGTTTCACTGTTTTTGGATGGAATGTTTTTATGTGTCCTCTACTCCTGAATGCCTTTGAATGTGAGCACAAGATAAGTGTAAATAAATGTGGAAAAATGCCACATACATATGAAGGTAATTTTACACATCGTCATCATCAAGGGAACAAGAAAATCTCCCAGACTAGAAAAGGCAATTCATGTCAAAACAAGATAATCTTTTACTCCTGTTGCTCAGATTTCCTTCCTATATCCTATCATTCTTCAAGGCCCCATCTTTCCTTAACAAACAGGGACTTAACATGTTTTACTCCTTTGAGATCCATTGGTTGCAGTACATATCATTTCTTAATACATTACTTGGTTAAAGGAGTTTGAAATGGTGTTCTCTCAAACAAGATTGGGTGAGTACTAATATTCCCATAATGCCTACAAGATACATATATCTGACAACTTCGGGCTATCTCATCAGCTTCGTTTATATTCTGTGTGATATTTTGCATTTCCTTATATGTTGGAACAATCCAGTCTCCTTTTGAGATTAAGTTCAGTCCACTGTAATTGTTTATGTTTTTCACATATGCTAGGGAGGACTTGAGATTTTGGAGCACATCTATTTTAAATGTTTGTTGGGGATATTGTTAGGATTGCCCTGATGAGCAGACAGGAATTTTCACGTGCTGATCAATGGGCATTTACATAAGAAAAATTCCATGATTGCTACATGGGATTCCTAAGGCCATACATTAAAAAGCATACTTGTAATACCTGTGCTGATAATAGAACTCACTTCTTGCAGTTCACCGATTGTAATGATATCGGGGAAGTTAGTTAAAAATTAATAACCTTTTCATCTACATGCAAACTTTATTAGATTTCTGTTCAATTTTCTAGGTGACATTTGCTCTAGATTATTTCAAATTATTTGTGTAAAAATACATACTGGATCAGAAAACAGCAAGCTCTTTCACAATGCTATCAAATGCCTAGGTTTTATGTTCCTCATTATACCCAAATATATGAATAAATATTCTATTTTGAGTTTACGCAATAGCCTCCTGATACCCACACAAGTTCCTCTAGTTTTGTGTAAAAATTCAATAGTGAAATGCCTTTCAGGTGTTTAGTGAGTTGGTAAGTATTAACATATTCTCAAATGTGAAATGAGGTTACTCAGTTATTCTGAAAACTAATATAAAATCCTAAATACCTATAAATGCCCCACCTCCATAGTAAAAAGCAAAAGCCTATCCATATTACATTTTTATTGTGGGTCACTTCCAATGCCAGAAATAGGCAGCAGCAGCAGGCTGTTTGATCAGGTTTGGTAATTGGTACATTATATTCATATGCCCTCTTTCCTGTATTAATTTGCATTCTCCAAAACCTGAACAGACCACTAATGACTGGAAGGATTGAATCAGTAATAAAATATCTCTCAAAAAGAAAAGTCAGGACTAGATAGATTCACAGCAGCATTCTACAAAACATACAAAGAACTAATGCCAAGCATCCTAAAGCTCCCAAAAATCAAGAAAAAGAAAATTATCTCTAGCTTATTCCACGAGGCTAGTATCACCCTGAGACCCAACCAGACAAGGACACACACACACAACTACAGACCGATATCCCTGATGAACACAGGTGTGAAAATCCTCAATAAAATACCAGCAAACTGAGCTAATAGCACATCAAAAATGTAACACTACAACCAAGGGATGTGAGGATATTTCAACATATGTAAATCAATAAATGTTATGTATCACATAAACAGGATTAAGGATAAAAACTATCTGATCTCTCTATAGACACAGAAAAAGCATTTGATAAAATTCAGCACCACCTCATGATAAGAAAAGAAAAAAAAATAAACACCTGAACCTACTCGGCATTGAAGGAAAGTACCTCAAAATGATAATGGCCATATACAACAAACCTATAGCCAACATCATAGTAAATGGAGAAAAACTGAAGACGTCTTTTCTAAGATCTAGAACAAGACAAGAATGCCTACTTTCACCACTCATTTTCAACATAGTACTGGAAATCCTAGCCACAACAGTCAGGAAAGAGAAAAAAAGAAGCTTCCAAATCAGAAGAGAAAGTCAAACTTCTCTGATGATGTGACCTGATATTTAGAAAAACCTAAAGAGGGCACCAGAAAACTTTTTAGATTTAATAAATGAATTTGATAAAATTGCAGGATATAAAATCAATGTCCAAAAATCAGTAGTACTTCTATACACCAGTGACGATCTAGCTGAGAATGAAATAAAGAAGGCAATTCCATTTACAATAGCTACAAAAAGATACCTAGACATGTGTTTAACCAAGTAGAGGAAGGATCTCTGCAAAAAGAAACTTATAAAGCACTAATGAAAACAAATTGTAGGTTACACCAACAAATGAAAAACACCCCATGCTCACAGATCAGAAGAAATAATCTTATTAAAATAACCACACTACTCAAAGCAATCTACAGTTTCAGTGCAACCTCTATCAAAATAACAACATCATTTTCACAGAATTTTTAAAAATCTTAAAGTTAGTATGAAACAAAAAAATAGTCTGAATAGCCAAAGCCATTATAAGGAAAAAGAACAAAGCTGGAGGCATCACATTACCTGACTTCAAATTATGTTACAAGGCTATAGTAACCTAAACAGTATGATACTGGCATTAATGTAGACACATAGATTAATAAAACAGAATATAGCACCCAAAAATAATGCAACATATTTAAAGTCAACTAATCTTTGATAAGGTCCACAAGAACATACATTGTTGAAAAGACACCCTTTATAATAAATGGTGCTAGGAAAATTGGAATGCTTTAAGCATAAGAATAAAACTGGACCCTTGTTTCTCACCATAAACAAAAATCAGTTTAAAATGAATTAAAGACAAATGGAAGTCCTGAAACTATAAAAGTCCAAGAAGAAAACACAGGAACAACTTTTCTGGACCTTGGCCTAGGCAAAGAATTAATGGCTAAGACCTGAAAAGCACAAACAACAAAAACAAAAATAGATAAATGGGACTTAATTCAACTAAAAAGCTTCTGTACAGGAAATAAATAATTAACAGAGTGAACAGACAACTTACAGGATGCAAGAAAATATTTACAATCTATACCCAACAAGGAACTAATATACGGAATATATAAGAAACTTCAACGACTCAGTAAAAACAAAAAAATAAAATCCCATTAAGCAGCGGGAAAAAAAAAAAAAAAACAGACATTTTTCAAGAGAAGACATACAATGGCCAACAGATATATGAAAACATACTTAACATCACTAATCATCAGAGAAATGCAAATTAAAATCACAATGGTACATCATCTTACCCAACTCAGAAAGGTTATTATTAAAAAGACAAAAGATAACAGATGTTAGTGAGGATGTGGAGAAAAGGGAACACTTACATGCTATTTTGGGAAAATAAATTAATACAAACTCTATGACAATCAGTATGAAGATTGCTCAAGGAACTAAAAATAGAACTACCATTCAATCCAACAATCCCACTACTAGGTATCTATCCAAAGGAAAATAAATCATTTTATCAAAAAGATACTTGCACTTTTATGTTTATTGTGGCACTCTTCACAATAGCAAAGATATGGAATCAGCTTAAGTGTTCATCAATGGATGATTAGATAAAGGAAACATGGTATATGTATATATATACAATGGAATACTGTTTAGCCATAAAAAGAATAAATGCATTTTACAGCAATATAAATGGTGCTGGAGGCCAGAATTTTAAGTGAAACAATTCAGACACAGAAAGACAAATATGGCATGTTCTCATTCATAATTTGGAGCTAAATAATGTGTACATATGAACGTAGAGTATGTAATAATAGACAATAGAAACTCAGAAGTGTAACAGAGTGGTGGAGTGGGTAATAACAAATATTTAATGGGTACAATGTATGTTATTTGGATGATGGATACCCTTAAAGCTCTGACTTGACCACTATAAATCTGTGTATGTAACAAAATTGCACTTGTATCCCATAAATTTATAGAAATAAAAATAACTAATTTGTATGATCAGCTGATAAGATAAATTTATCATAGAAAGTTTGCAGTAACTACCTTGTTTATTACATCACTTTTTATATATACCATATATTATGCACATTATATAGATATAATCTTTTACATTAATTCTGCTATGCATATCTATATGTGTATATGTATGTATTTACATGCACAGATTCTCCTATCTTTATTCGCCTGTATAAAGGACCAAGCAGGCCAGGCACGAGGCCTCATGCCTGTAATTCCAGCATTTTGGGAGGGCAAAATGAACGGATCACTTGAGGTCAGGAGTTCCAGACCAGCCTGGCCAACACGGTGAAACCCTGACTCTACTAAAAATACAAAAATTAGCCAAACGTGGTGTCATGTGGCTTTAATCCCAGCTACTCGGGAGGCTGAGCCAAGAGAATCGCCTGAACCTGGGAGGCGGAGATTGCAGCGAGCCAAGATGGCACCACTGTACTCCAGCCTGGGAGACAGAGTGAGACTCCATCTCAATAAATAAATAAATAAATAAATAAATAAATAAATAAATAAAGGACCAAGCAGTATGAGATAATTAATTAGAAAATACTTTTGAAACTAATACATCAGGACTCAATTGCACCTAACTGGGGAAAAGAAAAAAAGCACCTTAAGGATTAAAGCTGTGATCTCATTTGAAGTCTTAGATCTGTGAGTGGGCCTCTATAAATAACAGAGAAGGAACCAATTCTCATTTCCATGGCAATCCATAGCACATTGTTACATTTTTGCAATGTTTTGAACAAAGCAAAGCAGCATAATGATCAAAGACCAGCATGTTTTTTAATGATAAACATCAGCTACAGGCATAGATAGACATGTTTCCCAGGTGTGTGTGTGTGTGTGTGCATGCAAGTGTGTGAGTCATAATTTTACAAGAATTATCTGTGTTCCAAAATTTAAAAGCATGCATCTTAAAACAGTGTGCCATGCAACCTGCTCCTTCCAGAGAATATTTTACTTTGTAACTGCTTCACCATGGATGAATTGCCACCAGCTCAACATGGAGCCAAAGACTGAAAATGCCCCAGACAGTAAATATTTCAGGGTCTAATTTGTTTGACTAGCTCTGATTATGATTAGCCTATTTAAAATATGTGATAATAATTAGTAAATGTCAGTTAAATATATGCACACATTGAAGGGAGGGGTGTCATTGTCTGTATTACATTTGGAGAAGAGTAAGCTGGAGAGAATGCTCTGAATAGTGACAAGAAACACTGCCTGTCATCCAATGGGTGTCATATGTGGCATTACCTTGTAAGACTACATTATTCTAAAGTCTGTCTCTCAGGCCTGAAGCTTCAAACACTGGAATTGTCAGTACTTCAGAGAGGTTACATTTTGCAGAGAAAATTCAAGTTGAGAATCCTTTCAGAGGTGGGTGTTGCAAACAAAACACTAGCTATTCACATACTGCAAGTGAATATCTGGATTTCATGTTCTGCCTCTACATGGTAAAGCAAATTTCTATCTGAATATTCTTGGCCATCCTGGGATCACAGAAAGAAAGGCGGTTATAATAGTTAAATACCCGATTTCTTTAAAAAATGAATTTGGATCTCCATTTTTGGTTATATCAATAGACTTGCCACTCCGGGAGACAAGCTAGTACTAAAGAAAAAACCTTGTGCCCCACAACAGTGCTTCAATGAGCACTGACATTTCTGGCCATCAATAAGCTTTCTTTTTATAGCTGAAAAACCTTCTCCTTTTTCTGGGCATATTTTCCCGATATTCAATTATCTGATTATGGTCAAATCTTGTTGACTTAGGATATACTTAATAAACCTTTGCCTATGTCTGCTTTGAGGTATTAAATATTAATTCCAAAGTGTATTTCTCATAAAGAAACATCTTACATATTTTCGTACTATAGGAGTATCTCCCTGTATTGTCTGTGTACTCACATCTTGTATTCGAAGAGTTTTAAACAGGCTGATTTATTATTGTCTTTCTACTCAATCAGAAGTGTTTATTAACTTTTTCCCTTTGTTTTAGTTTAATGACATAAAGACCAAAAGCATCCCAAAGCATACAGACTTGCCCTGTAAATTAGAGTTGGCAGATCCCTAATATAATGAAAACCAGAACATGTCATTTCAAATGTCACATGGAGTAGCATGACTTTCTGTAGTATTTTGTGACATATCATCCTGAAATATGAAGCAAGACTTGATTTTTTTAGCCATTATAAAGTGAAGCAGATTCTCAATTTCATGATGTCTATTAATTAGTTTAATGTTGATCAGGTTCAGAAAAAAATACTATCTTCTCGGTATTAATTTTAAGTCATTTTGATATTGACTAGCCTTCATCGTTATGTTAGCCCACAGAGTTGATTCACAATAGTATTTTCCTTACAAATTATTGGCTGAAGTTCAGTAACAGTTAGATGGAGATTATCAAATTGGCTGTGTCGTTTACAAAGTCTGTGTGTTTCATTGATTTCTGGTCTCCCATCTCATCCTTACAACTGGCTGAAAGGTTACCTTGTCATTGATGAAAGTCAACCAGCAGAAAAGGCAATAGGAACTATTGACGGAATATCTAGAGGAGGAAAACGTAATTGTGATTCATTGTGAGATTACTCTTAGGAATGTATTTTAAGACTTCACAGTTTAATTTATTTTCTCTTGATTGTAAGCAAGTGTTTTAAAGCCTGCTGCTTGCTAAGGATGCTGCAATGATAGTTTCTGCATTTTTGTTTTGCAGGTGATAGGATGGCACAATTGAGACAATATAGGCTATTCCCTGATACTCCTTGCGTTGGCTGAAACCTGACTCTCCCCCAGGACCATTTTCATTCCCAGCTTTTCTCACTGGAGGAAGACAGTTGAGATGGCTGCCATTTGTTGATGAATAACCAATATTCACTTCTCTGTTTGGCATTTCATGGAAATTGACTCATTTTTCAGGAAAATAACCCTCTGAGGTTGACACTTTATACTAGGAAACACAGAGACTCAGAAAATCTTAAGTGAATTAAGGTTAAAAAGTTAGTAAGTGGCAGCCCTTATATTACAGATCTCTAGTTGGTAACTATTTATGTTCCTACTCCCCATATACTCTAAGACCAATGGACTAGAAACATTGATTTTTTTCCGAGATGTTTTCTGGAAACATGCTGGACTCCTGTTGGTCACCACATTTCCACTGTTCTGTACAAATATATTCTTTTAATATCATGACATTCAGCTAATCTACTATTTCTTTATCAATGTCTTTTGTGGATCTAGTTATTCTCCTACTTCAATTGAAGGCTCTGATTCTGGTTTCTGGAGTTAGTTGGAAAACTTTGATTTTTTTTTTTTTTTTTTAGATAATAAAGTCATTTTTCGAACTAATATTTCTTAAACTTTTCCTCAAGGACTTTCTTCTTCACCTCAGCAAACAGAGAATGCATTTGAACTTTGTAATTTCCTGAAAACATTCCATTTATTAAATATGTTCTAAATTTATTGTTCAGCTTTATTGGAGGTATAATTGAAAATAAGTAGAATTATATTTAAAGTGTACAGATTGATTTTTTACATGTATACATAGTAATAAATCACCACAATGAAGCTAATTAACATGTTTCACCTTATATAGGTAGCATTTTCTTTCTCTTCTCTCTTCTTTTCTTCCTTCCTTCTTTCCTTCCTTCCTTCCTTTCCTTTCCGTTTTTTGAAATGAGAACACATAAAATCTGTCCTCTTATCGAATTTCAAGTATACAATACAGTACTGAAACTATAGTAACCATTCTGTACATTAGCTCTTCAGAATTTATTCATTTTGCATATATGACATTTTGTGCCCTTCGACTAACATAATCTCATTTCCCCTTCCCCAACCCACCCCTGGAAATTGCTATTCTACTCTATTTTCACAAGTTTAATTATTTTAATTTTCATGTATAAGTGAGGTTATGCAGTATTTGTCTTTCTGTGTCTGGCTTAATTCGCTTAGCATTACGTCATCCAGTTTCATCCATGTGAATGTCATTTGGGAATCACAGGATTTCCTTCTGTGCTCACCATGCATACCAATTGCTCCCTCTCTCTCACTCCTTCTTCATATTTATTCTTTTTCTCCAATCCTCCTATCCTTGATCTCTTCATTTTACTATGATCTGTCATCTTCTTTATCAATTTTACTTCTCAAATACAGCCTAATCATAACAATAATAAAAATAAGCACAATTATAATAATACTATCCTTTTTGAAAAGCTAGGTGCAAGGTACTTCATAAAGCACTTTCTATTATCACACATGGAGCTCAGAGAGAAGTTAGCCATCCATGACTACACAGCCAATAACATAATAGGATAAAAGTGCAGGTATGCCTTTCCTATTCCAAAAGTCCAAACATCTTTCTTTTTTTTTTTTTTTTTTTTTTTTGAGACAGGGTCTCGCTCTGTCGCCCAGGCTGGAGTGCAGTGGCTCAATCTCGGCTCACTGCAAGCTCCACCTCCTGGGTTTCACACCATTCTCCTGCCTCAGCCTCTCCAAGTAGCTGGGACTACAGGCGCCTGCCACCACGCCCGGCTAATTTTTTGTATTTTTAGTAGAGACGGGGTTTCACTGTGGTCTCGATCTCCTGACCTCGTGATCCGCCCGCCTCGGCCTCCCAAAGTGCTGGGATTACAAGCGTGAGCCACTGCGCCCGGCCGACATCTTTCTTTAACTATACATTCACACCTCCATAACTTAGAACCATATGATCCACACCTATAATAACCTCTCGCAATTACCAAGAGCTTTCTTATCTCCCTATCCTTCCTCATTCCTTACAATGATTTCAGGGAAATAATTATGGAAAGCTCAGTTCTTATATGTAAGTATGACTTATATATGTTTTATACTTTGACTTGCAATTTAATATGCTCTTGAAATAATAGACATAAACAAATGTTTAACCAGCTATTTTTGACTAAGAGTTTTATTTCATTTTATTGTAATAATTGACTTATTTTTCTGTCTCTGCCTCTAAAATATGAGTTTTGAGGACAAAAAAAAACATTATCATTTTTATTACCAGCACCAAATACACACAGGACACTCATGACTATTATTCACTATTCGTTAATGAATAGGCACATATCACATATTAATGAATGATTACTGATCATGTTATTAAATCTGAAATTCTAGCATTGTGATTAGTATTTTTCTTATACTAGCTGAGTGAACCTGGAAAATTCATCTTATTTATCTGATTCTCAGTTTTTCTCTCTGTAAATTAAAAATAATATCAGCCTATTGCTATTCTTAAGATTAATGATATTTAAAAGATTTATAAGATGGAATCAAGTCATGATTATGAACACACTATATGAACAATAAATATTTCTAAGATGATCAGCAGCTAATATTAGATAAATTTGTCTCTATCATCATATAGAGGCAAAAGCATATGGATGAATGTAAGACAGCAAATGTTTAACAAATAGTTATTGAACATTAAATAATGTTTCAAAATTTTCTTTAATTTTTGAGATGGAGTCTCACTCTGTCGCCCAGGCTGGAGTGCAGTGGTGCGATCTCAGCTCACTGCAACCTCTACCTCCCGGGTTCAAGTGATTCTCCTGCCTCAGCCTCCCGAGTAGCTGGGCCTACAGGCACGTGCCACCACTCCTGGCTAATTTTTTGTATTTTTAGCAGAGAGGGGGTTTCACCATGTTGGCCAGGCTGGTCTCCAACTCCTGACCTTAGGTAATCTGCCTGCCTCGGCCTCCCAAAATGCTGGGATTACAAAAGTAAGCCACTGTGCCGGGCATGTTTGGCAATTTTCAAAGTGATGGGGACATAGCTGTGATAAAACATTTCCAGCTCACAGGCAGTGGACCATCTACACAAAGTAGATCTTTGTGTTCTTTTCACAAAAGCCTGCAAAATTCCATTCAACTTCTATATGAATCTGTGTCATATCAAAAAAATGACAAAAAGAAAACTTGAAAAAGATAACATACTTTTACTATGTCGGTAAGCATACTGACATTCTTCCCCAAGTAATCCTGATTTTATTATTTTAAGACATCACTGGCTTAAGAGTTTTGCAATCCTCTTTAAGTCTTGTAAACTTTTTTTTTTTCCTTTTCCCGTGAGTTTTTATGAGTACAGCCTATACTGAGAATGTGGTGGGACTTTTCATTAATTAAAGGAATAGACTTTATGTTGTTTTTGGGGGAGTTCAGTAAATGCCTGCTTCTCTCTCTCTCTCTCAATCTCTCTCTCTCTCTGTGTGTGTGTGTGTGTGTGTGTGTGTGTGTTTTCTCTCCTACTCTCTTTAAAGCACATGTACAATATGAAGCCTGGACATTCCTTCCTCCATACCACCGGGGTGGAATGGAAATTGATGAAATGTAACATTTGCATCACCAAAACTTTGCAAAACAGTTTTGCTTCTATTTTCTTCTAAAGTGCAGTGCTGATTTTAAAACAGTTCCCCATATATTTAGAAA
This sequence comes from Hylobates moloch, assembly GCF_009828535.3. NCBI lineage: Eukaryota > Metazoa > Chordata > Mammalia > Primates > Hylobatidae > Hylobates > Hylobates moloch. Next base: position 23,088,132 of record NW_026652286.1, read on the forward strand.
GTAAAAAAGACAGTTTGCCTAAAAATTATTTGAGGACATAGATGGGCAGTTTCGTAAAGTGTAAGGTGTGTGTGGAGAGGATAACAACTATTTTCTCAAAAACTTGGTCAAGTAAATTACATATATTTCCAAACTCCATCTTCAAAATAATCCTAAGAAGTGGGTTGTATTATTATTCCTAGTTTTTATTATCAGATGAGTAAATGGAGGCTCAGCTGGATAAAATTAATTATCCAAAATTAAACTGTAAATAAGCACTTTAGTCAGATTTTGAACCGAGAACTAAGTTTAGTTAGTTTTTAACTAACTAAATAAAACCCTGAGATTAATCATTGTGATAAGACTCTGTTGTTTCCCAACCTAAAAAATCTACCTGACTAAAGTTTGTGACAGGGCCTGGTGTGGTGTCTCAGGCCTGTAAATCCCTCACTTTGGGAAGCCACGGCCGAGGCAAGCAGACTGCTTGAGCTCTGAAATTCGAGATCAGCCTAGGAAACATGGTGATCGCAAGGACAAAAAACCAAACACCGCATGTTCTCACTCATAGGTGGGAATTGAACAATGAGAACACATGGACCAGGAAGGGGAACATCACACACCAGGGACTGTTGTGGGGTGGGGGGAGGGGGAGGTATAGCATTAGGAGATAAACCTAATGTAAATGACGAGTTAATGGGTGCAGCACACCAACATGGCACATGTATACACATGTAACAAACCTGCATGTTGTGCACTGTACTCTAAAACTTAAAGTATAATAATAATAAAATTAAAAAAAAAAGAAACACAAAAATTATCTGGGCCTGGTGGCACATGCCTGTAGTCCCAGCTGCTTGGGACGCTGAGGTGGAAGGATAGCTTGAGCCTAGGAAGCAGAGGCTGCAGTGAGCTGAGACTGTGCCTCAGCCTGGGTGACAGAGTGATACCATGTTTTTTTTTGTTTTGTTTTGTTTTGTTTTGTTTTTTAAAAAAAGATGTATGTGGAAAGGAGTGTTTTGTAGTGTTGACAAGAAACTGTACGTAAAGAGAAAAAGAAGATAAATTATAAAAAATAAGAAAAGGAGACTATAAGGCATACCAGAATGAATTCACATGTATTTTTCTTTTTGCAAACTTAAGCAAGATTGAGGCAGTTACGAACAAGAGTTGTGAAGACAATGTTCTATTAAGAGGAAGAGAAAGCAGATACCGCATCACTCTATTTGTAATTCTTCTATGAGAATAATGAGAATCATAAAATGCTTGAAATAGCAAAACCTTAAGGAAAAATATAATATAGATACAGAAAACAGCTAAAGTGAAGACAGAATCATAAAGCTTTCACAAGTAAGAATCTCAGGCTTTTCAATTAATGACAGGGAGAATTTAGGAATTCAGTGACATTTGAATTTGATTGCTAGGTCCACAAGAGAATCTTTGTTGCTAGTGTTCTCATGGGATGAGCTCTTCAATGGAAAGAACCAAGTCAGAGATTAATAGGACCTGCTCAGTGAGTCATTAAAATTCACTGACTTCATAAAAAGAATAGATTTACCTGTCTTTACAAATGCAATGTGGTATTGCTGCAAGCATAGGGCTTTAAAGTCAAACAGACTCCAGTTCAACTACAGGCAGTATTGGTACGTGACCTTGGCAGGTTAGTGTCTTTTTCTGAATCTCAAATCTTTTGTCTTCTAAAAACAAGGAATTAACCAAGATAAAATGTTAAGAGTCAAACACAGAAACTGTTATAAATTAAACTTCAATGCACTAATTTTGCTTATGCATTCATTTGTGACACTGTGTAATAAGCTCAAGAGACATTTTCTACTCTAAGGATGATAAAATTTAGAGGGAGAACAAAGCACCAGTATCAGATTAGTAGCTACACCTTAGCATGGGAGCAGGCTCATGGAAGCTTCCCATGACATATGTGTTAACCCATGGGTGTTTTAAGGGGAAGAGCTCCAGGGAAAGCGTAAGGGTGCCCAGGGAGAATCAACACGTAGAAGGCTATTTTCAACTGGTAAGGACATTTTTTAACATTTAGGAGCAAGCATGATAATCTTATATGTTCTCACTGAACATTAAATCTGGATTTATGTGAACTGACTGGTAAATCAAGTCATGACTTAATTTCTTTGACTTACATTGTAGCAATTCAACATCCCCACTCCCACTGTGAGTGTATGTGTGTGAGAGTGTGTGCATATGTCCATTTTGGAGCATGTACTTCTGGGTGTTTCTCACAGGACTTACTTTGCAGCTGTCCACAGATAGGTCAAATGTTCAAACAGTGTATATTACCTGATGAAATTAAATGCACAAGAATTTAGTGACTTTGACATTTAGGATTTGAATTTAGGATTTTGACATTTTCCAAGTACTTTTGCAGTATTTGATCTACAGAACAACATTAAAAAGTAAGCAGTGTAGGAAGCTAGTAACTTACTAATTATCTTCAGGTGATTTTCCTGAGGTGCAACTATTACCACTGAGCAAAAAGGAGCAGGTATGAGAATTGCCTCTTCTTTAAATATTAGAAAATTCAGAAGTAGAAAGATATAATACCTTGACAAAACTTAAAATGAGTCTCAATACACCCGTACTGAAAAAAACGTTTATTTGAACATAACATTTTAAAATAAAAGATCTTTCATTTGTTGAGTTAAAAATTCTTATTGCAATTTTTATGGCAAAAATCTGTAAAATATTATTCTCTAACAGTGGGAAAGTACACAAATAATGGAATGAAATTCTCATCTTAAAAATTTTATTTCAGTTGACTGTTTTCTTTGGAATTACAGATAATTAGATTTTGGCTTTAGACTCACTGACTAAAATATATCTATTTCATTAAGCTTGAAACTGGAATCCACAAAGTATGCCTGGCATTAGAGAAGACAATGGCAAGCCTTCCAAATGAGAAACAGAGAAGAATAGAAAGAGAAATAATGCTTATGTTAGCATGCACAGATCCAAAATGCTTAAATAATTTTTAAGAATTACTACCTATTTTGAATGTACAGTTGGCCTTCCTTATCTGCAGCTTCTATACCCATGGATCCAAATAGAGGAGGATTAAAAAAATACATTTAAAAAAATTGCATCTGTACTGAACACGTATAGACTTTGTTTCTTATCGTTGTTCCCTAAACAATGCAACATAACAAATATTTACACTGTATTAGGTATTATGTAATCTAGGGATGATTTAAAGTATACAAGATAATATACATAGATATATGCAAATACTACATGATTTTATATCAGGGACTTGAGCATCCTCTGATATTGGTTTCTGTGGAAGGTACTGGAACCAATCACACATAAATACTGAGGGATAACTGCACTAACTATAATTTTTACACTACTACTTTTTCCTATAATGTGGTCTAAAAAGCTCTAGCATTCTTTTCATGAGATTAAATGTCAGGAAGCCCAAATAACTTAGTTATTCAAAAAAATGTGTCAGTGTCTTTCAAGTATAAGGCACTGGGATAGGTATTTTAAGGATAAGAAAATTCTGGTCTCCTTTCTAAAGGAGCTGGGAGTCTAGCAGAGCAGATGCTACAAATGTATGTAAAAGAAATCTCATTTAAAATGCTAAGTTGGCCTCTGGCAGGGTGACATACACCCATACTCCCAGTATTTTGGGAGGCTGAGGCAGGAGGATTGCATGAAGCCAGGAGTTTGAGACCAGCTTGGGCAACATAGCAAGATACTGTCTCTACAACAAATAAAAAAAATAATTAGCCAGGCATGGTGGTGCACATCTGTAGTCTCAGCTACTCAGGAAGCTGAGGCAGGGGGATAGCCTCAGCCAAGGAGTTGGAGGTTACAGTGAGCTATGATCATGCCATTGCACTGCAACTTGGGTAAAAAAGCAAGACCTATCTCAAAATAATAATAATAATAATAATAATAATAATAATAATAATGCTAAGTGGTTAGAATTACAAAAATAAGTAAATAAGAATTTTTCAGTAATATAATGAAAACTTCTAGCTGAAGCATGATGGCAAGTTTCACAGAGAAATTTTCATTTTATAAAATGAAAAATTGCATAAATAACCCAAGGATGCTCAATAATCAGTGGTATAAAATTAGGTGTATTCCATTTCCAAAACATTGGAATAGATGTCCTTGTCCCTGTTTCTCCCAGTAAATACAACTAAAAGCCCTGGCCATTATATATAAGACAAACACAAAACTCTGAAAGGCGAAGGGAGGAAAGCAGACCAACTGATGAATCTAGAACTCAAGGAAGTAAATGCTGCGTAATTGTTTAAGCTTTCTTTTTGTCTCATGTATCTCAGACTTGGAATTGAAGAAGATACAACTTAGAAACTTGTAATATATAGACAAATAGAAGCTCCAACAGAAGAATGTTGTCTCTTATCAAAGGATTAGAAACAAGAGGAAAGCCTAGCAATGCCAAAAACATAGGCAACCACCTCTCAAAAGCAATGCCAACAAAAGTCAAAATTGACAAATGGGATCTAATTAAACCAAAGAGCTTCTGCACAGCAAAAGAAACCACCTCTCTATTCTAGTCAAACATAGCAAATAAAAACTGGTGGCTCCACTCCAACTCATGCCAACAAAGGCCCAGTAGGCAGTCTGACCTCCACTCTCATGAGGCACCCTAGACTGGAAATATGGTGATATAAGAGAAGGCTAAGTAGGGAATTGGGACTTTCACCCCTATGGGCGCTGATAACCTCTCCTCAAGGTGTTAGTGAAGACCTTCTGGGGAGCCTGGACTTACATCATATCCAGCAGTAATGAAACATTTCTCCTATTCTTGGCTGTGTTGTGTCCACATGTGGCCTAGTGGAGATTAGGGACTTTCATCACTGCCCAGAGGTTAAAAGGCTACATTCCCCCATCCCCTGAGTGGTATCAGTGTAGGCCACATTGATAGTGAAAACCCTCACACATGCCCAGCAATAATGAGGAGTTCCCTTTTTCCCTAGGGTGTCAGTGGAGGTCTGCTGGGAAACTGGTACCTCTTCCACTATCTGGCAGTAGTAATAAGGGCATTTTCTCTTACCCTGCCAGAGTAGTATCAGAGGCAGGCAGTTAAAACAGATGGTTTAAATAAGACAAGAGTTTCATAACATAACACTCCAAATATCCAGGATCCAGGTGTTTTATTTATTTATTATTGTTATTATTATTATTATTATTATTATTTTGGAGGCAGAGTCTTACTCTGTCACCCAGGCTGGAGTGCAGTGGCGCAATCTCTGCTCACTGCACTGCAATCTCCGCCTCCCAGGTTCAAGAGATTACCCTGCCTCAGCCTCCCAAGTAGCTGGGACTACAGGTGCCCGCCACTATGCCCAGCTAATTTTTTGTATTTTAATAGAGATGAGGTTTCACCGTGTTGCCCAGGCTGGTCTCAAACTCCTGAGCTCAGGCAATCTGCCCGCCTTGGCTTCCCAAAGTGCTAGGATTACAGGTGTGAGCCATGGTCCCTGGCCCAACTATCCAAGTTTTAATACCAAATCACTATCGTACTAAGAATCACTGAAATCTCAACTGAGTCAATAAGAGAATTAATGCCAACATGAAGATAGCAGACGTTAGAAATATCTCACAAAGATTTTAAAGAAGTCATCACTAAAATCCTTCAATGAATAATGATGAACACACTAAACAAATGAAAAGAGAGGAGGTAACCTCAAATTAGGTGAAAAATGTGGAAAAACTGGATTTTTATAACTAAAAATACAGAAAAAACAGAGTTAAAAACTCAACAAATAGGCTCATGCAGAATAGAAAGTACAGAGGGAAAAAAATCAGTGAACATGAAGATTGATAGAAATTATCCAATCTAAACAACACAAAGAAAATAGAATGTAAAAATAGCATAGCCTCACCATGAACATCAGAAACACCTGAGCATATGATGAAACATCTACTACCTCTGTTTTAACAAGTGATAGAATTAGTACACAGAAAATTTACAAGAATATAAAATAGTTCAATGCCATCAGCCAACAGAAACTAATCAATATTTATACAACATTTTACCGAACAAAAGCAGAATACATTCTTTCCAAGTGCCCACGGAATATATACCAAGATTTACCATGCTGTGTGCCATAAAACAAACCTCACCGAAAGATTGCGGTTCTCTCCAAATTGATATACAGATTTAACAAAATTCCTATCAAAATCTTAGGAACATTTTTATAGATGTAGACATGCATATGGAAAGGCAGGAGATGTATGCACAACAAACGATATTGAAAATAAGAATAAGGTCAGAGGTATCAGTCTACCAGATTTCCAGACTTAATATACAGCCATGTAATAAATAATGTGTGGTATTAGTGGAAGTACAGACACATCGATCTGTGTAACACCATAGACAACTCAGAAATAGACACAGACAAATATGTCCAACTGCATTTTGACAGAGGTGAAAATGAATTTCTATGGTGGAAAGGTAGTCTTTTGAAGAAATGGTGTTGAGGGAATTGAACATCCATGGTCAAAACATTAACACACACACACACACACACACACACACACACACACCCCAAATACCACACACACACAATACCACCAAACAACAACAAAAACATTAAAAATTGTTGACTTAAAGCCCATACTTTACTCAAAAATTAACTCACAATGGGTCACAGACTTAAGTGTAACATGTAAAACGATACAGCTTCTGGGATAAACAAACAAAAACATAGGGAAAAAGTGGGGTGAAATCTTCTAGATCTATGGCTACGCAGAGAATTGGCACCAAAACTATTATCCGTAAAAGAAAAAAATGGTAAGTTCTCTTTCATAAATATTGAAAATTTTGCCTCTGTGAAAGACCCTGTTAAAGGGGCGAAGAGTGGTGAAAACTATATACTGGTATATAGGGGTGAAACTATATACTGGTATAAAATATTTGCCAACCACATATGCCACAAAGGACTTGTACCAAGAGTATATAAAGAGCTCTCAAAACACCATAATAAAAGAAAAAAAAAAAAAAAGGCAACCAAACTAGGAAATGCACAGAAGAAGACCCAAAAAGACACTTCACTAGTGAAGATATACAGATGGCAGTCAAGCACATGACAAAATGTTCATCATTATCCATCAGGGAAATGCAAATTCAAAGCATAATGAGGTATCACTATACATCAGAATGGCTGAAATATTATATATATAACATATATATGAGACATATATAAATCCAAAATGGCAAGGATTTGCAGCAGCTGGATCACAAATACATTGTTGATGGAAAGGTAAAATATTACAACTGCTCTGGAAACTGTTTGAAAATTCTGCTGAAACTAAACATGCTACTACTGTACAACCAACAATTACATATTCCTGGGCATCTATCCCAAATAAGTGAAAGCTTATGTTCACATAGAAACTTGTTCAGAAATATTCATAGCGTTTGTGTTGGTAATAACTCCAAAACCGGGTAAGAAAACATATATCTTTCAACAGACGAATGCTTAAACAAACTGGTGCATCCAAATTCTCAGCAATAAAAAGAAAAAACTATGATTCAAGCGACAGTTTGGATGAGTCTCCAGAGAATTACACTGGATAAAATAAAAGGTCAAATTCAAAAGCTTACATACTATATTATTGTATTTATAAAGCATTATTTAAATGACCAAAATGTAGGCACTGAGAAGAGATTAGAGGTTGCCAGGGATCAAGAACTGGCATGCGTAGGTAAGGTAAGTGGGTATGGCTATAAAAAAGCAAAAAAGGATCATTGTGATGACGAAACTGTTCTGTATCTTGATGATCTCAGTGTTAACATCCTTGTGATACCATAGTTTTATGAAATGTCATTATTAGAGAAACTGGGTGAAGATACATGGAATTTCTCTGTATATTTACAATTACCTCAAAATTAAAAATAAGATTTAATTAACTAACTAAATCTATTTTAAAATCAATAACAAAATTACCTGTGATTTCAAAATTGAAATTTCACCCTTTTTTCTTAATGACAGGCTGTAAACATTAATTCTTGAACCTGGAAGAGGTTTAACATAGAAACCTCTAGTAAGATTATATTCCATTAACACTGTTCTGGATGCTCATGATAGAATTATGCATGAGGCGAATAAAGTCTATGAGGTTGAGATGGAAATTATAAAGAAGTAATCAAATTAACAAGGTGATTTTAAATAATAATGTGTACAAAGGAAAAGAAAACAAAAGATAGTAATGGACAGGAACAGGAAGATAATCTACTTTAAGGTGGGTAAGGTAATGGCTTTCTGAAAACACAGAAGATTGAGCTATGTGTCCTTCTCGAGGAAGAGTTTTCCCAAGAGAGGGAAAATGCAGTACAAAGATCTAAATCAGGAATAATTTTTACGCATTTGAGACATAGAAAGGTCACTGTGGCTACAATAGAGAGAAGGCAGAAGAAATTGGTAAAAGGCAACATCTGAGCGATAAGCCGTAGTGAATATGCAGAGCCCTAATTTTCAGACGCAGAAATTTAAATTTTACTACCAATGATAATAAAAGGCTTTTCAAATTCTTTTTAGGGGGTTAAATGAAATGATATAAATTGAATATTTCAAAATGTATGAAGATTATAAGTGGCTCAAGAGTGAAAGTAGGAGCATCAGTGAAAGTAATACAGAAGTTCAGAAAAAGATGGTTATAGTTTGAATCATAGTAGGAGAGAGAGCAGAGATGGAAAGAAGTTGATTAACAATATGTTTTCTAGAATAGAGAAGACTTACCAAAAATGGAATGGACTGGATGGTAGGAAGAACGAGGATTTAAATATAATCCCTTAATTTTTGTTTTTAGACAGCTGTATAGTAGCCATTTTTAAAGAAAGAGGTTTTAAAGGTAGAATCCATTCAAAAATCTATTCACCAAGCATCTATTATAATTTATTAAGTCAATCATATGACAAGTGCTATGGTACTGGACAATGAATGAGTTTGGAGTAGCAAAAGAAAAAGCATATAAACACAGCTGATGGAAACCTACCACAAATGTAAATAGAATACACACCAAAGAGTTGGCAGTTAACTGTGCCTAGTAGGTTAGGATCCCCTCTAAATTCACTGATAAAATGTTTTCATTGGATATTTAAGATGCACGGATATTTCGCATATGCAGAAGGGCATTTTTGAAAGATTTAATATACAGCTACTTATTCTGGCAGAATAAGAAATATTTTCTGAATGATAGTCCAGTGACTGAGCATTATCCTCTTTTAATGTCTCTTTCATTCCTTCCTTTTTAAAAAATAATAACTTCATGTTATCTCTCAAAATTTTAAGTCATTAATACTTATTGTTCATCATATTTTCTATATTTGGATTTTTTTTCAAGGAAATGTAGATTCAGCTAATTCTAGGCTTTTGTTGCTTCCTCCCACATACCTTTCCAATTCAACATGCCCAGGTCTTATTTCTTCCAGAAGAATCTGAACTGCGACTTATTAATTACAAAATTTTCCTACATTCCAAGCTGAAATAAAAAAAGTTAAATGCAGTGACTTTTAAAATTTAACTACCTATGCTCATTATTTTATTTTACCCTATGTCATCTTTTATTTTATGGTTTTAAAATTACCTATGATAGTTTTAAATAGATTAGGAAAAGAAAGAGAGAAAGAAGTGTGTTTGTGCATGAGAGTGTGTGTGCGCACCCATGCACATCCACACACACCTGGATTCACGAGTACAATCTGTGTATGTTTTAACATCCTTTCCTGGTCAAATATAAAAGCATCACCTCTATGTCAGATAGAATTCACCCCTTTATCAAGTATCTGAAATTTCATTTGTTCTTAGAGTCTGTAGGACAGGAAAACACTACCAGCAATGCAAGTGGATTCACTATCCAGTAGCTATTTTGGTGTTGAGATACAGGAAAGGGTCTCCAAGTAACTAAAAAGGAAGTTAGAGAGGGAGAAATAGCTACTGAAGAAGATCTTCTCTCTAAATGTTTTTTGTGAAGTTCTACATAAGAGTTGGCATGGACATTTGTTTCCTGTGGATTCTTCACAAAGATGCTGTAACTGCTTGTTTGCTAAACATTTGTTAGTACCACTAGGGTTCCCTAAGAGCAGGAAGCAAAGATCAAGTGAAAGAATTTCAAAAGTGGGTAGATGTCTATTGGAGAAAGGAAAGGATGCACCTCCCTGAAGAAAATTAAAGAAATATGTCCAATGGATATTTTATCTATCTTTACAAGAATATGACTTAAACTGTCTCTTATAATCTGTCTGCACAGAGAAAATTAAACACAACTAATCATGTAAAGAAAATGGATTAGATTATGAACAATGTTATTATCCACTTTATACCCAGCAGAAAACATATGAATCAAATGTTCATCTATTTATATTCTGCTAATCATCAATTATCTTTAAAAGTAGGGTGAGGCTAGCCCTATTCATAAAATTGTAAGAGTGTGTGAGCTAAGTTGAGATCTAAATCCAAACCATACTTCAGAAAGAAAAAACTGGTACTTGATAGCTTACTTTCAATATAAACATAATTTTAATAGAAACTAAAGGTAAATCGCATTTAATGGGAGCATACCATGGCAAAATGATTCTTCATTCCAAAGAGTATCAATTTATAAAGTCATGATTTGGCCTAATTTTTCAAATAAAGAAACCTTTAGTCAACTCTAGAATTTTGTTTTATTCCTATACCACAAATATTTAAAATGCAACGTTTTCAAAACTAAAATTAACTTCCATCAAACCTGTTCCTCCACTGCATTTTCTCTCTCTGATAATGACCCCATCACTAATTTGTCCAAGTGTAAAACTATGTAATCCACATTAATTTCTCTTTCTTTCCCTTTAACCCTGTGCCATCCAAATGATCATTACATCTGTCAATTCTATGCTAAATTTAATTGGGTTTTAATTTATTTTTTTCTAGCTTCATAACTACTCACTATTTCAACTCCCTTCCTTCCTTAGAATTTCCTAATTTTCTCCTATTGGTCTCCTGCTCACATTTTTTCAGTACATGATCTTTTGAAAACATAAATCCTAAAATGCTTCTTCCTGAAGTCATCAATGACATGTTTTTCAAAGTTTAAACTTCCTGGCATAACACAGATTGTCTGACTCAAGACTACATTTATATTATCTCCTGTGATTATTTTAACATTCCAACCACTTCCTAGATGTGTCATGCTCTTGTGAGAGTCAGTTTATATAAATTACAGTTATGTCTCTTTGTATCTCCTTTCTTATTTGTATAATGGTGATAAATGAGGTAGCTATACCTTGGCTTGGTGTGAGGAGTAAAAGAGTTAATATCTGGCACTTAATAATATGCAGGACATGTGTTGAAGGAGGGGTCAATAAATGCCAGGGATGGTGATGATGATGACGATGATGATGATGAATGATTACGTTGAAGAAAACCATCTCCATAGTCTCGTAAGTTCCATTTTTACTCTCCAGTAACTGCCTCCCTTTCCACCATAGTTCCATAATTGCCAAACTCTGACTCAATGTATCTTTCACACAATCTAACAAGTCCTGTCTGAGATCACCTATATCTATTAGAGTGTATATCACATTGCAACATGAATATTTATGATTTTATTAGTGTGCAAAATATTTATATCTTATATAGCTGTATATACGTATATATAATGGGGTAAATGGTACTTAGTTAATTTTATGAAGATCAAATGAATTAGATATATACAGTCCTTTGAATAGTGGACTGTAGAAGCATTTTTGTTATTATTTTGCTCCCTTAAGCTTTGAGTTGCTTGAGGGTGAATATAGGCATCATTAGTCTTAGTAGCTAGCACAACCTCAGCACAAAGTAAAAGCTGAATATTTTTGAATGAATAATATAAACATTTTAACTTCACAAGATTTAGAAATGTAATATAAATAAAAGTCACTTATATGTTACTGCAGATAGCCAAAACAAAACAAAAACAAAACAAACAAAAACAACAAAGCTATGTCATGTAAGGGACATTATAACAATTTAAGACCTAAAACATATCATGTAGGTATAACTCTGGTTTAATCATATTAGAAAGGAGTCTTAAATCCCCAAAATATCAGTAAAAGTTATTCTTCCTGGCCCAGGCTGGAGTGCCATGGTGCAACTTCGACTCACTGCAACCTTTGCCTCCTGGGTTCAAATGATTCTTGTGCCTCAGTCTCTTGAGTAGCTGGGACTACAGGCACGTGCCCCCATGCCCAGCTCATTTTGTGTTTTCAGTAGAGACAGGGTTTCACCATGTTGGCCAGGCTGGTCTGGAACTCCTGGCCTCAAGTGTACTGCCTGCTTCACCCTCCGAAAGTGCTAGGATTATAGACCTGAGCCACCGTGGCATGCCCGCGAATTCTTGAAACTATGAAAATAGAAAAGTTTACTCTTTAAGTGGAACCACTCATAGAGCATAATTAGAACCACTGGATTCTGTGGGGTGTTATTTTCTTGAATATCCTCTTTGAGCCACCATAAACAAGGATCTTGTAGGGCCAAAATGCATGGTTGGATGACTTCATTCACTTGTTCATTCAATCATTCGTCAAATGTTTACTTTTTCAGCAATGTTTTCTAATCACAGTTCCTTAATGGAAAATGTCTTTGTTAAATCTGACATCTGGGCCCTCTCAAAAGGCAGTTTCTGCTGCCTACAGTTTTTTTTTTTCTGTGTAAGTTACCCTTTTCTGTTTCTTTGCATGTGTCATAATGTTTTGTTCAGTCCTAGATGTTTAAAATAATTTGCTATAGCAACTTTGGATACTGATTTTCCCCCACAACCTCCAGAACTGATGAATGTCACTATTTGTGTCTCTATTCGTTTAGCAACTTTGCTGGACTATTCTAGCAGTCTATTTTTCCCCATCACATTCCTCTTCTAACGCCATTCTTCAATCAGTGCAGACTTGGGTATTTACACAGTTACGTTGGAATGACAAGTGAATTTATTTGAGTGATTGTTTCTTTGACTGTCTCTTTCTTGATCTTTCTGTTAAGTTGCGTGCCTCAGTTGTTGTTACTCCCAGGTGTTAGCCTTGGCTAACTTCCAGCTGATTGCATTATATATTTTTAGTTCCCTGGGGCATAAATTGCTCTACAGTCTGATCCAATGAAATCTGGGCCCCTTTAAAGGGATAATCTTTAATGCCAGTCTTTTTGGTTTGCCGTGACCTCCAGCAGGCTCTTTGCCATGCATTTTCCTTAGTTCTCTGATGAATTTCTAGCTGGTTTACAATTTAGCTTGCTGCTCAAATTATGCTATCATCTGTTTTTGTTTTTGTTTTTGTTTTTGTTTTTTTTTGAGATGGAATCTTGCTCTATCGTCCAGGCTGGAGTGCAGTGGCGTGATCTCAGCTCATTGTAACCTCCGCTTCCAGGGTTAAAGCGATTCTTGTGCCTCAGCCTTCCCAGTAGCTGGGATTACAGGCACCTGCCACCACGTCCCACTAATTGTTTGTATTTTTAGTAGAGACAGGGTTTTTTCACTATGTTGGCCAGGCTGGTCTTGAACTCCTGACCTCGGGTGATCCATCTGCCTCAGCCTCCCAAAGTGCTGGGATTACAGAAGTGAGCCACCACCTCAGCCTTTTATTAATTGCCACAATTTATGTTTCCTAGAGCACTCAGTTGTAGTCTTCCTCCTACACTATTCCAAATAAAAGCAGCTGCTGCTTCTCCAATTGTGGAGAGTTTTAGAGTTCTTTGCTTTCACAATCTGTCAACTTGGCAAACACACTACACCGCTGCTACAGAGCTAGGATTGGGGTTCATCCACCAAAATGACTCCTTCTTTACAAGTAGGCACTAGGCTGGTAAGGTAGCACTTTATTTTTTTTTAAAGCTTGCTTGTATCATACAATTCTGCCTTATGCATTAAGTGAGGTTATGGTGGTCAGTGCCTTGGTAGTCTACTAAGCCTATCACAAATGGGATAGTTTCCAACTTACAAGTCAAGGCTGGGTAGAACAGTAAGGAGCCCTCCTAGATAATGTTATCTGGATGTTACCTTACCATTTCAGAAGTCATCTCCACTTTGTATTTTTAATAATCTCCTCTATCACCTATGAAAGACCTCCATCTATGGCAGCAAATACCACTAGATATTTAAACCCAAAATATTTGGTTGGAGAACTCCTGTAAACATATATTTGAAAAATGAAAATCTGAAAGAAGTTTGACCACTTTCCCTCCTCAAAATTTTTGCTATTCTATAATCTAATTATTTGGAAGATAATTGTATCATACTGAAATACTTTTTAAAAAATTTAAGTCTATAGTGTGTATTAGTTTTATCATTAAAATATTTGTTGATCAAGGTTCACAAAAGTATACAAAATATCAATTTGTGTGTGTGTGCAGATGTATAAACTGAACATTCTCAATTCTGGTTATTTCCCCTCAACTAAACTTATAATCACAACTCTTCCTTGGAGAAGCAGTTCATGCCCTAACTCTAAAAATCTTAACTTTTCCTTCTTACTTCTCTTATGTCTTTCAAAATGTATTCACAGGATTGTCTATATTTAAAGAGAGTTTGTTATTGTTTTAGTTCCTGTCATTGATCTTTGCCAGAAGAAATAAAAGTCTACCCAAAATAATTTTCTAAACCATTACAATTCATGGTTCGTTAAATTATTACTTCAAACATAACAGAAATCAAAAGTTTTATTAAAACCACTATTTCTATGCCATATAATTGTATAGTGTCTGATGACCTCCTGTGTCTGCCTTGTAGAATTATACTCACTTTGTGTTAAATTGGTAGTCAATGCTGTGAATTCTCTAAGTGGGTGTTGCAGTTGGGTTGGAAGGTGAATACAGGACAGAGATTATTAAACTTTTTCTTTGCTGGCTGTACCTTAATTAAATAAAATAGAGGCCAGGCGCAGTGGCTCACGCTGGTAATCCCAACACTTTTGGGAGGCCGAGGCGGGTGGATCACAAGGTCAGGAGATCGAGACCTTCCTGGCTAGCACGGTGAAACCCCGTCTCTACTAAAACACAAAAAAATTAGCTGGGCGTGGTGGCGGGCATCTGTAGTCCCAGCTACTGGGGAGGCTGAGGAAGGAGAATGGCATAAACCCGGGAGGCAGAGCTTGCAGTGAGCCTAGATCGCGCCACTGCACTCCAGCCTGGGTGACAGCGCGAGATTCTGTCTCAAAAAAAAAAAAAAAACTAAAATAAAAAAATAAAAAAAAAAATAGAGATAGATGTACCAACAGATGTACCACAATGAATTATGTAGATATATTTTAATTAAAAGAGAAATTTGAAAAAACAGAATCAATGCTATGAAAAAGGCCACACTACCCCAACAGATCCAGTGCGATCCTTATCAGGCTCCAGTGGTAATTTTCACACACGCACAAAAATCCTAAACTTTGTATGGAATCACAACATACCTGAGCCCTTAAAGCAATTTTTAACAAGAATAACACAGTTGAAGGCACTATACTTTCTGATTTCAAGTTATATTTAAAAGTGATAGAAATCAAAACAGTATCACACTGGCATAAAGGCAGACACATAGCCCAATGGAATATAAAAAAAATTCCAGAGTAAAGCCATGCATATATGCTTAATTTTCGACAAAGGTGCCAGGACTACATAATGGATAAAAGATAGTCTCTTCCATAAATGGTGCTGGAAAAACTATATCCACGTGCAAAAAAAAAAAAGAAAAGAAATAATATCCCCATCTTATACTACACACAAAATCATCTGAAAATGGATTAAAGGTTCAAACGTAAGACATGGAGCTATAAAATAATTAGAAGAAAACACAGGAGAAAAGCTACTTAATGTTGTTTTTGGCAATGTCGTTTTGGATTTGACATCAAAAGCCTAGGCAAGAAAATAAAAAATAAATGATTGGAAGTACATTAAAATGTTTCTGTACAGTAAAGGAAACATTCAACAAAATAAAATGGAAGCCTATAGAATACAAAGAAACAATTTAACTGATAAGGAATTAACATCCAAAATACATAAGGGAGCCGTACAATCCAGGAGCAAAACAACAACTACAAAACCAAATAAAGAATGATCAAAGGACCTGAACTCAAATTTTTCGTAGGAAAACATATGAATGGCCAATAGATACATAAAAATCTACTCAATATCAGTCAGCATTAGGGAAAAGCAAAACAAAACATCAATGAGATATTACTTCACATCCCTTAGGTTATTAATAAAAAGTCAAAAGACAATGAGTTTTGACAAGTATGTGGAGAAAAAAGAACCTTTACATTGTTGATGGAAGTGTAAACTGGTACAACCAATATGAAAAACAGTATGAAGTTTCCTCAAAAATTCAAAATACAACTATTATATGATGTAGCATCTCCACTTTTGGGCATATATAGAAAGGAAATAAAATCACTAACTCAGAGAAATATCAGAGATATCCTCACCCCCATGTTCACTGCAGCACTGTTCATAATAGCCAAGATATGAAAACACCTAAGCATCTTTGGAAAGACTGATGAATAAAGAATTGTCACTCATATGATAGTGAGTGTCTGTGTTTGTATAGACACACACACCTATAGGTTCCTCAGCTTACAATGGGGATAAACCCATCTTAAGCTGAAAATAATCCAAGACAAAAATTCATTTTTACAAAACTTCATAGCTTAGCATAGCCTACTTTAAGTGTGCTCAGAACACATACATTATCCTGCAGCTGGGCAAGATCATTTAACCTAAAGTCTGTTTTATAGTAATATATAATAATACTGTATTGAAGTAGTTTCTACTGAATGTGCATTGCTTTTGCAGTATCATAAAGTCCAAAAATTGTAAGTTGAACCACTATAAGTCAGGGATCATCTTTATGTGTGTGTGTATGTGTGTGTACCCAGATACGCATACACATAAATGTGTGGTATATATATGTATACATATGCATATATACATATAAATATATACACATATACCTATATGTACACAGTAGAGTATTATTCATCTATAAAAAATATGAAGATTCTGTCATTTGTGACAATATAAATGCAACTGGAAGGCGTTAGGCTAAGTCAGACATATGAAGACTAATACAGCATGACCTCACTTAATATGTAATCTAAAACACTTGAATTAACAGAAAAAGAGAGTAAAAAGGTGGTTATCAGGGGTCAAGGGTGAAAAAAACGGGGAGATGCTGGTCAAAGGGTACATAATTGAAGTTATAAGACAAATAAGTTCTGGAGACCTAACATATTTCATGATAATAAAAATGTAATATACACTTGAAATTTCCCAAGGGAGTATACCTGAAGTATGCTAATGTTTTAATTATCTTGATTGTGGAAATCATTTTACAATGAATTCCAAATTTCACTTTAAATACCTTGAATATACATAGTTGTATTTTGTCAATTTTACTTCAATAAAGTTGAAAAATACTGTAAGAAAATTATCAATGTCTGTTCAATAAAATAATTATTTTTATTTTATGCCATAATTCTTAAAAGAAATAAAAATCATAAGAAAAGAAAATATTGAGATATCTTCATTTTATTATATAACTTTATTGTCACATTTTTTAAAAAAGGAAACAAATTTGGGGTGGTTTGTTTTGTTTTTAAAGAGCTCAGATTCAAGGCATTGTAATACCCCAAATAACATATCCTCAAAAGTTTTATGTAATAAAGTTAGTATTTTCAGAATTTTTTATCATTCTTTTATTTGTATTTAATTTCTTGAGTTTAATTAGAGAACATGTTTACTTTTAAAAAGGACCTCTTTCTGTAAAATAGCTCAGATTAATATGTACATCAGAAATCTGTAAAACTCAGCGTGGTTCTAAAACACTGATGCCACTCTCTGTGAAATATAATTTCAAAGTCACCATTAATAATCAGAACTCATTGGGAAACTTTTACAAAGAAGAGGCCTACTTTCTTCTTTGCACAAATGACAAATTTAAAGGCTGGTTTTGGGGAAGATAAATAATAATAATTATTATTACACATGTGATGTTAACTATATCCAGCCATGTTTGGAAGATCTTGATCTTTCTAGCTTGATCATGATGGAATTTCTATACACAAACCACTCCCCCCAAAAGAGATAACTATGAATTTTTTAAAATCTTATAAAATAGTTCTTTTGCATATTAGACAAAGCACACCAACTGGGTGCTGCTTCCACCAAATCATAGTGGGTATTTGGAGATCTATCTAAATCTTAGTGCATGGAATTCTTGAAGAAAAAAGTCAAACAAGTGAACATTCTCATGACTGAAAATCTGAGAAGTATGCAAGGTTACTCCTTGTTTGCTTCATTTCATTACTTTGAGATAACTAAAAGACTGTACAGTTAAATACACCAGACAAAGTCAAACAAATGGTAAATAACAGAGCTAAAATTGGAACCCAGGCAGTCAGTGTCAGGGACCATACTGTTGTCCCTATGCTTTTACTGTATGCCACCGTTTTTTTTCTAGTGTCTTCACTTTCTCAATAGAATAATATGTAATTTATATTTTATATTTTCCATAGAAGAAAAAATTGCATACTAGGAAAGAAAGCTAAACGGTGTTTTAATATTGTTATTAATTTATTTTTGTTTCATTATATCTTGAAGTTCTCAACTCAGGAGTAGAAAGAATGATTTCTGCATTGCTTAACCTTGTATTATTAGCACATATCACAACTTGGATCATATTTATCTTCAAGAAATATCTGTTGAATGAATAAATTTATCCATCACATAGTAATGTGCTTGCAGGATTATATGCAGTGGGCAATGAAGGATAAAAATATGAATCAAATAATTTATGCTTTCCACTCACATTTTAGTAAAAAAGCAGACTACACTGTTAAGATATGGCAGAAAATACAAAATAACACAGAATATAGTATGCTGGGGGTGGTCAGAGTGATAGTTCTAATTTTATTTGATCCTAAAGGAGGGGAAGCTAAACTGACATTCAATTATTGCATTGTAATTTACACGGGATTTTGCAAATACAGACCTAAATTTATGCCCACAATTGAATGTGCTGTAGATAATATCATTTGAATCTTACCCTAAAATTTTTAAAACTGAGGCCTGAAGAGGTTATATAATATAGTAATGTGGATAATATCACAATAATAAAAATAAATGATAATAACAGGATATGACTTTTTTACATGATTATAAACCCTGTATTCCTGTATCTTTTTCTTTTACAGCGTCATAAGGTTTTGTACAAATCATGTAAGCTGGACAAGAACATAAATTCTTTACTTAGATAATTGAAGCAGTACTTATCCACATGTTCTGCTAATAAATTATTTTGTAAATTAGATCACACCTTCATTTTATTAGGCTAATGTAGACACAGAACAACAATGCATATTTACATACGAGATTGCATACTTATATTTATGTATATCTAGATATTTGAAATTTTCCCTTTTATATCTCTACCATTTTATAAAATATTTTTTTGGAAAAGTATGGTTATGAGAAAAATGGTGTTCTATATTTTCAGAAACATAAAATTTCTCCGGAATTTACTGTTGTCATTTCTGTGTCAAATTTCTGGTTCTCACTTGGATGATATTCGAATATTTCAAAAGAATATTAACATCTGGAAGGCTTACAAAAAGATTCCTTTGACATGGAAGTTAATGAATTAAACCTTCTCCTAGAAAATTGTCGTCTCTTCAAAAAATGAGTCAAGCTGAGCCTTTTTGGGTCACTCAGAAATAAGTTTTGAAATAATACATTGTGGAGTCAGATGCAATGGCAGGATGGAACATCTTACCTCTTGAAAGCTGGATAGCCTCTCCACTTCATCCTCATCTTGGAGTTTCACATTAATTCTCAGAACCTTGTTTTGTCCTAAAAGAAGCTACCTCTCATACCATTTGAAACCAAATATACTGCTTTTTATAGACTGTTGGGACCTGAATGTGCCATAGCCATATAGAAGCTATACAAAAATAGACAATAACTACATTTTACTTTAGAAACTTGGAAATCACAGTAACATGTGTACATTATGAAACTTAGATATTCTGTCAATGTTAAAGATTTTAATATAAACATTTACATCTTTCTACCCTAGATAGTTATTCTGCCATACAATAGTAATTTTCATTCTTTGTGAAATAACAGTAATAGACTTCCACCTTCCCTTAATCTCACTTTACTTCTTCCCTCCAGGAATAAAGAAAAAAGTTATCAAATGGGAAGCCATATTGGTGAGCAAGCTTGACAAAGGAGGAAATGAAAAAGAACCTGATTATGCCCATACATCCAAGGTGCTTTTCAGTTTGGCGTTTTCAATAATAATAGAATAATAATAGAAATAAGTTGATATTTGCATTTTCTGCTTATATTTTTTACTTAATTCTAGGTTAGGGGAATGAAATTGTCACTCTCAAAATTCAACACATGATATCTGAAATAAAGCATTTGTGAGACAAAAATCCCCTTTCAAAATTCTGAGTCTAAATCTTCTAATAGGAAAATGTTCACTTAGCATTCTAATTTATTGAGATTAGGTCCAATTTTAACTTTATTAAAGATCACATGTGCCCATAGTGCATTTATTTCTTTTCCCCATATTTGTAGGGATGTATATCTATATCTATATCTATATATATATATATATATACACTTTAAAAGAAAGAGATTTATACATATATATGTATATATATGTGTGTGTGTATATGTGTATGTGTATATATGTGTATATATGTGTGTACATATATATGTGTGTTTGTGTGTATATATATATATATATATATATATATATACCTGTTTATTTATGATAAACTATATCTAAACAGTCTTGTATTGCTGTCATGGATGAGAATTAATATACTTGGTTAAGTCAGAGAAATTCTAAGAGATTCTGAGGTATTGTTTCTTGGTTGCTGGTAAATGCTAGCAGTAAATGGAATTTATTTAATTTTTTCTCATATTATGCATTGAAACAATTAAAAATTTAAAATAGTGTTTCCATAAAATATATTGGGCAGAGAAAATTCAAATTAATTTGGATAGGCTACCTGATAAAATAATACATGACTTTTCATATTCAACTACATTAGAAATGTATTTGTTTAAATCAACTCAAAATGTGGATTTAATCTATTAAGAAAGCTGGTAAAGTAAAAAGAAACCAATAAAGAGAATCAGAACTATCATCTTTATTCTATCTTTACATAGTTATATGCATTAGTTTTCTACTTCTGCCTAAAAAAATTATTAACTCCACCAATTTAGTGGCTTAAAACAACATACATTTGTTATCTACAATTCTATAGATCAGAAATTGAGTACCACACAGCTAACATTTCTGTATAGGGCCTCAAAATAGAAACAATAAGAAATTAATAAGAGTAGTTTGAGAAGGATATATTTCCAAATTAATTCCATTTGTGGGTAGAATTTGGTGTCTCAAGTTTGTAGGACTGATATCTCCATGTCTTTGATATTTGTACCTCTCCATCTTCAAGTCAGCAATGATATATTCACTTTTTCCCACACTTTAAGTCTTTCTGATTTCCCTTTATGTCTTCACCTAAGGAAAAGCTCTGCTTTTCGTCTAAGAGAAAGGTTTATTTGATTAGATTGGGTTCAATCAGATCATCTAAATAATATCTTTCTTTTAAAGTGAACTGATTAGTACTCTTAATTACATTTGTGAAGTCTGTTTTGCTATTTTCAGGTAACATATTCATATGAGTAACACCATGGTGAAAATCCTGCCAACGACATTGTATAACCACAGTAATTTTACCTTTTGGATTTTTTTTTTTTTTCATTGAGTCTAGAGTGTCTACCTTCTTTTTAAACAGGTATAATACGTAATGCAAATGCATACCATGAGCACATCCTTCTCTTTGTTCCTGTGCTTACATTTATACTACCTCTCCTTAGGCCTAGCTAAAGCACTAGGCCTTTAAGACACATAATCTTACTTAATATTAAAAATGGTAGGAAGCAACCATGATCTTTATGAACAGAAGGGAGCTAAGTTTTAGTTAGAGTTTGATAATTTGCTGAAAAATACAAATCTTCCAAGCGAGATTACTAGAATTTGAACTAGGGTGTCTCTTGAGTTCCGAGCTTTCCTCTCTATGGAATAACCAGAAATGGCAGGGAAACTTTTTTAACCTGTAAATTTCCATGCCCCTCTGTTAGTTTCCTATTGCTCCATAATAAAGTACCACAAATTAGGTGGCTTAAAACAGAAATGTATTCTCTCAAAGTTCTGGAGGCTAGAAATCTGAAATCAAGCTCTCTCTCCTAATTTGTGGTGGTGGCCAGCATTCCTTGGTGTTTCTCATCTTGCAGCTGCATAATCCTGATCTCGGCCTATGCTGCAACAGGGCTTTCTTCCTTCTCTGTGTCTGTGACTTCACATGATGTTACCCCATTGTGTGTGTGTGTGTGTGTGTGTGTGTGTGTATGTGTGTGTTGTAATCTACATTATATATCCTCTCGTTTAATAAAGACACCAGTCATTGGATTAAGAGCCCACTTTACTTCAGTAGGACCCATCTTAATTTACATGAAGACCCTATTTTCAAGTAAGGTCACATTCACAGGTACCAGGTGTTAGGAATTCAACATATCTTTTATGGGGAATATTTTATAGCTGCTGTTTTTAATAATATGAGTTTACTTGAAAACAAAGAAGAGCACTGAAGTGTGTTCCCCATCAACAAAATGTAACCCATGCTTATGTGTGAAAATGAGATGCAAAGAACTTTGAGTCATGAAAAATTGCAATGTTACACAAGCCATATGAATGAGGAAAATCTTGTTTTTTTATGTATTTTTCAAATTTAGTAGTTTCACCAAAATAGTAACAATATATTGACAAATATCTCAGTATATCTCAGCTATTCGATGAGACTCTCAGATGTTTCTGTATTTTAAAGGCAACACAGAAAAAACTGTGAAATATGGTAACTGAGGAGAAAGAAAAGACAAT
Source organism: Hylobates moloch (assembly GCF_009828535.3). Lineage (NCBI taxonomy): Eukaryota > Metazoa > Chordata > Mammalia > Primates > Hylobatidae > Hylobates > Hylobates moloch. The sequence continues at coordinate 23,111,058 of NW_026652286.1, forward strand.
AAACAAAATAACAACCAAAATACTACAGATGTGAATAAGGTCAATTGATCACTAGTTGCTTAGTTTGGACAGGTGTGATTGATTATCTATGCTTGCTATATTTGAATTGAGGGAGATACTGTGGCAGAACAATGACTAGGAAATAGATGGAGATGTGGAGGATATATACAAGGGTTGTCAATTGCAAATAAAGTAAGAATTTTCTGACAATTGAATTGGCCCAAATGTAAAGGAATTCTACTTAAGCATGAGTGGAGAGTAAACTATCAAGAACGATGGTCAGATGATCTCGGGGCGGTGATGGTATGGTGGGAATTCACTCATATATTGAGTCAGAACTGGGATGATGATATATTTCACACTTGAGGATCTATAACATCTATAACAAATCATCTTCCTGGTTTGACTCTAGAAAAGTAGTTTCTCTTTAGAATCTCTTTGTCAGCATCTTTTCTTAAACTCAAGTGCCTCAAGACCTAAAGCATGACTGTCTTCATCACTTTGTTAATGAAGAAAACATTTTCTAGCTCCAAGGGAGGTTCAGCATTTGACAGTTAAGCATACAGTACATAATCCAATTAGTACAGCACCAAGGAAATTTTGCCCTCTGTTATCTACCTAGATTACTGACTTAGAAAAAGTTTCCCACATGTACTGAATGGCTTAGAGAATGAAAACAACAACAACAAAACATTTGGCTATTTGAATAGGCCCAGAGATTTCACCATAATTACTACACCAACCTCTCATTTGTCCCTGACTTTCTGGTGTCAGCAGGCTTGTAGTGTTGGCAACCAGCCTATCTTTGGAATTGTTTTTCTGGAAGCAAAGACGTCCCATTGTGCTGTCAACAGCTGCAGCCTTTCCATTTGCCATAAAGATTTGCTTTAGATAGACACAAAACTAGACTGATGCCTATTGCAAGTCTCTATTTTTGAAGATAGCATGATAATATGCCTTGGAGTCATCTTTATTAATAATATCTCTTTTCTCTGGATATGATTAGCTTATTTTCAGGGACCATATGAAAGCATCACTTTTCTTTTTTCTGAACACAGTGAGATACAGATTTTTGCACATTAGTCCCTCCTCATCTTCACTTGCACCTAACCTGCTGATGCACTTATGTTTTTTAATCCATCTAATTTTGCTTAAAAATCTAAATCATGCAGCAGCTTCTATAGAAGCCATCTATTACATCTTCTGCCTTTTCTTCCCCTAGTTTTAGGAAACTCTCCTACATTTAGGAAGTTTCAACAGATAAAAGTTTCTGACAAAATAAGGCTCTTATTTTTCTTTATGTGCTTGTACAGAAGCTTGTACAAAAAAAAATTTTGATTGCTTATATTTTACTAATGAGTCTTATTTATGTAATTGTCTCTCACTTCTTGGGGGAAGTAACTCTCATTTTCCTTTTCTCATTCCCAGGGGATGGTCCAACAATTCTGTCATCTACAGGAAACAATCCAACAATTTTGTTATCTACAGGGCACAAAGCAGGTGCTTGAGAAATCTCTCTCTCTCTTTTTTTTTTTTTTTTTGAGACGGAGTCTCACTATGTCACCCAGGCTGGAGTGCAATGGCGCATTCTCTGCTCACCGCGACCTCTGCCTCTCAGGTTCAAGTGATTCTCCTACCTCAGCCTCTCAAGCAGCGGGGATTACAGACGCCTGCCATCACACCCGGCTAATTTTTGTATTTTTAGTAGAGACTGGGTTCACCATGTTGGCAAGGCTGGTCTTCAACTCCTGACCTCAAGTGTTCCACCCGCCTTAGCCTCCAAAAATGCTAGGTTTACAGTTATAAGCCACGGTGGCTGGTGATGAGTATCTTTTATGTGACTAAAGAATAAGTGAGTATAACTCCTTACACTCTAAACTGATTTCTAATGTGATACCATACAAGGCCGATGGGAGACAGATGCAGGAGTTTAACAAAAATAACACTGCAAGAAAAATGCACTTTTATTGCTTTGTTTATCATAGGATCTAACCATGAACTACAAGGGCAATCCTATCACTTATCTAGAGTCTGATGCTTAGCTAATTTTTGTCACAAAAAGTAATTATCTTTTGGAAGCATATCATGTCTTATCCTTTTCAAAAATCTGATTACATTTGCATGCACAACTTTATCTTCACTCAACAATCTTTAAAACCACAGCACACAATATACTTTGGGAAACACTGAAGCTTTGAATATATAGTCTGTATGCTGACTACGAGTTTGGATTAGAGAAAATTAAAATGTGTTTTATCCCATATGGAACTACTTTGAGGGAAGACTTACTGTATAGAAATAGAGTGTATTACTGTGCAGGAGATTCCTGTATGCATTAAATAATAAAGTCAAATGCACATATGAACAGTTTACTGTATAAACTGTTAAGGAAAATGCTAATAACTAAAATTTTAAAAAGATAGATTTATGTATATGTCTATACACATGCTTATACATATAATATACCTATTTAATATTTTTACACTTCACTTTATGTCTGCCCTTAATAACTCCTTGGTAATGCACAAGTGTTGTTTTTGACTCTAACCATTTTATCTTTCTAATAGCACTCATAATGGCACTCTTTTATTGAAATTACTACTTCATCCCTAAAACAAGCTATAAACCAGGGTCTCATTTCTCCTTAATCACAGCATAGCATGACCACATAGACCAACTGGACATAACCTCTTCATATTTTGACATTTTAGCTGAAAAACAGAGATTAAAAATTGCTGGAGTTCCACTTATTCAGAAAAGGTGTACCTTGAATTTTGGCAGCATATCGTAGCAATCAATAGCAGATCATTCCTGTAACTGTATATAGTTTTGGTTCCTACATTCCACTCCTTGGAGATCACCTGGTTCTTGATGGTTCCTGAGCCAAGAACTGTAGATTTTTTAGACTCTCTGAGGCACTAAAATCCTACCAAAAAATTCTGGTTTTGATTAACACAGAATTAGAACCTATGGCTTACAGCCACTGTCTTTATGGGTTCCTGACTAAATATCTAGATGTCATTTTAGGCACTCTGTTATAAGGCACCAGTCTACTTTAACCAAACTCCATTAACTTGCTAATAAACCACTTGGTCTCAGTAATAAACAGTATATTTGCCTATATATTCACTATATTCTATTATCATTGATTACAGTGCTGCTGTGCCCTAAACTGGAAATACCCTCCTTAGATCCCATTATTGCATAAAAGTCATACAAATTTGTCATTAGGTTTAGTTCAAATGAAACATCCTGTATGAATTTTACCTGTTCTTCAGCAGCACTAATCTTTTCTTAATTACCCACAAAACTTGAACGCTGATTTTACATCTTATTCTTTCTTATCTATGAGTATTTGTAGAAACATAGGAAATAGTTTTAAAAGTACTATATTGTTTGATATAGGGAGGAAAAGGAAAGTGCAAGATAGGTGGGAGGTTACTGAATTGAAGCTTCGAGAAATATAAAGCTGGTGCCTTGGGATTATATTCCTGTGTGTTGTAACATTTGAAACTGCAACGGATAAAAGGGAGATATTTCCCAGTATCCCATAAGGTTCTACTACTGCAGTTTAAAAATTCTCCGTGAAATGGATAAAGCTGAGTCACTTTGGCATGCAGAGGAGGAGGTATGAGTAACACTTCCATATGCACATGGAACTTGCTGTCTTAGATTAAACTGAGATAAATATGTTACTAAAAATTTCTCCACATTCTTAACAATCAAACTTATCAAATTGACTCCATGTCTCAGTCTGGAGCTAGGGTGCTCCAGGAGCAGAGCCTTGTCCTATGCTGACTGTAAGCTTCTTGAAAGCAAAAGCAATAAATATTGACTGGCTTAAATTTCAGTGTCAGTCTCACTTGCCATCTCTTCATTGAATAGGCAAAGCAGTAATCTGTTTTACAGCCTGCATCATCTCTACAGAGGTTTCTGGAATGTTCTGATCCTAGCTTTGTTTATTTATAAATAGCCATGATCTCGCTTTTGTAACTGGCTATGGGGAGGCATAAACTCATTTCCTAAAATGCAATATTTGAACATTGAAGTTAAATATCTCAACGATGAATAACCTCTAATGTAAAAAAGTTGACAATTGCACTTTGGTTTTGATGTTCACATAGCATCCAGCGGAACCTGGACTGCATCCAGTCCTGATTTCTCGTAGAGCTCTTTGCCCCTAAAGAGAATGAATTTGAATTACTACTGACCTGAGACTAATGTAAACCGCTAACCTAGAAAAGCTTCATGTCCCAATGCCAATTAGTTCCCCAGTGCCTGTGCTCCTTTGCTCCTTCTTGGAACACTTGACATTTTAAAGCAATTAGAGGGTATCTGGATCTGTAAAATATACTTAATGTCGATACGCAACAGAGCTGAATTTCTGTGCTTCGGCCCATGTAATGAAAACCATCAGAACTGCTTGCAAACTGTGACCTCCACTTTTTTTTTTTTTTTTTTTTCCTAATCTAATAGAGTTGGACTTGTATATTGACAAAGATTAAAATTGCCTCTGCGTAAGAATTTGAGAAGCATAGCAATTCCCAGGCCTGAAAAATATCTTCTAAGGATCTATAAGAGTGGTCAATGGGCATGGTGGTTCACGCCTGTAATCCCAGCACTTTGGGAGGCCAAGATGGGCGGAACACATGGTCAGGAGTTTGAGACCAGCCTGACCAATATGATGAAACCCCTTCTCTACTAAAAATCCAAAAAAATTAGCCGGGCATGGTGGCACATGCCTGTAATCCCAGCTACACAGGAGGCTGAGGCAGGAAAATTGCTTGAACCCGGGAGGCGGAGGTTGCAGTGAACCAAGATCACACCAGTGCACTCCAGCCTGAGCGACAGAGCAAGACTCCACCTCAAAAAAAAAAAAAAAAAAAAGTGTCCAAAACCGCTATATTGAATGGCAATTTTCTATGTTAAAATATCAAGGCCAATGTTTCCATATGACTATTTACTTAGGAGACATTAACACATGACATAATTGTGAATCATTGACAACTAAATATTATTTTGTTTATAGAATTTGGCCTTGGATTTATTACAGTTCATTTGGAAAAATAACATCCAATGTATGTTAAGTAAGAGAGAGGAAGGCTGTTTATCTACAAGGATGACATGTCCCACTGGGTCATCAAAGTATCGATCCCTGAATAACTTGAAAGTATGCTTTTTCACAGGGCATCAAAAGAGTGAAACAAAATTCTAAAACAAAAATGGTGGCTCCCTGTTAGTCTAATTTTTATTGATTCCTGTAGTTGTAGATGCACAGATAGTATACTGCCTGAGTTTCTTAAGAGCGCTATTAGTTACTGCTCTTCCAAATACTACCTATGATTCTATCAAAACACTGCCCAAGATCTGAAGTCATTAACAGATTCCAGAATGCTCAGCATTGATCTTGGAATAACAAATATGGATTTTATCTAGGATATTTTCCCTTTAACCTTCTCTCTGTCTTTATTGAAATTTTTCACTTTCAACCACATAAATTGGGCAGTAATCCTTCACAAACCAAGTAAAATGTATTTTTTAATCCGAGTAAGAAATGATAGTGCATTTAGGATAAATATATTTTTGTTGTCTTTATTTTTTAGCACTTATCCAGTGTTTACTAAGTGCAAGGCACTCTGGCAGGTATATACAACAACAATGTAATGCTAATTAAATCCTGCCCTCTGGAAGATTATGTAATGCATGGTTTGGCAGGCTGTGTCTTCCAAAGGTGGCTGCAACAATATCTGTCATTGCAATTACTCTCCTGAAATGGGACCTTGTCACTCCCTCAAGGTGGACTTTAGTTCTCCTCTTGAGTTGAAGCTGGCCTTAGGAATTTGTTTGACTAATAAAATGCAGCAGAAGAAGTGTCATGTCATGTCTAAATTTAGGTAATAAAAAGCCTTGGAGCTTCTGTAAGAGCCTCTTGGAACATCTTCACTGTGGGTACTGTTCTAAGGAACTTAAACTCTAAGCTATGGGAAGCCTAAGCTGCAGTGGGTGACTAACCAGCAAATTGTGTCCCAGACTGTGAGGGTTGCCAGGACATGTGATTCTGAGCGCTAAATTTGAGATGTTCTGGGCAAGCCAAGCCAAATCGGTCACCCCAAAGGAAAAGCCAATTGTAGTACTGTGGGCACCAGGCTTAGCTGAGTTCTCAGCCAACTGACAGCTATGTGAGTGAGCTCGAGCTCACTCAGCCTTCAGTGGATATCTGACAGAAATCTCGTGAGAAGCCTTAGAGAAGTACTATGCAGCTTAATCATCAAGAGTAATATTAATAATAAATTATTGTTGGGGAAGTTTGCCACTCAGCTAAAGACAACAGGAATAATGATACACAATGACAAAAATTAGTGATGAAAATTTACATTTATAATGTAAGACATTTACAATATGAGTTAGAGAGTAATAAAATGCTATATCAAAGACGGAAATACAGTGCTAGGGAGTTTGGAGCAGAGGAAAGTTGATTATTACTTATGGGCCAAAAATAGACTGTCTAAGCTTTTGAGAGAAGTAGCACGCTCCTAAAGGTCTAATGTGTGGAAACTGAGAACAGACAAATAATGCAAAGTATTGCAGTTGTAGTGTACGGCGAAAGAAAGAATCGAGGTGCCAAAATAAACAAGAACATGGTAGGAATAAGGGAGCTGCAAAATAAGTCTGTAAATTAATTTGAGAATCATACAATGAAAGACCTTGAATGCCCTTATTTAGAAAGCAATTGAGAGGCAGCTAAGTTTTAGAAAGCTTAATCTAACAGCAGTGTATAGTGTGGATGGGAACCAAGAGAGAAGCAGGAAGTCTTACTGGCAGAGCGTCGCCACCGTCTCCCTGACACTTACTGAGTGTGAGCTGTCCTTTAGATGCTGCACAGGCCTGCTGTCCCAAAGAGAATTCCATATCTGTTCTATCTTTTCCATTACATTTTGAAACTAAGAAAACTAGCCTATTAAAGCAGTTGCATATTCAACATTGTTTAAGTCTTACAGGATAAAAGTGGAAGTTTATTTGAGGAATAAACTAAACCATTTTGTGTCCCTTCAGGGGGACATTAAGGAATGGTTATTGTTTGACTTCTGTGCATCACCAATAGATGTCTGTAATGGATTCTGTTCTTACAGTTGTAGAGCATTCTACTTAAAGACTGGCCTTTTTTCTTTGTAATTTTAGTTTTCATTGCCTATCCCTGTGATTATATGGCTCTGACTTTTAAATAAGATATTTTACTATCTCTCCTAACATTAGGTAATACTTTCATTGCCAATAAATTTATGTCATTTCAATCAAGAGAGTGATACCCAGACATTCAGACAAGTTTTTTTTTTCTTTTCTCCAACACACACCTATTACATCAGTAGGATCACATAGGCTGTGCTGCATAATGGATCTCACGTTAGGGTTCAGCATTCAGAAGACTATTCAGGGAAAATAAATAAGGCTGAGGAAAGTCTTCCAGTTATATATTAGGTCGTTCATAATGTAAACAACTATATTGAGACAGTGAGAACTGAGGAAAATGTAACTAGAAAAATATCATGTAATAGGCAATTTCCCTTAATCAGCATGCCACATGCTTTTGCTCATATCATTTTTATTCTATCTTTTAAATAAACAATTACATAAAGTACTACAAATACTTTAATGCTGACAGTACTCCTGCTACCAGGTTGCTGAAAAAACCAAAATCTCAAATCAAATGTGAAATGTTCCTCAAATTCTAATTATGAAGATTCATGAAAAGAGTAGCTCTAATTGAATGAAACATCAAGAAAATTATAGCATGGCATATTAGGAATGCCTGTTGTCAGGCAGATAAATCTAAAGATCCTAGAACAATATCCCAGTTAAGGTAGTTAGTGTTTGCTTAGAGTAAAACCAATACAACTCACAGTGAAAAGTGCTGTCATCTGAAAGGCACCCCCACACAGAATGTGCCCTGGTGGGTTTCTTCCATTTCCTGCCAACACCCTCACTGCACAGTTCATTTTCCCCAATGGCTCTTTGTTAATCTGCACAAAATATAATAGGTCTATTACAGGAAAGTCATCCTTGGCTGAGATGGACTGTGATAAAACCTGGCTGGCATTTTTTTTTAATTAAAGGACAATATACCTTGGACAATAATTGCTCCAAACATTTTTAGTGAGTATCTTACAAGTGCATATTTTAAGAATTTATTATTACTTTTTATTTTATTGAATGCCATAACTCTCTTCCCCAGAGCACAGCCTGCCTTGTGGAGGTGACTGCATTCAACTTCATAGAATGGCATTCAGATGTTATCTATTATTATCACAATTTTTCAGATGGCAAAAGAGTAATTCTGCTAGGTTACGTGACTTGCTCAAGGTCGTAAAATTGATCTGAAACTGTGGCCAGGCTCTAGGTTTTAAAGATTTCATGTTTATTCTACTTCAAGAAGCAAATTAACAGACAAAGTCAGACTTTGAGCAAAGTTGACTCTAAAGGCCATTCTTACTGCAGTTTTCTGCTACCACAACATATTTGTATTTGTCTGCCCAAAGGAATGCAGAGAAAAAGCAGTTATAACTATGATATCATAACTTCAGAAGTTAGAGAAGTAGAAGGTAATTGAATCCACTGTTATCCAAAACTATAAATACATAATCCTTGACTTCAGAAAGGCATCAGTGGTGGGATATGAGAAGAGCTTGAGCTTTGGTCTTGGGTGGACCAGAGTCTCACTGTAACCTCAACCTCCTGGGCTCAAGTGCTCTCCCACCCAAGGGCATGGCTCTGCCCTTCAAATGCTGTGTGATCTTCCTAATGAACTTGCTTTTTACCCACTTGGATGTTTCCAAATGAAAATATTGCAACACTGACAATTATGAAGAACTAAGGATATTGTTTTTGTGTTTTAAAAAGATTTTATTATTACTATTTTTTAAGGGATTGGGGCTTGCTCTGTCACCCACACTGTAGTGCAGTGGCACAATTATAGCTCACTGTAACCTCATCCTCCTGGGCTCAAGTGGTCTCCCTCCCCAGCCTCCAAAGCACTGGGAGTACAGGTGTGAGCCACCTTGCTAGGCCAGGATTTTGTAAATCTATTTGCTAGCACAAATAGCATCAGTGTTCAGAAAATAGTTACGTTTAATATTTCTTACATGTCAGATCTGTACATAAATCAAAGGAGGGATGTTACTACAAAACTCCACATGTGCAATCCATGATGAAAATAAGGGAAGGTAGGGACAAGATATTCATGGGGGAAAAAAAACACATATATCCTGAGATTGATTTTAGAAGGCGTGGAAATGATTAATGTACTTCCTATTCTGGATTTGCTACCTTTTTGAAGTGCTGCCTTAATGATAGCTACATTTAGTATTAAGGCAACACACTTAATTTTTTAACACCATAGATATCTTTTAAGTGGCATTTTATAAAGCAAAAGAGGACAAATCTTTACAGATTAGTAAAACATTATTAGTCATTATACTTTATCTGTATCTCTAAAAGTGATAATAGTGTCATTATTATAAAGTTCAATTAAAACCACTAATACAAATGAGCAATCCCATTTCTAATTGAGGATATGCAACAAAATTGCTAGCAGAGAGGTTTTTGAATGTTCTCACTGCAGAGAACTGATAAATGCATCAGGTAATAGCTAAACTAACTACCCTGATTAGATTATTATACAACACAGATACGCACAAAGACATCAAATTGTACTCCATAAATATATACAACTGCAATGTGTAAATTTAAAAAGTAAATAATTTAAAAACACTATACTTGGTGAAGAAATAGAAATGCTTGTATAAGCATTATTTATATTTTCATATTAAGAATGACAAGTCACAATTTAGAAACTGCGACAGTTATGCACCTTCAAGTGTTGATTCAAAGGTGTGAGATGATTCTACTGCAATGCTATTATATGAAACATTCGCATGTCTTGAAGAAAGGTTGAATACCAAGTACACATACCAGAAGTGTTAAGTTTTTATACTTGTGAATCAAAAGAGAAAATAGAACAATTTTAAATGCACATACATTACACAAAAAGAATAGTCCATATATTGAAACCATAACTATAATACCAAACTTAGGATAAAGCATTCAACTGTTTTTTTCAAACCCCAATTACTTCAGTTGTGAACATAGCTGCTGTCACTTCATGCCTAAGATTCAGTGTTAGAATTGAAAATGTCCCGTTTGGGATCAAATGAGCTGAAAAGGTCCTTGTTCAACATCCAATTATAAGCCAAATTGAAGAAAAAGAAATGAGGCAACAGGTCAAGGTCAGAATCAGAAAAGAGAATTTCTCCGTTATAGACAATTTTAAGCAGTGGCCTGACTTATTTAATGCTAACCTATAATTATGTATCCACTGCACATGGTTTGAAGAAAATTAAAAGAATTCCTTTAAAAAATTGTAACCTAAGCACCAGTTTGAGAGTAAGTTAGAATCTTTTGAATTCCTTTGAGTGTATTCTATGCTCCATTCAGTTTATACAATGCCTGCTAGAATCTGCCTTAGCAATAAATGAAGATATTAGAAGTCTGATATCAGAAATAATTTGCACTTAAATTGCAAGTTAATAAATCACAGATAGTGAAGTCATGGAGCCACAGGAACTTTAAAGACTATCTAGTTCAACCCTCTTTCAGTGACGAGGAAATTAAGGGTGTTAAATTTCTAAAGCACTTTTGTACACATCATCTCACTTATTCTCGCAGCCACTTTGTGAGGTAGGAACAAGGTAACCAGGGAAACCACACAGAGGAGGTATTTTGTGATAGGTCACTGGAGGAAGCAGAAGACCTGGCGCGACTGAGATCTCAAAGACAGGAACAGAAAATGCAGGTGTCTTTGGTGTTGAATTAGAGATCTAGGGATGATTAGAAAGCTAGAGAACATTCCCAGAAAGCAGCCAGAGGGGATGGATGTCCAATAGCTATGACATTGTGAGCTCTGAGATTGCTTGGTGTATAAATTCATTCACATGAAGTGGAAGAGCAGAATGAGATGGATAAATTACCAAACTGATAATTGATGTCCAGGTTAGCCTGGAAATATACCCCACCAGCAAGAAGAGAAACAGAGTTGTTTGCTACTTGAACCTTAGCTGAGACCCAAGGTGGCTATGAAACAGTCATTACGTGCATTTCGAAGCAAGAACAACATGGAATATGAAGTGAGGATCTTCTTTTTTTTTTTAAATTATTGAGACTTTAGGAAAGTTATTTAATCTCCCTAGGCCTCAGTTTTTCCATCTATAAGAGTAGTCCCCTCACAGAATGGTGAAACTTCAATAAGAAAAGTAAAATTGTTATTAATGAGGGCCTAGACTCCCATAAATGCTCAACACAAAGAAGCTATTATTCATATTAGTATTACTATTATTATTTTAAAATATAATCTTTTTTGAAAAAAAAATTCCTTTATTTGTTTCTAAATGAGCCTAAGCTTGGAATTTAGAGATGGGTAATAGGCTGAGTTATTTCCCTGATGGCTTAAATGTTTTATCCAAGGTCATTAGAGACAGACAAGGAAGTCAGATTCTTTCTTCCAAACCTATACTTTTGCCTTCATCTACATTTCTTTGCAATCATTTTTTAATTAAAAAAAATCCATTGCTCTTGACACTTTCAAAGGGCTAGTTAAGTGAAGACACAAGTGACCACTCAGCCCATGCATTGTGGTCAATCTCAGTTTCAGAGAAACTGTCATTGCCCATGGCGAGATTTATAATTCACTGACAAGCAGGAGCCTCTCACTTACTTCTTTAATGCCTGACTTTCTTTTCTGTGTAAACTGCACGATCTATGAGTCAAGGATGACTCAGAAAACTAAGGGATAAATGTTGAGTCATCTAATAAGGTGGTTTTTCTTCCTTCAAGGTAAAGTAAGTGACTAGAATAAAAATATAATTAAAGACAAGAAAGAACAAAGATGTAAATAAATTTATTAAAAAATACCAACATAATAAAATGGCTAAAAATTAAAATAAAAAGATATCCTCTATCTTCCCATACTCAACTTTTCTGTGTTTCTCTACATATCAGACCTTGAACTAATAGGGGTCAACTAATCAGGGGTGAACATCTCTACTGGATGATCTCTCCCCATTTTCTAAAAGGAAAATAAAACGAATCCATAATGTCCAGCATCCATGGAACATTTTGAAACCCACCCTCTCTGACACATCTGTATAATATGTCTTGTTTTTTTCCCTCTCTCCCCACAGCTGTTTGCCTTAAACACATATATTTCATTTATGTTTTTTTTTTAAAAAATAACTGTCTAGACTGAAAAACCCTTAAAGGCAGAGATTGTGCCATAGTTGTTTCTATGTCTCCAATATTAATCCCAGTGCTAGGCACCTACTAGTCACTCAAAAAATAGTTATTGAATATGTAGTCATCACAAGATGTTTTGAGTTTTCAAAACAACTCTAAAAAATTTCCAGTAACCTTCATATTGTATTTCACAGCTAGCTTCATGAAACTGAAGGAGACTATCACCACCAGTGCTAGGATGTATAGATGGAAAAGCCCATGGTATAGGCCGATCACAAACTTTCTCTAAAAATCAGAAGGCTAAGAAGAAAATTTTCCATCCAGACATTGTGCTCATGCTCTCTCGGGCTCCTTGACCCCTCCCCCATCTCTCACCTTGGAAGAGTGATTGTTCCTAGCAAAAACAATAAAAATAATTGCAGATAGGGAATTCTGAATTGAGATATTTGGGTGAAACCCTCACTGTATTCTCCTTTGTACGATCCCAAATTAATACCTCTCACTGAATCTCTCTACAAGGCTTTCTGGGTCCTTTCACTGGGAAAATATTTTGTGTATACTGTTAATGACAGGGCCATGATAAAATACATTTGAGCCTGAGTAGAGATCCCACGTACATCTATGTTTATGCTAATTGGATTACAAGGTATGGATTAAAGAATTAGACTGTATACTTGTTGCCCATTTAGCCAATTTTCTGCAAGGAAAGTAGTCATAATACAAATTGTTTGTCTTATATCAGAGGAAAATCTCCATAGTAATTTTTTAAAAAATTATTTTGGACAGTTAATAAAACTATGTTCTTATTTCTATTTATGCTACCTAAGAGTAGAAACTTTTGATAGTACAAACCTAACATATAATTTGCCTTTAAATTAACATAATGAGTTATATAATGAAGAATCTGTTCTGGCATTAACAATATTCTAGAAAATAAATATAAAAATCATAGGCCCCAAAAACATTTTTATAATTCAGTCTTTCTATGTAGATAACACAGAATTGGATTTCCTAGTGAGGATTAATTATTGTCCATAAATTTCATGCATTTGAATTTTAACACTAAAGCCATCTTTCTTGAACCATTCACAGTTTTCCATCTAATTCAAAATGGAGTACTTAAACTTAATAATCCAAAATAAGATCACTTGTATTTTATTAAGTGTGGGAAAATCAAGATGCAAGATTTATTTTATTAAAATGTATGGCTTTTTAATGGTCATTACTTCTTTGAAATTTAGATAACAAAAACTAAGATAATAAGTTGATTGGGAGGCGATCTGAATGCATCTGAAAAAGAGTCTTGTTATTTCTGAGAAAATGATATATTTTTATTAGAATTTATTTAGAAAATTAAACTCTTCAGTTGTCCTAGAAGAAAATATGTATGCAAATTTTCTAAAAATAAAAAAATACAACTCTAAAAAACACAACAAAATGAAAAACTAAAAAGAAGCATAATGGCTTCAAGAGCAGATAGCAAAGGTGAGAGAGATGGGGTAATGTGATATATAATTTTGTGTTTGAAATTGAATAGGAAAAATTTAGATTCTTTGTTTCTACAGACTATGATTGAACATACAAGCTTCTGTTGACTTGCTATTCTATTTAAAGTACAGAGAACTGCTTTAAAACTTTGCCTCTTTTCTCACATCAATTCTCTGTGGTTTGGCCTCTCTTTTACATCTCCACAAAAGGTAATCAAGAAAGAAAAATGATTGGAGTTAATATTGTTGGATTGGGAGGCATATTTTAAAACATGAAAGGAAAATTTAGTATACATGGTAAAGGTATAGGTCAATACGAAAAATGCATTTATAAATTCCTTGTGGTTCATTTCTCTGCCCTTGAACAAGACTAATCATAAATTGGCTAATTTTTATCTTCATTAACTATCTGACATTCAGTGTTAGAATCATCATTCTGAAATCATATTACATTGGTTTAATTTCTTGTAAGAGTAAGACAAAACATTAAATAAAATAGGCATAGGTTTGTCTGAGAGTGGCTCTTTCAGAGTTTTTTCTCCTCTTACCTGTATGTCACTGCTATGTTCATCAGTCTCTTAAGAGACAAGTTCTCTACACTTCTCAAAAGAAGACATTTACACAGCCAGAAAACATATGAAAAAATGCTCATCATCACTGGCCATCAGAGAAATGCAAATCAAAACCACAGTGAGATACCATCTCACACCGGTTAGAATGGCCATCATTAAAAAGTCAGGAAACAACAGGTGCTGGAGAGGATGTGGAGAAATAGGAACAATTTTACCCTGTTGGTGGGACTGTCAACTAGTTCAACCATTGTGGAAGTCAGTGTGGCGATTCCTCAGGGATCTAGAACCAGAAATACCATTTGGCCAAGCCATCCCATTACTGGGTATATACCCAAAGGATTATAAATCATGCTGCTATTAAGACACATGCACACGTATGTTTATTGTGGCACTATTCACAATAGCAAAGACTTGGAACCAACCCAAATGTCCGACAACGATAGACTGGATTAAGAAAATGTGGCACATATACACCATGGAATACTATGCAGCCATAAAAATGATGAATTCATGTCCTTTGTAGGGACATGGATGAAGCTGGAAACCATCATTCTCAGTAAACTATCGCAAGGACAAAAAACCAAACACCGCATGTTCTCACTCATAGGTGAGAACTGAACAATGAGAACTCATGGACACAGGAAGGGGAACATCAGACTCCGGGGACTGTTGTGGGGTGGGGGGAGGGGGGAGGGACAGCATTAGGAGATATACCTAATGCTAAATGACGAGTTAATGGGTGCAGCAAAACAACATGGCACATGCATACATATGTAACAAACCTGCACGTTGTGCACATGTACCCTAAAACCTAAAGTATAATAATAAAAAAAGTAAAAATTAAAAAAAAAAAAATAAGAAATGTTTTTTCTTCAGCAGACCCAGGGAACACAAAAGAACAAAAGTGGTTGTTGTTGTTCTTGTTGTGGGTTGGTTTGTCTTTTAACATTCTAAATTTTAAAGTAGAAAAATATATATCATTTATTTAAAACAGAGTGTGATAAGTAAAACAGCATATGAAGTGCAAACATGAGAGTAAACAAAAAAAAGCTAAGCTGGAAAAATATTTTCTGTTGGTTTAAGCAATTCAGTGAAACATAAAGTGATGACTCACAAAACTAAAAGATAAAAAATTCACTTCAGACTTGACACTGGCTATTGATTTACAAGCAAGTCTCAGTTCTGAATTCTGGCTGATGGCAGCTGGACAAGTCCAGTCAAATACAGCTTCATTGGATGTATGCTTGAGAACTTTTTCATTAAAAACAATAGTGAGGTCCTCTTACTGTGTTTAAAAACATGCAAGTCAGTTAAAGAAACACTGAATAGAAGACGAGGCAGGGAAAGAGTCGCATATTTTCTCCATTTTTCAGTAAATTTACCTATGTTTATGCTGTCCTTGTACTTTTTGGCATTGAGGATACCCAGAGAGAACATCTAAGTGTTCCATGTAGGTGCTGAACACAGAAAGCACGAGTCATCAACCTCCACACCCAGGCCCTACCACTTCCTGGCCTGTGAGAAAAATAATTCCTTGTTGATAAACAGGAATGATAGCATCTACTTCACAGAGCTTTCAGAAGAATGAAGTTAGATTATGTAGGTAGAAGGCACACAAGTGCTTAGCTCATTTTAGTTTTCTGTTAGTGGTAGCTATTTTTCTATCTGGAACTCTAAATGTGGTTGTGAAGTTACTGGCCAGTTAGGATCAAGTATTTATGTACTGTCTTGGTCTTCTCAATCATAGTTTTGAATTCTCTAAATTTTCCTTAAAAGTTATATTTGTTTTAAAGCCATTTTCACCTTTGTGTGATTGCAGGCTGGAGGGTAGGTGCCATGGATACTAATGTCACCACCAACCTTGTCATCAAGGAGCTCGCATACACACACACACACACCAGAGCACAGTAAATTACCAATATAAAGATAATTTCATTTAGTAACTTATCTTAGGAAATCTAAACAACCGGGAAAAACCCACTACTGCAACAAAAGTTTACTGAGTGCTCTCTGTGAAGTATGAAGTCATTTATCTATATTTAACCACTTTGGGAAGCAATAGATCAGATATATAATTACAGAATGGAAAGTATCCAGCTGTTTACTTCTTTGGTGAACAGAAATAAATGGTTGACAATTTCAGCACAAGAACTGGTAATTAAATAAAAAGAACAACTTTCAAACATCTCAAATACTGGAGGATAATTAGAAGTTATGCCAGAATTTAGGCTACTAAGTGATTGAGGTGGAGTGGAGGTGGGGTTGAAGAGAAGACCACAGAAGATATGAGGTTTATGCATGGTGGTAGAACAGATACAAGGAAGCTGGCAGGCTTCATTTGGTCCGTCCATACAAGTCCAGAGGTTGGTATCTCGATAAGGCTACTGCAACAATGGCAGGACTCTTGTTTTTTCACTAACTCATCTTCAATTGTTAGGGTCTAGAATATGATAGGCACTCTATATAGATATGCATTTGAATTAATGAAAGAATAAAATAAAAAAATTAAAAATAATTTAAAAGCAAGGTAGGTCAGGCATGGTGGCTCACGCCTGTAATCCCAGCACTTTGGGAGGCCGAGGCGGGTGGATCACGAGGTCAGGAAATCGAGACCATCCTGGCTAACATGGTGAAACCCCATCTCTACTAAAAAAAATACAAAAAATTAGCCGGGCGTGGTGGTGGGTGCCTGTAGTCCAAGCTACTCGGGAGGCTGAGACAGGAGAATGGAGTGAACCCGGGAGGCGGAGTTTGCAGTGAGCCTAGATTGCACCACTGCACCCCAGCCTGGGCGACAGAGTGAGACTCCGACTCAAAAAAAAAAAAAAAGCAAGGTATACATCGACTTCCCTTGGTTACTTCACTTAAAATTACAATCTGCTTTACTTTTCTTCTAAACAAGACTGAATATGAGAAAGATGAAAAGTATCTACTTTCTCTTAAGGGAAACAAAATTTAGAATTCGGGTTTGGGTGTGTTGGGCATGGGGTGCCAAATAGTCTGGTTATTTGGAGTATTAAAAGTTATGTTATGACAACAAGTGACAGCATTTACTTACTGATAGTTTCCTCACATAACCCAGCCACCTCCCTATGTCCCTGCTCTTAACCAATATGCTACAGTGTCTCTTAAAGTTGACCTTCTTTTCAGAATCCAGATCCCTGTGTAAAAAAGAACAGAGCCCATTGGCCTAGCAGAGAATAAAGGGACAGAGTGTAAGTCGGTTTCTGGCAACTGGCTAAGAAATCACATTGTATCCTGGCTTGTTTGAATACTAAAGTAAGTTAAAATAAACCCAAGAGAATGAATGTACATATATGAATATATATATGTGAATATTCACATATATATATACGAATATATATGTATGTGATATATGATATATTATGAATATAATATGAATATGTGTATATGTGTATATATAATATATGTATATATATCACATGAATATATATCTGACTATGTGAAAATATATATTCATATAATATTCATGTATATTACATATGTGATATTATGTGTATGTATATATATGTTAGAATGATTATATGTAAATCATTACAAAAACTATATGTAATTCATTACAAAAACTCTATGAAAGACCAAGAAAAGGGCTGAATGATAATGAAGAGTTGATTGCAAAAAAAACCCATGAAAGCACCTTGTTAATATCTAGTCTAAGAAATGGCTGCATATCGTTTGCTGCATATAATTTGTCCTATTCTCTCTTCTAGACCCTTGTTCCAAATGTACATCCACTTGAAGTATCTACCCTAGTTGTGTATATTCCTTTTTATTCTGTCATTATAAAAGACATAATTAGGCTGATTTTCATACTTATAAGTCTTCATACAAGATGAGATACATGTTCAAAAACTTTTTAAATTACCAATTACCAATGCAGCCAAAAAAAAAAAAAAAACTGCTGGAACCAGGCACACATTTCTTCGAGACCTATGTGATGAGTGATAGTTGCACATTTCATAGAAAAAACATAATTCTAACTGTATACACTGCTGCTGGGTACCATTTATAAGATTTTAAATGAGGGCAGGAGGAAATAATATTTACTGAGCTCCTATTATATGAAAAATCTTGAGGTATATTCTTAAAAGTTATTTCGTTTTTACTTTACATAAAACACAAAGTTGAGAAAGTAGAAGATATTTTGGTTAGTCTAATTCATTTTTGAAGATCTTAAGTTTAAATTTTATAGTAAAATGTGTCACATACATCCTATGTGCTGTGGCTTTAATAGGTTTATATTTCTGTTCATCTCTCAAATGTCTCCCTCAGCAAAAAAAATCAGCTAGAGATTACAGAGAGCCACACTCCTTTTAAAAAATGTGAACTGTCTGTCTCAGACACATCTGGAAAAGATTCTTGCAGAAAGAATATTTTTATTACATACAAATAAACTAACCAGATTATGTTAGATAACCCCATAATTCTCACTGCTGTAGTTAGAAGAAATCAGAACTTGCTTATTCTTTATGAACCATTTCACTAACATTAGGTGGTAGAAGAGCACAAAGTTTGTATCGCCCAAAATGAAATGATTCCAAATAGAATCATGGCTGCAGTGCAGAAGGAAGCATGTACAGTGTGGTTTAGAGAGGGTGGCGGTGCTTAGGAGGACCAACGTGGGCTTTGGAGTCAAGCTGAACAAAGCCCAAGTATTTGCTCCATCAGTGACCTGATGACTATCAGGAAACGTGAATCAACTCTCTGAGCCTCTGTTTCCTCTTAATGAGATGATACGATAGCACATAACTGCTAACTTGGTTGTGAGAGTTAAATAAGAAATGTGCATTAAGCATATAAATAAAATCAAGTATATAAATCCTCAATGAAGGTTAGCACATTCATATTTATATTTATATATTAGGCAGAGTCTCACTCTGTCACCCAGGCTGGAATGCAGTGGCATGTCTTCCGCTCATTGATGCCTCCACCTCCCGAGTTCAAGCGATCCTCCCACCTCAGCCTCCTGAGTATCTGGGATTACAGGAGATCACCACCACACCCGGCTAATTTTTGTATTTTTAGTTGAGATGGGGTTTCGCCATGTTGGACAGCCTGATCTCAAACTCCTGACCTCAAGTGATCCTCCTGCCTCGGCCTCCCAAAGTGCTGGGATTACAGGCGTTAGATTATTAGTGTACCTGTTGCCATTTAAATGAAATGTAGAGGTTTGGAGATGCAAAAACTAGGATCACTGTTTTTGTTTGTTTTGTTGTTGTTTGTTTGTTCTTTTTATGACAGAATTTTATTCAATAATAAGTGGGGATAATTTTTTTTTTTTTTTGGCCAGTGAAAGTGTATACATCCAAGGATTGAGAAATTCTTTCTTTACTTTTGAAGAAATATAATGGTGCTAGGCTTTCTATATACAGGAATCTAACTAGCTAGAACTTTAGATTATGCTGTACAAGACTGAGGTGCACTAAAAGTGCCTCAGGGCTTTGAGAAATATGTGTAACTGGATTCTATGAGGCTGTCCAACAAATGCAATCTAGGAAAAAATCCAAAATCATTATAAAAAATAGTTTTTTTTCTTATATTTGGTTCATAATATATATGGCTGTAAAATGAATAATAGAGGTAAAACTATTTTTATAGTGGAAGAAATTCTGTTTGTAATGCTAGAACAAAATTTCCTGCTAAATTAAAAAAGAGCTTTCCTTATTAATGACATATAGTATATTGATGAATGCCTTTTGGTAATGAACACTTTTCTATTCATAAACATGGAATAAAATTTATAATGTGGTATGGAAGTCAAATTAGAGAGGCTCATTAAGTCTGCAGAATGAACATTAAGTATTGAATAATTCATCAGCTGTTTAACACATTTGCAAAAAAATGCAAATTACTTTTATTACTGAGCTCATTTTAATTTTTTTTTTGTTTTGTGAAAGGATCATACTTTTTTCAACGTGAGACTTCAAAAGTTTAATTGCAAAGTGATTAACATGGAGCTTTTGCTAATTAAATCAGCAGAAGATTTAGGTTGACACTATGCTGGGTGCTCAAATTAAGCGACTGTCCCACTGTATTAAATAGAGTGAGTTTATCACAGATAAACTCAGCCTATTTATTTGATATGACAGCAACAGAGAAGGCAAAGGAACCTTTTCAGTATTGTAGGCAACTGATGCACAGCTGTTTTACTTCTAATTGCCTGATCTACAACTTTTGAAACAATTAGAAAGGATTTAAACAATGTTGTCCTTAAACAACACCAGAATGTAATAAAATCTAAAGTTCATTTTCAGTAAGTTAACTGGTCTCCCAGAACTGAATTAAAAAAAGACTTGCAGATGTGTGCATAAACATCTGTGGATTACATTGTAACATCATTAAACATCAGGGAACTAGGGATATCTTAATCCTATTACACAGAAAATAACAACTAGTCTATCCTGTACTTCTTTTAAGAATCATAAAAACCTGGATGTTTAAATAGTCTTTTAACCAATTCATTTTACTAAATTCGTTAACTAATTCATTCACACTTATTTTATCCCTGTTTCATACTGACCACTAAGGTAAATTCCATGAACATAATATAA
The DNA here is from genome assembly GCF_009828535.3 of Hylobates moloch. Lineage (NCBI taxonomy): Eukaryota > Metazoa > Chordata > Mammalia > Primates > Hylobatidae > Hylobates > Hylobates moloch. The sequence goes on from NW_026652286.1 coordinate 23,131,971, forward strand.
TTACTATAGTTCTTGCTTAGATACAGTTTGCAGCAAATATTTTCAGCAGTTTCTGGGATAAAGACAGTCTTTATCAGGTTATAAGACTATTGCCTAGTATAAAATATGTCGTCAGTTAGTATTGGACATGAATAAATACAAGATACGATTTGATAATTTTTTAAGGTTTGTAATGTATATGTATTTGTATTCTGTGTAAATTACCAACTCATTTCCAGATGACTCTTAACTACTGCTCAATATACCTAATCAATGTATTATCTGAACCATTTGACTTTCAGACATGGATTAAGAACTACAATTCATATGATCATGATCACAGAATTATTTTATTTCTACTATAAATCAGTACTCAAGTAAATTGGTATACAGAATAGGTATTTGTAGAGCAAAGAATCAAAAGTTGAAACCATAAGAAATTTGAGTAGTTACAATTTTGTCCTTTGCAATTGTGCAGAGGTGGGCTTCTATGCTCTATAAAATTAGAAGAATGGAAATCATCAGAAATAAAAATTGCTATAGTAGTATTTAACATTATTCAAAACCTGAAGTCAACTGTCCCATACCTATAGTGCGTATATCTCCTAGTCTTGAAGTTTCAAAATAGATTCTATTTATAATAAATTGCAATTCACTCAAGAAAAGTTAATAACTTTTTAAAACTAATCGTTTAAATTAATTGCAAATACTTTGTGGGTTTTAGTTATAAAGGAAAATAAAAATAAAGAAATTAAAATATTCCTATATGCTCTGTGTGCCAACATATTTATATATATTTTCAAGATTTTTCTAATTCTTATTGATTTAATGAATATGCATCTTTTTCAAACTTAAACATTTAATATAGCATTAATAAAGCACTCCATGGTATTAATTATATTTAAGATTTTAAATGGTGCTATATACCAAGAAAATGAAAAATTTTTCTATAAAATAGAGATTAAGATTTTTGGATTAGAAACCAGACAAATCAAGTTTCTTTCTTTTTTAAATAATGTCAATTTTATTTTAGATTCAGGGGTATATGTGCAGGTTTGTTACCTGGGTATATTGCATGATGCTGAGGTTTGTGGTGTGATTGATCCAGTCACCCAAGTACTGAGCATAGTACCCAATAGTTAGTTTGTAAAACCTTGTCCCCCTCCCTCCTCCAGCCTTCTAGTAGTCTATTGTTTCTGTCTCTATGTCAGTGAGTACCCAATATTTAGATTCCATTTATAAATGAGAACATACAGTATTTGGTTTTCTGCTTCTGCATTAATTTTTTTAGGATAAGGCCTCCAGCTGCATCCATGTTGCTACAAAGGAAAACTTGGATGATTTTCTTTCTTTTTCATGGGTGTGTAGTATTCCATTTATATTTTTTTAATCCAGCCCACCATCAGCGGGCATCTAGGGTGACTCCATATCTTTGCTATTGTGGATGATGCTGCAATAAACATATGCATGCATGAGGAATTAGACAAACCAAGTTTCAAATCCTACCTTTACCTCTTAGTAACTATGGATAAGATTTCTGGTTACCTGAATAATATACTTTCACATTTTTCTTTATCATAAAGTATTATGATACTGTTGGTAATAGCAAATTATGAAAACAAAAAGTATATTATGAATCCTATGAAATATTTCTGGACAGTAAGATGTAAAGGAAGTTATTGCCTAGGATTTCGGAGAAAGCTTCTTAAAATTAAGAAGAAGCTCCTCAGTTTTAAGAAGCTTCTTACTCCTCAAGGAATAAGTAATTTTAAAAAGCTTCCTAAAATTAAAAAGTAAGCTGAAAAAGCTTTTTAAAATTAAGGAGTAAAATAACAGCATTTATGTTTGAGTTTTTCCATTTTCTTTCTCCCAGTCTAGAAAGAAAACATCGTAGGAAAGATTTTATTCTGAGCATAAAAACACATGCTGAGCGATGGCTGAGCTCTTAGAAACAAAGAAGTACAGAATGCTGATGGCATCATGAAGCCATCATCGTGGGCCTGAAATGACTTTCTCCGGACTTTTCATCATTTGAGCAGAATAAAACCCCATTTGTTAAAGCCATCATTTTTTAAGTTTCTTAGTTGTAACTGAATGCAATTTCCGATACACTAACTGTATCATCACAGCATGATCATGAATTAAAATACCTCTGAATTTCAGTTCCATTATCTATAAGTAGGTGTAATAGCAATTATTAGTTTATAAATCTGGGGGGGGATAAATTAGAATAAACAGGTGTATACATATAAGTAAATTACTTATTATAATGCCTGTCACAGAATTTACATTTATTTCTTCCTATGTGTTACTTAAAAGTGAGGGCCTTTTTTTTCTTTCTTTTTCCTCTTTTTATTTTACACCTGACAGAACAAAGTAAACATTCAGATACTTGATAATTTAATTCAAATATAGCATTAATCCTGTATTGTTGCATCTTTCTTCTATTTTAAACTCTAGTAATACAACTAATCATGAAATACAGAATTCACAAGGCGTATTATGCCTCTAATATATGGGGAGTAGCACAGAATGCATTTGCTTGAAAGGATTGTTTTTTCTAGAAATTGCTCTGATTCTACAACCTTGAAAAACGCCAAATTAACATCTCTGTTCATTTTAAAATATATAAAATAATGTTTGCCTTTAAATAAGGTACACTACAGTTTTCATGAAGTCATAATTTAAAAAAATATATGAGTAATATAAGAATTCATGCTTACAAATGAATAACACTTTAATTTGTATCAAACTCTGAAAAAGAGCAGAAGTGTTATCATTTTAGGCAGCAGCTGATTTTTTTTCAGATAAACAATTAATTGTACTATTCACCATAGTAAAATTGTTAATGATTTCAAGAGGCAAATTTAAGTAAAAACGACTTAAGCAAATAAATAGCAAAAGTATGGATGCTTAAATGTTCTGTGAAAAGATAAAGCATCTATTCATTGCTTATAGGATGTTTTTCTTTAACCAGTCTCATCAATTTCTTCTGATTGAATATATGATTCTTTTAAAAATTACTATATTTATTTCAATTATATTTATAAGTAGCCATGGAAGTTAAAAATAAGTTTATTGCAATACTCATATCTAATATGTCAAGCAATTTCATATATATAACAAGTAATTTGGTGGTTAAGTGCATTTACCACATTTTCCTTTTATTTCAACTGTTCTATCCATTCCTCTATTTTTACATATACACTCTAAAAATTATCTACAATTCATTATAAAAGAAAATTATTATCCTTGGTCTATTTGGACAACTACTTTTTAATTTTCACTTTGTCAATTACCTCCAAAAATAGAATGCTTGACATTGGCAATTAGGCACCGTCTGTACACATGTGTTTTTTCTTTAACGAGTCTTTATGAAAACCCCAAATTTGTTGATTACTCATTCCCTACCTCTTCTAACTATATAAGTTAACTTTTGTAATATCAAGTAAATATTTTAGATTATAGAAAAAAATCAAATCTGGCTTGAGAAGTTAGACAGTATTTTTTCCTTTTTTTTTTTTTTTTTTTTTTGAGATGGAGTCTCGCCCTGTCACCCAGGCTGGACTGCAATGGCGCAATCTCGGTTTACTGCAACCTCCGCCTCCTGGGTTCAAGCGATTCTCCTGCCTCAGACTCCTGAGTAGCTGGGATTACAGGCACGTGCCATCACGCCTGGCTAATTTTTTTGTATCTTTAGTAGAGATGGGGTTTCACCATGTTGGCCAGGTTGCTCTTGAACTCCTGACCTTGTGATCCACCTGCCTCTGCATCCCAAAATGCTGGGATTACAGGCATGAGCCACCGTGCCAGGTGTCCATTTTTTTAATTAGAAAAATGTAATAGAGGAATTAAACTCCTTTTAGGTTAAGTATAGGTTCCCTTCATTCATTGATTCAATTTGTTACATACATATGTAACAAATTACATATATGACATTGTGCTAAAATAAAGATGAAGGTTTTCAATTATTTGAATGCAGCCTATCTGTCCAAATGAACTTTAAATCTCCAACTTCTAGAATATTACAGGGAAAGAGAAAAAGGTTACAGAGAAAAAAATGGAGGAAAATAGAAGGAAATAAAAAGGGAGGCAGTACTGCAGAGAAGAGAGAAAGGCAAAAATGGTAGGAAGCAAAGATGTGGTTGTTGTATCGTTGTTAGAAGCATGGTATATGGTTGAAAAGAAACCTGATCTGGAATGCAGCCTCTCATATTAAAAAACTATGTGATCTTTTTATCTCAGTATCTCATTTTCTCATGTGTATGAGTAATAACAGAATGTGCTTCATTGAAGACTTCAGGAATTAAATAGATTATCAAGCTAAAGTGCTTAATATACTGTTTGAAAAAGAAAAAACACTTAGCAATTGTTAATATTTGGCAGAATATATCACAGGAATCATGAATCTTGATGCACATTCCATTCTAAATCTATGCTGATAACATGAATAAATACATCAAGACCAAGCCAGTGAAATATGGCAACGATGTCACATTAAGTGAGCTTATTGTTATAAATGCCAGACAATTTCACCTAAAATACGTAGATCAAATAACGATCTCTAACCTGGAAAGCAACCAGACAAATATAGGAAAAGAAACAACAACTGACGAAAGATATCTAGAAGGAAACACATAGAGTGTTCATGGACAATAAGAAAAACAGAATTAGAAAGGACTAAGAAAATACCTTGAAAATTTACTCTTCCTTCTTTTCTTCTGTCCTTTTTCTTTCTTTCTTTTTAAATATAGCCATCCTTTAATAAAATCTTGTTTCCTATTTGGTCAACTAAATTTTAAAATGAAGTGAAATTTGAAATGGTCAAAGTTTAAAAAGGTAATAGAGAATAATGGAAAGAAAAGTTTATGAGGAAATGACAGAAATGTTTCAAGTTGTTTTACTTTGCAAAGAATAATCTATAAAGTAGTGACCAAGACAACCTCAACTCTCCCCTCAAATTGACTAAACATTATATCAGTTTCTTTCTGACTATATTCACTTGATCTCCCCTTTTTAAGAGGATTACTTTACAAACTTGCAATTTTAAATTATTTCTCTTCCATTTTAAGATATAAATTTTCTATCAGTGTCTAGTCAGTGTTACAACTCAGCAAAGTCTTTACCAAAGAATTGGAAGCCATCGTTTTGAAATGCAATGATCAAGAAAGACAAAATTTTCGCAACTTACTTATCTGACAAAGGGCTAATATCCAGAATCTACAATGAACTCAAACAAATTTACAAGAAAAAAACAAACAACCCCATCAAAAAGTGGGCAAAGGACATGAACAGACACTTCTCAAAAGAAGACATTTATGCAGCCAAAAAACACATGCAAAAATGCTCATCATCACTGGCCATCAGAGAAATGCAAATCAAAACCACAGTGAGATACAATCTCACACCAGTTAGAATGGCCATCATTAAAATGTCAGGAAACAACAGGTGCTGGAGAGGATGTGGAGAAATAGGAACACTTTTATACTGTTGGTGGGACTGTAAACTAGTTCAACCATTGTGGAAGTCAATGTGGTGATTCCTCAGGGATCTTGAACTAGAAATACCATTTGAGCCAGCAATCCCATTACTGGGTATATACCCAAAGGATTATAAATCATGCTGCTATTAAGACACATGCACACGTATGTTTATTGTGGCACTATTCACAATAGCAAAGACTTGGAACCAACCCAAATGTCCGACAATGATAGACTGGATTAAGAAAATGTGGCACATATACACCATGGAATACTATGCAGCCATAAAAAGTGATGAGTTCATGTCCTTTGTAAGGACATGGATGAAGCTGGAAACCCTCATTCTCAGTAAACTATCTCAAGGACAAAAAACCAAACACTGCATTTTCTCACTCCTAGGTGGGAATTGAACAATGAGAACACATAGACACAGGAAGGGGAACATCATGCTCCGGGGACTGTTGTTGGGTGGGGGGAGGGGGGAGGGACAGCATTAGGAGATATACCTGGTGCTAAATGACGAGTTAATGGGTGCAGCAAACCAACATGGCACATGGATACATATGTAACAAACCTGCACATTGTGCACATGTACCCTAAAACCTAAAGTATAATAATAGTAAAAAAAAGAAAGACAAAATCCCCAACTCTCAGTCTCTGTGAGAGGATAGGATAACTTTAACAAACACATATTATCTAACTACATTGACCCATCTCCCTGCTAACATTCTCCAGTACTTTTTCATTTACTCACCCCAGTGCTTAAGAAATGCCAGTCTTTTGTTTTAGAGGGAGTTCAGTTCAATCTCTCCTTTATTGCAATAGTTTTAAATAAAGTCTCCCTTGCATGTTTAACTTGAATAGTGCAATTTTTCTTTGCATTATTCTTAGCATTATTGATTTTCCTGGATAGCAAAGTGTTTGTTTAGTTTCTAAGTCACATACATACTCACACAAATATACTAACAAACACACAAATACATACACACCAGACAGAGAGAGAGATGAAAGAAAGAACAGAAGGAAGGAAGGAGGGAGGGAGGGACGGATGGACGGAAGGAAGGAAGGAAAGAAGGAAGGCAGGAAAGAAGGCAGGAAAGAAGGAAGGGAGGGGAGGGAGGGAGGGAAAAGAAAAAGAAGAAGGAAGGAAGGAAGGAAGGAAGGAAGGAAGGAAGGAAGGAAGGAAGGAAAGAAGGAAGGGAGGGGAGGGAGGGAGGGAAAAGAAAAAGAAGAAGGAAGGAAGGAAGGGAGGGAAAAGAAAAAGAAGAAGGAAGGAAGGAAGGAAGGAAGGAAGGAAGGAAGGAAGGAAAGAAAGAAAAGAAAGAACAGAAAGAAAGAAAGAAAAAAAGAAAGGGAAAGAAAATTGAAAGGAAGGAGAGATGGAAGTAAAGAAAGAGAAAGGAAAGGAAGAAGGATGGAAGGGATTAAACAAAGGAGAGAGGAAGGAAAGAAAGGAGAGATAAGCAAAAGAGAGAAGGAAAGAAAAATAAAAGAGCTCAAGCACAAATTAAAACATAGCATTAAGAGATACACTTAATGCTAAATGATGAGTTAATGGGTGCTAGCGGTCCATCAATTTTGTTGATCTTTTCAAAAAACCAGCTCCTGGTTAGATTTTTAAAAAAGATTCTCTTGTGTAATAAAAACAGGTAATCTGTGTGCTTTTTAAAGTTTCTAGGCCTGATGAATATGTATCCTTGGGAATATTCATAAGGAAGCAAAAATTATTTTGTCTTAGATGGTTTATACCATGTATCTTTTATTTTATGCTGAATTATTTAATGAAAATTCTCTAGACACTTTCAAATTCCTAATTCTAACAGAGCACACTAATGGGGCACTGAATATGTAAAGTACCAGAATTTAACTACTCTAAATATGGAGGAAACCTAGAATTCCTATTAGTATAATAATATGCAACTGCCAGATAATAATAATAATAGCTGCTGAGGACCATTTGCAGTATTCTTTCTATAGTAAGTGCTTTAAATGCATTTTTAAAAGGTACTTCTCATGAAAACTTTGGGAAGCTCTGATTATTATTGACATTTTAAAACTTTAAATAAAAGTTTAGAAATGGGCAAAGAGCTAGTAATTTGCAAAGCTGGAATGAAAATGCAGGTGACAGTGATGTACAAGCTCTGAGTTAATATACTGGCTTTGCAATCCTTGTAAGAACCATGAAGAAGCATATTTGAGACTCTTAGGTGCTGGAGGAGTGTGAAAGAATTAGCATTTACAATATGAGTTGTTGATTTGAATGCTCTTTTATTCCTACATACCAATGCTTGTTACTCTGGTATCTTCATGCTTTAAATGCTATACTTGGAAAAAACAATTTCTCTTTTATTTACAAAAATTTCCTTCATTTATCTGTTTATTTTTTACCCACCTATCATGGTCTCATGCTGTCTTCTGCTTACATATCAGCTGGAAGTCAAATAAAGAATATTACAGCCTTTCATTTGGAATTAACTACTTATAAAAATTGTACATGATATCTAAGCTTGAATTTCTCAAGATCAGTTTCATCTCTGGGACTGAATCACTCAGAATCCAGAATGAAAAAACAGATTTTTCTTCTTTACTCAGAAAAATAAAATAAAATTTTCTGCACATTACAAGTTTCAGAAAAACAGAATATTTCGTCTTTAGATAATGTAAAATTATTGTGCAGATGAGCAGTTAGACCTTTTTAAGCACTACCCAGTCTAAATTATGAATGATTAGGCACTAAGGATATTATAATCCAAAATCCCTCATGCAGAGAGACATCAAGCTGTCTCTCAGTCTCAGGCTTCACCCCTCAGTTTTGTTTCCAGCTTTTGTATGCCACTATCCTTGCACAGAGTAGTTTCACATATGTGGTGATAAACTGTGAAAAGAAAATTGGCCGTCCATGGTTTGTGCATTTTCACATTAGAAATAGAATTCTCCCTTTCCATTCTACTTTGAGTAGTACTATATTTACACAAAGAATAATGAACTCCATATTTAGACATGGCAAAAACAAACTCTAATGAGTCTTTGGAGTAAAATGTCTTCTGTGTTCAAAAAAGAGTATATAAACTGAATTGCTTGAGACCTATATTACTATCACGGTTTATATAATATGACTGAAATAGCAAGAAGGTTGGTAAAGTCTAAACTAACAAATTGAATCTGCAGATTATATCTTAAATAAATTAATAGGAATAAACATAAATTTTTACAGTGTTCTAAAAACTGAAATAATTCAGTTTATTTAAAATAGTTGGAATTTGACAATAAATCTTACTATATGCTTATTCTAAGCAGAGTAAGCATGATGGCCTGACATCATCACATCACTATTTATTGGGTTTCCATCCCATATATCTGCTCTTGGCTATGGTTTTTTATTTCACCCAATGATTATTTTATGCTCCACATACACATAAATCTCAAGAATCCAGAGTGAAAATGTACATAATTTTTCCTGCTTATTAACATAAAACTATAAGACAATCTTGCACAATTTCACAGAGAAATATGGAAAGAGCAACACAAATAGAGGATGTAGAAGTACATTATCTTACTAGGAAAGTTTGGGGTTATATAATATTATAGTAATCACAAGCTATAATTTCCCTATATAAATAAATAGGTGGATAAAGCCAACCTAAACCTGGTAAAAATCAGAAGATACAAATAGACTTAGTAGTCCTTACTTCTGAAGAAATTTAAAAAAGAATTTTAAACTTCAAAAATCAAACAGTTAAAACAAATACATTTCTAAGGCAATTTTAGATATTCTTAAGTGATTAAGTCATTTGACCATGTTGCTTTTTCCACACACCAAATTATCTATTAATTTCTTTATTGATTTACATCAGTGATACTTAATAACTGGATTAAGGAATTTTACTCTTCTTTTTGAACTCAAATGACATATGAGAATTGTTAAGAATACAACCCTCAAGGCATTCACTAACTCTAATTTGGAAATGGCATTTGAGTTAAATTTAGTTGCTATGAGAAACACAAGATTTAGGCAGGGAAAATATAAAGATACTAATATTTATGGTATGTACATCCTTTTCCTAGGACATTGTGGGAGGGTAAAATGTATGCACCAGAGGAAAACCTGAAAGAGCTGTCTGGACAAGGAGCACAAGGACACATTCTAATTTGCTTTTAGCAACATCTTCCACAGCCAGGAAAGCAAAAACTCACATTCTAATTTGCTTTTAGCAACATCTTCCACAGCCAGGAAAGCAAAAACTAAAGGAGGTCACTTTCTTATACCTAATAAATTACAACCTCTTAGAGCTGGAATGTTCTTAAGAGACACTCCATTTTTCCTTTGATCAAGTGCTTTCATCTCCTCTGCATCACCAGCAACACTGCCTTTCTGGATTCGTTCTCAATATCCCTATAGCTGGAGAAATCGCTGCTTCTTGTGGCAACCCATCTGATCTTCAGGCAGCTTAAGTTGCAAGATTATTTTTATGGAATAGTAGTCTATTTTTCTATAACATTCATCTTCCATCCACATAGTATTGCTGTCTTAGGATATTTCATTGAATAACTTCTATTACTTTCACGTTAACTTTTTCAATATTTGAACATAGGTATTTGCTTTCCATATTACCCTTCATTTCTCTGCTAGCTTTATGATTTCAGATAAATCATTTCCTCTCTGGCCTTAAGTTTTCTAATTTATGAAAAGAAAAGTTTAAAAGCATTTATTCATAGAATGTTTTATATATGAAAAGTAGGTGGAAAATTTAGAACTCCACCTCTTGGCTTCCCCATTACCTGTCTTAGACACATAACATCTATGGAAGTTAAAACTCCACAGAAAAGAGACTGCAAATCATAAGAATATGTGGATGCTGCATATTCTTTCATCTGTAAATTTCTGTACTATTTCTTAACGTGAAATATCTATTTATTGAAGCCGTTACTGAAGATGACTGTAATTCTGCTCACTCTCTTCTGGACATGCCCCAGTGTGTTGAAATGGAGTATTAGTCTTCAATGAATTTCCCAATTTAAAAAGTCAGTCAACTTAAAAATTAGAATCAAGATGTACAAGCTATTTTACCATGAAGGCCATTTTGCTACTTTTGTTACAGCAAATAAATAAATAAATCTACGATAAATGGTTAATGCCTTAATAATACAGTAAACACTACATGTTCAATTGTCTGAGCCATGACTGATGCAAATATCAGACCCATCAAAAAATTTATTTTTGCATATAAAAGCTGACTTTTAAGAAAAGCACTTCCCCCCTCAAATCTCAGAAAATTCTATGAAATATCGACACATCTCTTTCTAGATCCTTCAGTGTTATTGAATGAACCATGTACCCATCACCTTCTTCTCGTCTATGATTCAATAAGAAAAGTATATAGATGGAATTTTGCCCTAGTTTGTTTTTCCTTAGCGGATATGTTTCAAAATATCTGAATAAAGAGTAATTTGGATACAAAAAAGGTTATGATCATCTCATTGATAACAAGTGTAGTAGTTTCCAGATAGAGTTGTATCAGTGTGGTAATTTTAGTCATGCTTTAGTAATTTGTCAGTATGTAAATGATGTGAGAAAATTTTGAAACACTGAGTGAAAATTTATGTAAAATATTATATTTGTGGGTAGGGTAAAATATTTATTTTGAGGTCTTCTAAAACCATAAAATAATTATTTGTAAATATTTTAAAATTTTTTAAAAAGTCATTATTTATACTGACTCCCCATACTATTCCATTTTTCTTTTTCCAAGTGAAGTAGTTAAGTCAGCAGTTTAGGTGCTCATTCGGCATCTATTGTTTGTATATAAGCTACATTCTAATATTTTTTCAGCATATGTATGCAATTAATAGTTTGGATATAGAATGTGAAATTAGAAAAAGAAAATAAGTAAACATGTCTATGATCAGCATTACAAACAACTATTTTCTTCTGCTACATTTTATATAATATGCTATTTTGAATATTTTCCTATTTTCATTGGCATGTAGAGAAGTGAGTTATCTGATGAAAGAGAATTGTATATAAGTTTGCTATTCAACATGTGGTGTCAGAGTAGCAGCATGAACATTACCTAGCGACTTCCTGAAAACACAGGATCTCAGGCTCCTTCCTAGACCTACTGAATAGAAGTCTACATTTTAAAAAGTATCTGTGTGATTTATATCAACAATAACATTTCAGAAATAACCATTAGATTATTTATCAATATAAAAAGGATTTAATATATCATTTTTATTTTGAGTTCCTGCTTGAAAATACTATATGCTGAATTAATTTTTGCTTTTGTGTTTTGTTTTGTATAACAGGGTACTTATATAGATAGATTAAATGTAGATACAGATATGAATGCAGATTTCCTTTTTGCATTTAACCTTAATCATGCTTTAACAGGCTCCCTTAAAGAAAGCATAAGGTTGAATATTTTAACCCAAAGGTCTTTTAATATGACATTTAACTATTTTATTTTTATTATAATAGTTAATGCTTTTCTGTCATTTTGTTTATTGATTTTAGAAATTTTAACTTCTGTTTTGTTTTGTCTTTTTAAAACCTCCACTGCTATGCATGTTATATTTGATTTTATTTATTTTTCCCTTAAGGTTTACACATTGCTTTTAATTCTAATTATGGCTGTCATTAAATTTAAAAGAAAACATGCGTATTACTATTTCTCTTAGGTCAAAATTTCAAAGAAGCAATGGCTATTTACCATCTCCATCAAATAAAGAAAATTAACAACTTTAAAGTCATCCTACCCCTCCAGCTAAATTTATATAGGTTTAAATTTTGGACACAGAAAATATTACAAATCTTTCTTTTTAATAATTTAAGAAACATGTGCATAATAACTTAGAATAAAACCTATTTGTAAATGCTTGAGTAATACTTTTCGTCCTGGTGAAATAATTATATTTTCCTATTCTTATTTTATATAAATGAGAACTTATATAAATTTAATAGGAAAATAATAATTTTCCTATTCTTATTTTATGCTTATTTTCTTTTGCCGATTAGAGCATATTTCTAAACTGTAAAACTCCCTTCAATTCTGTGAATTTTTACCTCATAAATTTTAGGGCTCTGTTTTTAGGTACATACATATTTTTCACTGTTATAGCTGCCTAATAGATTAATTTTTTATCATTATTAAATATGCTTCATCTTATGTTACAGTGATTGTCCTAAAAAAGTCGATTTTGTCTCATGTTAATATAATAATCTAGTCCTTTTTTTTTTTTTTTTTTCTAAGAGTCTCACTCTGTCAGCCTAGTGCAGTGGCACAATCTTGACTTACTGCAACCTTCGCCTCCTGGGTTCAAACAATTCTCATGTCTCAGCCTCTCGAGTAGCTGGAATTATAGGCATGCACCATCACACTCAGCTAATTTTTGTATTTTTAGTAGAGGCGGGGTTTTGCCATCTTGGCCAGGCTGGTCTCAAACTCCTAGTGCTTTTTTGCAATTGCAATTTGCAACATATTCCATCTTTTGAATTCCAAACTACTTGCATTTTGGAATCTAAAATGTCTACTGTAGACAGCATATAGTTGAATTTTTCAAAATCCAGTCCAACAATCTGTACCTTTTGATTAGATTGTCTAGATGTTTTATTTTATGCAATTTTATTAAGTTGGTGAGAGGAAAGAAGAAAATATGTAAATATTCAGTCTTTTATATTTACCTTCTTACCAGTGTTCTTTTGTGTTTGTGTGGATTATAATTCCTGTATTGTATCACTTCCCTTCATGCTGAGGAACTTCCTTCAGGATCTCTTTTTCAGGCAGATCTGCTAGCAACACATTTTCTCAGTTTTTGTTTATATAAAGTCTCAATTATTTTATCTTCATTTTGGAAATGAAGCTTTGTTGAATATAAGATTCTTATTTGAGAGTACTATTTTTTTTTCATTCAACAGTTTGAAAGTCTTTTCATACTGCTTCCTGGCCATCATTGCTTCTGATAAGAAGTCTTCTTCTGTTAATCTTATTGGGGTTACCTTATACATGATGAGTCATTTTTCTCTTTCTGTTTTCAGCAATTTCTCTTTAACTTTGGCTTTCAGTATTTTGACTATGGCGTTTCTGGGTTTGGATCTATTTGAGTTTATCCTACTTGAAATTCATTGAGCTTAGTGAATGTATATACCAATGGTTACATCATCACATTTGGGAGGTTTCTATTAATTATTTAAAAAAATCTGTTCATTTATTTTACTTTTTGGCACTTTATCATGTACATGTTGGTGTACTTACTGATGCTCCAAATTTCATTAAGCCTCGTTTATTTTTCTCTATGCTTTTTTCTTCTCTATTATTAAGATTGTATTATCTCTGTTTATTTTTAACTTTGCTGATTTTTTTTTTCAAATCTACTCTTTAGCCTCTCTAATCAATTTTATTTCATTTTGGTCATTGTATCTTTCAACTACAAAACTGCCATTTGTCTTAAAAAATAATTTTTCGGCTGGACACAGTGGCTGACTGTGTCTCGAACTCCTAGTGCTTTTTTGCAATTGCAATTTGCAACATATTCCATCTTTTCCAAACTTCGTATTTTGGAATTTAAAATGTCTACTGTAGACAGCATATAGCTGAATTTTTCTGTGCTGTAATCCCAGCATTTTGGGAGACATATATATATATATATACACACACACACACACACACACATATATGTGCGTGTATACATATGTATACACTTATATACGTGTGTAGATATATGTATACCCGTATATACGTGTGTAGATATATGTATACCCGTATGTACGTGTGTAGATATATGTATACCCGCATGTACGTGTGTAGATATATGTATACCCGCATGTACGTGTGTAGATATATGTATACACGCATGTACGTGTGTAGCGCATGTACGTGTGTAGATATATGTATACACGCATGTACGTGTGTAGATATATGTATACACGCATGTACGTGTGTAGATATATGTGTATACACGCATGTACGTGTGTAGATATACGTGTATACACGTATGTACGTGTGTAGATATATGTGTATACACGTATGTACGTGTGTAGATATATATGTATCTATGTATATGGAGGTTGAGGCAAGCTGGATCACGCCACTGCACTCCAGCCTGGCGACAGAGTGAGACTCCCTCTCAAAAAAGAAAAATAATAAATAAATAAATAATAAAATAAATAAATAATAAATAATGTTTTAATCTTTATTGCTAGTCATTAGTTAATGAATTATGGTCATCATGCTATTCTTTAATTTTTTAATACAGTTACTTTTGGTTATTTTAACATATTTCTAATAGCTTTTCATGAAGTCTTTGTTTTCTATGCACAATATTTAGGACCCTTGAAAAACAGTTTCTGTTGCCTGCTTTATTTTCGTGTGCATGGGTCACATTTTTTCTATATGTACATGCCTTGTAATTTTTTATTATTGTTGCTAAAAGTTGGATATTTTCTATCATTTACATTACAATTATTTTGTATTATATTTCTGGATACTGATAGTTGAATTGTACTATTAATACAATTTTTAAAATATTATTGAACAATTTCACTAGCTATAGAATTATTGTTTTAAAAACTCTTCACCTAAAAAATCATAATTTACAAATATTCTGTGTTTTAATGCTATAAAGAAAGCACCTAATATTAGATTGTTGCTTTTCAGTTTTAAGAAGATAAGGTGTTTACTTTTGTTCTGTGATAAAGCACTTTTTAGTATTATCTTGCTGTTGGTATTTTCTTTTCTATGTATTTGTAATCTTGTGTATTCTTGATATTAAAACTTCTTCTGGCTATATTATCAGTTTAGTCATTTAAAAATATTTATGTGGCAACCAGTGAAGCCTTTGGAATCACAGCTTTAACTCAATAAAGTTAGATTTTATTACAGATGTGATAATGCTTTCTATTTCCTTTGTTTTAATGCCTTTTTCAAGAATAAATGGTCATAACAGATGCTTTTTTGGTATTGACTACAAGTGTTCCTTCTAGCCACCATAAATATTCTCAGATTAGACTTTGTTTTGTCCCTGCCAGGCAAATATTCACCTTCACGTCCCATATATGCTCATAGGATGTTGAGTAGA
Source organism: Hylobates moloch (assembly GCF_009828535.3). Taxonomy (NCBI): domain Eukaryota; kingdom Metazoa; phylum Chordata; class Mammalia; order Primates; family Hylobatidae; genus Hylobates; species Hylobates moloch. The sequence goes on from NW_026652286.1 coordinate 23,147,504, forward strand.
ATTTTCTCATTTGCACTTGTTGTCTGCAAAGTGTGTTTTGGTTCTCTTTTGGGTTTTACTAAATATAAAAGACAATTCAAAAATAGTTCCTGTTTTGAGGCCATTTCTTCTATTTAATGCACCTGCTTTTCTGGGGGCCAGCATATACAGCAAGCCTTCTTTACAGCCAGTCCTAGACACAAAGTTCAGAGGGTGACTATATCCAGCCTTCCTCATGTTCATCTGCCTGGTACATCAGTGACAATCCCAATTTTTGGTACAAGTGGAATTCCTTGTTATTTAAAGAATTGATCTTACTAATTTACCAGGGATACAGCACACTACAAACAAAAATAGTATTTTGTGGATACAGTGTCCCCGTTAATTACTCCATGCCTGTGTCTATCCCCAGATCTGGGATCACTAAAGTAGATGGTTTTAGTACAGTTTTTCCAGGGTTCTTTAAGGGATCCGTTCCTTTTTGGATTACTAGACCTAATTTATCTCAAATATATACTTTTTCAAACTCGTAAGAATCAACTAACAAGGTTTATCTGTGGTAACAAAAATGTTAAAGTGACTCTTATTTACTCAGTCTCAGAGGATATTATTAGCTGACTAGATGAAATGTTATTTTTGAAAAAACTGTGAGAGACTTTCTGCTGATTACAAATATAACTGTTGATCTGCTTGTTACCTAAAAGCAAAGCTCTTGTTCCCCTCAAACACTTTATCAACAGTAGCTTCTAGATAAATGAGACTGACCAGCTATAGAAAATTGTTCCAATTCCACTTGGGTTTCTGGCTTGGGGCATGCAAATGTGCTGTTCTTTTTGATGGCTTACAGAAAACTATAGTGAAAGGTTTCATATCAAAATGCGCCTGAAAATATCACCTTGAAAAATGAATAATCTGTATGCTCCACGAAGATTATTTTTGCATTATCTTAATAGTTCAAGGGGAATCATGTTATTTTTGTGATAGTAATTTGTCTTATTTCTATAAGACTAAATTAAAATTTCAGTAATATTAAAAACAAATTAAACTTTATTAGTGATATATTTTGAACTAACATCCTAAAACCAGATCACCAGAGGTCATACAATACTGGTTTTACTCTTTAAAAGAGATGGATGAAAAACTTTCAGAACTGGGATGTTTGTATTTAAAGCCTTTAGAGGGCATGCAAGGAGTTCACAGCTAGAATACAAAGCTTGGTTTTTATTTGAATATATGTGTTTGAGAAGGAGGATTATATATTCAAACAACATCAAGCCTGCATACTTTAAAATCTTGCAGTAAAAGCATAGGAGTGTCAAGCAGGAAATGAAATGGGGCAGTTCAGTGAACTAAGAGACAAGTAAACTGAAATATTTATTGGGTTTAACTATAACTCTGACCTTGGGCAGCTAACATACTTTTCCTAGGCTTTAATTTTCACTTCTAATAAAAAAGTGGAGTTGACTTAAGACTAAGATATATTTCATTTAATTATTACACTGCTTCAAAAATCCCTGTAATTACAGTCTAGTTATAAAACACGTAATAAAGTGATAAAAATAAAATAAAATGAAGACATACAATGAAGATCAAAATTATATAGCAGGAGCGATTCGTCTTAATTACTATGCTAGTATTTTTAATGTTTCTATGTTCACATACTATATTTTTTTCCCTCATCTTCTCCCACTTTCCTATGCTGAGAAAGATGAATTAGTTTCTCTAAAATTGAGGTTGAGATAAAATAACAACCAGGAATCCATGTTAACATATGACTGCGTCGACAATCAAAAGGATAGAAGGGACTACAAAATAAAGAAAGTATGATGTAACTAAACTATAGAAAATTTGACAGAATCGTACTTACTATATCAATAACATAGTAATTTTATTCTTAATTTACAATGGAAGAAATGAAAACATACTAACATGTAAGATCTATGAAAGCAGGGTCTCTTAAGTTTGCTTTTATATTAAATTTTGAATTTAAAAACCCTTGCAAATAGTAATAATCAATTAACATACATTTAATAAATTGATTTCACATGAAAATTCTCAATGTCATAAAAAAAATAAGCCAATATTTTGTCCTCTTTCATGGAAAGAAACTGCTTGGTTCTTAATATAAAGCATGTTTTATAAATTGTGTTTTGGTGGTCCCTACACATTCTTCACTTGCTATTCTGACTTCCTAACGATTCCCAGTTTCAAATAGAAAGAGGAAATTGTCAGACCCATTCTTGTTCATAGCTTCCAAATGCCTTGTCCTCTGCATGGGTGAAGCTAGTTACTTTGCATATGTAGTTTCATCACATTTCACTTTTCCAAACACAAGTGTTTTATTAAAGCTGATTCGTCAGCTACAGTCAATATGTCAACCTTCTTCTGTTCAAGCCATTTCTGCAAGTACTTTGCAGGAATGCAAGAAGCCTAGTTTCTTATCTACTTCGTAGGCCCTACAATGTTACCCTTTCATCATTCCTTATCTCATGACCGAGTTATCAATTATAACCTTTTTTTTGAGATGGAGTCTCACTCTGTCGCCCAGGCTGGAGTGCAGTGGCGCCATCTCGGCTCACTGCAAGCTCGGCCTCCCAGGTTCACGCCATTCTCCTGCCTCAGCCTCCCGAGTAGCTGGGACTACAGGTGCCTGCCACCATGCCCAGCAATTTTTTTTTTTGTATTTTTTAGTAGAGACGGGGTTTCACCATGTTAGCCAGGATGGTCTCGTTCTCTTGACCTTGTGATCTGCTCACCTCAGCCTCCCAAATTGCTGAGATTACAGACATGAGCCACCATGCCCGGCAAATAACCTTTCTTTATTGCACCTATTTAATGGGTCTTTGCCCTGATAGACTTAATATCTATCTCGAAATTCTCTTATACCTGGCTTTCTTTTCTTTCTTTCTTTTTCCTTAGGACTCATTTTTGGGAACAGAATCTACTATTGAAATAAAAACTAGAGTGAACTATATCCCTTGGGGTGCCTTTCTTATCAAACTAGTAACACTTTCATTCAGAAATTATCATTAAGTTACAGTCTAGAATCTTGACCCATAAGACAAGATGTTATAGTTTCAATTCTCCGTTCTTTACCACATTTGATACTGTGGTATAAGGGAAGCCCTTCCAACTTACATATATAAGGGCAATGTCTCTTTGCGTTTCAAAAGGCTTACAAGAAAATATTTATTTGCCATATTTTTAATTTCTTCTGGTACCCACTCTTTGTGTTTTTAAACCTTTTTCCATTATTCGGTGTCAAAAACTAACGTAGACACCTCACATAAAGTCCTCATCGCCTAACATTCCCTCACATCTCCACTCATCATTTTTGAGCATTGTCCCACTTACGTTGCTTTCCAGCCACACATAATTCAAATTGTTTCATATAAAAAAATCTACTTTCTTGCATCTTTCTAGGCTGCCTTTCCTATCTGTCTTCATTTGGCAAATTTCATGCATCTTCCAAAACAAAATTAAGACTTCTATTTTTAAGTGCTTTTATCTGCATCTAGTGCTTTCCTTATCGTAATTCTTTATTATTATTATTATTGTTATACTTTAAGTTCTGGGGTGCATGTGCAGAACGTACAGATTTTTTACATAGGTATACACGTGCCATGGTGGTTTGCTGCACCCATCAACCCATAATCTACATTAGGTATTTCTCCTAATACTATCCCTCCCCTAACCCACCAACCCCCGACAGGGCCCGGTGTGTGACGTTCCTCTCCCTGTGTCCATGTGTTCTCGTTGTTCAACTACCACTTATGAGTGAGAACATGAGAACATGCAGTCTTTGGTTTTCTGTTCTTGTGTTAGTTTGCTGAGAATGATGGTTTCCAGCTTTATCCATGTCCCTGCAAAGGACATGAACTCCTAATTCTTAAGAAGAGTGAAAAGGAGCAGTTTGAATTCTAGTTCTTGTACTGAGATGCTGGGCTTCATTTTCTCATATTTCTCATAAGTTATTAGAACACTGTGGACAACAAAGTAAACTTGTCAACCTGTGGCTGTAATACAGTTTTTAAAGTATCTTTGATTTGATACCTGCAATTATTATTGTCAATTAACATGACATGTTAAAATGACCTAATTAAATGTCTGCTTTCCCAATAATGTTATAAGCTTTTCAAGACAGGGAATGTGTGCTATCCATCTGAATATCTCCAGAGTCTAGCACAGTACCTGAAATATATAATAGGCTTTCAACAAAAGGTTTTAGAATTTTTGAACATTGTTTGTCAAATTTAAAGTGAGTATATTTCCTTTAGAGCTGTGCAGTTTATTTTTTCCTTTGGAAAAATATCTACTCCAGATAGTTCTAATAAGCTCATACCCCAACTCTACACTCTTACTATTTTCTGGGATTCAGGGAATACTCTTACCAGTTATAGATGTGCCCAAGCTAGCATCTTGGACTCCATTCCTCTGCTATACTCAATAACCAATTAATCTGCAAACTATGTCTTAATTGGTCTTGATCTCTCCAGCTTAACTACTGTTATCTTAGTTCAGGGCATCATTAGTTTTTCAATAGGACTGTTGTAATACTCCCTTAAATTAGTATTTTTCAGCTGTGGCTATGCTTGAGAAGTGCATGGGAGAGCCTTTAATTATACCTATTCCAGAATCCTACACCAAACTGTTTAAAAGAGAACCCTATACCAAACGATTTAAAAGAGTCTTTGGGGATGGGGCTAAGAACTCTATATTTTTCAAACTACCTATGTGTTCTTTAGTGTACCTAGAGTTGAATCTGACTTGTCATGCTGCCTGTTTTTCTTGTCTCTCATGTTTTCTTTACACAACCATAGTGAGTTTTTTATAATATAAAGCTCACCTTTTCACCTTCTTTATTCTTTTAATGGGGTTCTTTGCTCTCAGAATAAATCATGATATGTCACATATTTAATTGTTTGGCCCCAGCTGAACCCTTCACATCAAGCGTCATTTGTATTTGCTTTATACAATATGTTTTAAAAGTAGAATCATAATCAGAAATTTTGCTTATTTTATTGGATCACTTCTCTGGACCTCCATACAACCTTTTCATCTATTGTAACTCAACACAGAAACCGTTTCTTGACTAACTGCAGTACCATCCATCCTTCACTATGGCCCGTCATCCCACATCAGGTTAAGAGCTTCTCTTATGTAGTCCAGCAGGACTGTCTGCATAGCCTTAATCGTACCACTCATCACACTGGGGTGCATGTGCAGAATGTGCAGGTTTGTTACATAGGTATACACGTGCCGTGGTGGTTTGCTGCACCCATCAACCCATGATCTACATTAGGTATTTCTCTTAATGCTATCCCTCCCCTATCCTGCCACCCCCCGACAGGTAGGTGATTTATCTACCTCCCTGAAGAGTCAGCCTAAGGGGTCTACCTCCCTAAAAAAAACACCGGTCTTGGAGACAACTACTGTGTCTCATTCTTCACTGTTTCCCAAGCATTTTGAAGTGACTTACACGGTAAAATCCAAATGTTTATCCCTTCCCACAAGTTTAGAGATATAACATTGCTCACACTAAATTCAACTGTCATCTAACACACTGTAACTCTGATTTTTTATTTATTCTGCTCTAAGGAGAAAATTTTGACTTTCCATATTCATTTTTCAGAAAAGTCACAAGATAATTGCATAGTTTCTGTCACTTATTTAAACCTATTTTATGTACTTCAGGTTATCACAGCAGCTTGTCATAAAAAAATTTAATCACTTGTAGGTAACTTGGCATGGAAAAGATGTGAGAATATATTCTGATTATGCTTCCTGTCTACCTATAGTGTCTGCTTATAAACTCACTCTCTTTATTGGTAGTCATAAAAGGGAGAATATTTATGAGCAAAGTTAATGCTTTCAAAATTCCCTAGATCTACGGTTGTCTTTTAGCCACTGAAGTGGGTAGAAGGTCCAGTCTGATAATTAAATTTATGATAACCATCTTCACCTCACTTTCTGTTGTGAATGAACATTATTTTTACCAGTTGGGTTTTAGTTTGAGGTGATTTGTTCCTTCTCTTTCTTTTGTTTTTAATATGTTTCCAGGATTTTATAATTTAACACAAAATTTTTACAAATCTACTTAAGTGTTTTTTCTTATTTTTTATTTCTATTTAGAAAAATATTTTTTCAAAGAAGGTCTGATTAAAGTGTTGTAATACATTTCAATTCCGTACATTATAATGTGAATAGTGGTCAAATGTAATCTACAGGAGTTTCCTACTATATGCTCAGCCAGTTATTTACATGCTATAGTTGAATTGCTTATTCTGAAGTCTACTATTATGACCATGTTCCTTCCAAAATTTATTCCAGATAGAAACTGTCTCAGTCCATTTGTGGTGCTAAAAAATATCAGAGTCTGGGTAATTTATAAACAACAAAAATTTATTTCTTACACTCTAGGAGTTGGAAATTCCAGCATCAAGCCATCATCAGATTCAATGTCTGGTGAGGGCTGTTCTCTGATCCAACGGGGTGTCTGTTCTCACATGGCAAAAGGACAAAAGTGACAAACACTGTCCTCATTAGGCAGAAGAATGAAAGAGCAAAAAAGAGCAAAGCTGCTTCCTCAATTACTTTTGTAAGGGCTCTAATGCCATCCAGCAGTGCTCTGCTCTCATGACTTAATGACCTGCTAAAGGGCCCACCTCCTAGTACTATTGAACTAGAGATAAAGTTTCAACAAGAATTTTGGAAGAAACAAAATTTTCAAATCCTACCAGTGACTAATTTTCTAATTTGCAAGGCTATCTTGATATTTTTGCTTGTGTTTCAGGATATCAGTAAGCATGTCTAATTTAATACTATCTACAAATGTGATGAACATAATTCTTTTCACAAATGTTTAAAAACTGTTTGAGTCAGAGTTCTCCAGAGAGACAGAACCAATAGGCCATGTATAGAGATATATGAAAAAAAGATTTATTAGGAGAATTGGCTCACTTTATTATGAAGTCCAAAAAAGCCCACCTGTAGACTGTCTGCAGGCTGGAGAAACAGGATAGCCAGTAGCATGGCTCAGCTCAATTTGAAAGGCCTCAGAACCAAGCAATTTGATAGTGTTAGGCTCAGTCTAAAGCTGAAATCCCTAGAATCCTGGGGGCCACTGGTCTGAGCCCCAGAGTCTAAAAGCTGGTGAACCTGGAGTTTTGACATCCAAGAGCAGGAGAAGAAGGATGACCCTGTTCCAGAAGAGAGAGCAAGAATTCACCCTTCCTCTACTTTTTTGTTCTCTTGACTCCCAGCTGTTAGAATGTTGCCTATCCATATTGAGGCCAAATTTTCCCCCACTAAGTTTACCAACTCATACACCAATCTCCTCTGCAAACACCCTCACAGACGCACATGGGGCAGCTTAATTATTTGAATGAAATGCCAACGCCCCTGAGTTTTCCTTTCAGCAGAAGAGAAGCAGGCTTAGCACATACTGAAGAAACAAGCATAATAGTGTTTTATTAGCTATCTGAATATCCCTGATCCCATAAGGTTGACATTCAGATTCACCCATTGCACTATGTAAATATGCAGTACAAACTACCATGAAAAATGCAACAGATTTATTTGAAAATTTACTTATAAATAGAAGATGTAACTTAGACATAGACATGATAATTTGATATATCCCCTAATGGAATAAAATAAAGTAACAACCTTATTTTCTTCTCAGGTTTTGTTTTTGACTTTTTCTGATCAAGATTTGGAATTTTATTATGTCTTTGTTGAGTATTTAATACAAAATAACTCTTTCCCTTCCATTTGCATTACTTACTGATAATTTGTCCACTCATTTATGCCTTCTATTTGCTTCTATTTGACTGATATTCATAAGAGATCTCTATTCAGTCAAATTCTAAGTGTAATCATAACCAAGCAACTGCTTTACATATGGCAATAATTTTAATTAAAACCATAATCATCCTGCTCCTATGCCACTGGTCTTAAATAGGATATTTTTACATTCTATTAATTCACATTTTGGCAAGATGATGACATCTCTGTTACATATTAACTCTTCTATTCATTGATTCAATAATGTATATTATTATTTATTTTTTAGAAACCATAATGCTGAATTCTGGAGGCAAGAGAGATAGGACTCAGGTTGTCACAGCACCTGCAGTATTAAGGCAAATAAAGACAAGTCATCAGCTGTAACACAATGGAGTCGATGTAATATTGTGGAAATTCAGGATAGTATGGAAATACCTGGAAGATTCATTAAATAGGAAATGAGACAAGGCTTTCTGAGAGAAGTGATAGCTAGAATAAGACATGGAAAGAGAGGAAATTAATTAATAATGGTAGAGTGCATGGCCTGGATGAAATACTGAATATTGCAGGGTGACAGATTAACCAATCGGAAAGCCCAGAGGCCAAAATGATCTTGGAAGATTTAGGGAAGTGAAATTAGTACCTATGGCCAAAGAGCTTATGTGTGTGTCATGTATGCTTGAGTGTTTCTGGGTAAGTTAGTGTTGAGGGTGTAAGAAAGAAAGAGGCAAAAATAGGGTTGGAGAAAAAAACCCTTCTGGGCTTTGGAAAACATGTATAGGACAGAGATCATTATGGCCTAAATATTATTGAAGAAATCTGATAATTGCCACTGTGCTATTAGTTTTCCAGGCAAATAAATGAGCTGTAGTCTACTCAAGGAAGAACATTTGATGAGAATATTTTATACTCTTCTACCTTTCTGGAATGACCTGTCATGCTCTGCCTTACTCTACACATTCCTTAATTTCTTTTCTTCACATATACCACATCCTTCATGAAGTCTTTCTTTTCATCATTAAGTAAATACAGTTTCTCCTTTTTCTAAATCTCTGTGATGTTATTTTTCTCTGATATAATATGTCAGAATCTTCCTTGACATACAGATATTTGTAAATCTAGCTTCTCTCACTGGACCAGATCTTTGAGGGAAAGTATTAGATAATAATTTTAGCATCCTTTATGACACAGTTTCACTAAGTTGTTAAATATAAGAGTATTATATGCCACAATGGAAAATTAAGAAAGTGAATGGCATGGTTCTTCACAAAACTTTCAACGTAATAAAAACATATATACAATGAAGCATTATTTCCCCAATGTTCAATCGTATGTGAGATGGCAGGGGTGGAAGTATATCCACAAAACTTTTAGTATTTAGCTGATGCCACTGAAACTACAATTCAGGTGTTTTTCAGTTGAAAAAGCATCATCAGTCACTCATGTAGAGACTAAAAAACACTATACAAACTGGTAGGTGAATCACCCATAAAAGCAGGATCAAAAAGGGGTAATGGAAGCTAATTTCAGATAGCATTTTTTTTTTGAGACAGGATCTTGCTGTGTTGCCCACGCTGGAGTACAGTGGCACGATCATGGCTCACTGAAGCCTTGACCTCCTGTGCTCAAGCAGTCCTCCCAGTTAGCCTCCTGAGTAGCTGGAACTACAAGCACACATCATTATGCCCAGCTAATTTTTTTATTCTTTATTTGTAGAGACAGGGTCACACTGTGTTGCCCAAGCTGGTGTTGAACTCCTGTTCTCAAGCGATCCTCCCACCTGGCCTCCCAATGTGTTGGGATTATAGGCATAAGCCACCATGCCCAGCCTTGGATAACATTTATTTCTTAGAACAATGATTGAAGCCAGTTATCTGAATGAATATCTTTGGACTGAGTGCATTGATTTCATGCAATGTCTCTGAGTTTGATCCTTCTGTGTAATCAGGTGCTAAGAACTAAACTAGTCCATGACAGTTAGCGGAGGTACCAGAGAGAGGTTGAGTCCAGTTCTCTAAAACTTCTGCTTATTACTTCATCTGCAATGTGAACACAGCGTATTTGCATAATAAAGATGGCTGATAGGTGTTGCAGAAATTTGCTGAGATTTTTCCTTCGTGCAGTTGTAAGTTTGTTATAAAAGCACAGAAACAATAAGCATATTTCTTGAGGATTTACTCCATGACAACCCTTTAAGTGTTTTATGTCATCATTTTTTCACACAAAAGCCCTGAGTTATGTATCTTTACTATTCCACTTCTGCAGATGAGGAAAATCCACTTCTACATACTATCTTCCAATACTTGTGGCTTTCTTCCTTATCACTTCTAAATCTTCCATATTCTAGGCTAAACATGCTCAGCTTTTTCATCAAATATTTCTCGAAATAAGCTGTTTAAAATCGCCTTGTGTTCTTGACTGGGTTCGGTTTTGGGTTATCAGCCTTACAAACAAGCAATCAGATCTACACGGTGCATCAATGATAGTTTGGCCAGGCAAGTAGAGCTTTATTTCCCTTGACATGAATGCAGTACTTCATGTCTTCATGTCTCAAGACACCATAGTAGCTTTTTGGGAAACCAAATTGTATTGATGTCTTACTACGTTTATGACTAAGAATATAAGGATGGTTCCCCTAATCTTCCACTTGGAAAGTTGCATCTTCCCAATTTTCTAATTGGGCTACTGTTTACACCACCATTACAGGACTTGAATGAAATAAACTTTAGGGATAACTTTAGAATTGACCCATTTTCAATATAGTCTGTTGTACACTTTCTAGATTTTTAATCTGGTAGTCCTTACCAAAAAAAAAATTAAATAACCAAGGATAAGTCTACTGCCTTACACCACGCAACTACATACATCTTAGTGGGGTTTCATATAATTAATCAATAATGATCATTCATTCATGAAACATTTTAACAAAAATGCTGAGAATTTTCTCAGTAGATAGAAAGGACATCTAGAGATTATGTATTTTTTCAAAGGATTTTACAACAAGCTGCATTGAAAGTGGCAAAAAATTAATTTTCTTATAATTATGTTATAAAATCTAAATTGAAGTTTTAAAATTTTATGTGCAACTCATAGTATATTTCAGAAAATCATGTTAAATATTAGCATGTATAAATATGAAAACTAATATTTTATTACTTTCATGCTAAATACATTTAATAAAATTACATATTTTATTCTGAACACGTAAGACAATATTCTCTTTAGTTCAGCAATGTGCCCTACAGGTTTAAAATCATATCATACATATATTCTTAGAACAATGAGGGGAGAAAGCAGCTCCTTAGAAAATCGGAATGTGTCTACCTAGGAGATTTCAGTTTTCTGAAGTTGCAATTTTCAAATTACGCTTTTCACATCTTCTCTCTTAGCACCGTAGACGGGATATGGCAGCTAAAACTCAGCCATCAGCTTTTCAGCTTCACATTTACAAAGAAAAGCAAATATCAAACTCCCAGTCTTCTGTGCAGCAGAGACAATGTGCCAGGAGGAAAATCCGTTTCCCAGCCCTCACGTAGGCTGCACAAAGGCATTCTTTCGCGGAACTTTAGAGAGAAATACTTTCAAAGTCTTTTTAGCCCCAAGAGAGCTCAAGGAAACTCATGAAAATGGCAGTTTTAGTCATCTTTTCTCACAAATAGGGAAGTTGCCTCTAAAAAGATTTTCCTGTCCATGTAAAGCATGTATGAAAATAAAATTTTAATTACAAAAATATAAAGGAGAAACACATGCCAAAGATGATGTGGGCACAGATACGTACCATAGCTTGGCTCAAGAGTGAGCTTTTTCTCCCCTGTCTCTAGTCTATAACAAAACTCACTCTAAGGGAAAATTGAACCCCCAAGAAGGAAGAGAGAAGGTTCCTATTTTAAACATCGGCTTATCATTTAAGAGGTGGCTTTATATGGATCCTTGCTCATAGGTCCTGTGGCTACGATTTATCTAATTTGCCAATGTGTATTATATATGTACCCTTCTATTCTAGATATAAATTTCCAATTGATTTTAAATATTCAAAATACCTTTTTCCATTCTATCAGCTGTCAAATACTCATAATTGCTTTAGCCTTTTTTCAGCTTTTCTTAAAGAAGTATTTTACGCCCTTACGTTACAAAATATTCCTCTACATTTACTTTTTACCCATTACTTTTTAATGCATGTAGGTTCTAAATTATTATGCTGTATTAGAAAGGAATTCAGTGTTATTTATCTTCATAGAAGCTACTTTTTCTAACAAACTTATAAATACTATCACTTTCACATTGTTTTTGGCCCCTTCTTGCTTGTGTTTTGAATTATTCAACACACACAGAAATGTGTGTATATATACACATACATACATATAATTATATATACAGAGAGATACACTGTCTAAATTCTCTGTTGTTTCCCATTGACTCAATTGTCTTTGCAAAAATAACATAACAGTTATTATTGTGACCTCAAGGTCTACAGTATGTGTATGTCTTAACGCCTGGTAAGGCACATTGCTTTAATGTAGCTAGATATTTTAATTAGGTATTTTTCTTTTACATATAATTTAAAATATTTTCTTCATTTTCATATTTATTTATAATTTAAAGTATTAAATTTCAAAATCCAATGAAATTTTTATTGGTATTTCATATAATTTATAGATTATTAGTATAAAAGACTTTTTTACCTGTCATATTATCTAACAGCATATATATCATTCATGGTCCTTGTCAGGATTTAAATGTTTACCCAGAGGGCTTTGTTTTCTTGTTTGTTTTATCTGATTATTTCCTAGATATTATGGTTTATGTTGCCATTGAGAGAGCAGTTTATTATTTCTATTGCATTTTATGTTTGCTCTTATATCCAGCTGATCTTGTATCTATTAACTTTGCTGAATACATTTAGTAGTTCTTATAGTTTATTGTTTTAGAATTCGTAGGTAGATGATCTTTTCAGCTGCAAATAATGACAGCTTTACTTCTTCACTTAAAGTACTGAAAGTCTAGATAATATTGTTTATTCATAGCTTTGACCGTATCTGCTAAAACTATATAAAACAGTAGCCATCATGATGGGCTTACATATTTGCTTATTTAATGTTTGTTACAATGTTTTGACAAAGTTTTATCAAGTTAAGGAAGTGTGCCTCTATTCTTAATTTTGTGATAATTTTTATCATTAAAACATTTTTGAAATGTATCAAATTATGTTTCTGCAGATGACATATACTTACACGACAAAATGACTTCACATATCTAGGTTAAACACTAATTTGATTGTGATAATTTCACACATTTGTAAGTTTAGCTGATACATTATTAAAGATACTGAATCTACATTTGGAAGAAAATAGGCCACAGTTTTTCTTTCTTCATGTATCTATATCATGTTTTGTCCACCATATCACACTAGCCTCATAAATTAAACTGATTAGCTTTTGTGTTTTTTCTATTCTCTGGAGGGGCTTATAGAAGAATTACTTTTGTACAGTATTATAGAATTTATGTGTAGAGCCAGTTGGGCCTGTTGCCTGAGTTTTGTTTATGTTGTAGTTGTTCTGTTTGTGTGTGTGTATGTGTGTGTGTTTAATGGGTATGGGGAGGTGACATATGTGATTCCTATTTTAAAAATTACAGATGTATTTATTCAAGACTTTTATTTCTCCTCGAGCTAATTCTAGTATTGCATGTTTTTGTAGGAACTTGGCAATTTTAAAAAATAGCCTATTTTGTTGTTATTATTACCTACTTTATTCTTCCATACCTTTATTATACTTTAGGTTCGTTTCTTTGATTTTCCTATATATTTCCAATTATGAATTACTATGACTGTGTCAAATTTTGATATATTTTGCTTTTGTTGCTTTTGTCATTTGGGTTTTTAAAAAGAGTTCTGAAATACATTTCACACACCATCATATTCACTCATTTAAAGTATAATGGTATTATTTAGCATAATCAGAATTGCACGATCATTACCATAATCTAATTATATAAAATTTTCAACACCACTAAAAGAAACCCTGTACCCTTAAACAGTTATTCACCATTCTCCTTCCCCCATTCAAGCCACTGCTGCTGAACAAATAACCGTTTTATATTTTTATGGACTTGGCTACTGTAGATATTTTCAAAAATGAATAATACAATATATTGTCTTCTATTACTGGCTTTTTTCACTTAGCATAATGTGTTCAAGCTTCATCCACGTTGTAACATATATCAGTACTTTATTCTTTAACAAATAATATTTTGTAGTATGTATATATTACATTTGGTCATTTAGTTTTAAAATTTCAAATTTTTATGACTTTTATTTTATCTAAAAGTTATTTAACATATGTTATAGTTTCCAAACATAGGCTTAAAAACTATTTTCTTAGGAATAAATGTATACTCACATGTAATATTGGAGTGTACATGAAGATATTTTCCCTCTCTTCTAAATGTATAAATTTTATTGACCTCCAAATTTAGATACAAGCATACCTGTTATTCTGTAATTAAAGTATAACAAACATACATTTTGTGTGTGTGTTTGTTTGTTTTTGAGACAGGATCTTGCTCTCTTGCCCAGGATGGAGTGCAGTGGCCCCATCTATCATAACTCACTGCAGCCTTGAACTCTTGGGCTCAAGTGATTCTCCCACCTCGGCCTCCCAAAATGCTGGGATTACAGGTATAAACCACTGTTCCTGGACAAGTATTACACATTTTTGGTGGAGAGTTAAACCATTTGGAAGGTCAATGTTCCTTTCAATTGCAAACATTTAGACAACAAGAAAAAGAATGTTACATGGAGAATAAGGTGCATTCATTTCTGTTCCAAAAGACAAAAATAGATCCATTGAGGAAGGACATCTACAGTGGTGACCTGTTTTAACCCAGTAGAAAGATTCAAGTTGCTAATATCTGGAAGTTTACAATAATAGAATATATTTCCTGCCTCTATAAGTGACTGGGCTGCCTGGCCATCTAGTATACATTCAAATACTTCAAAAAACAGGTAGAAAGTTGAACTCTAAGATATTTAATTATTCTTTCAGTTGTAGAATATAATATTTTGTTAAGCAGTTCTAACAACCAATCCAGCTAATAGAATAAGTCTCTCTTTTATAATTGTATTAGTCAAACTTGAAATAATGTGTGTAATTGATTTCTTACCTAAACCATGATACAATGTTAAAAGTAAGACAAAATTAAACTTCAAAATTATTCTTTAAATTATGCCTTAGTTTTATGTTTTTAATACGTAAATATGTCAGGCTCTATTTTAAAATATTTCTAACACACTGTCATTTATAGGAATTAGTATTAGAAGAGCTAGCCCATTTGAGTCATTATAGTGAGATTGACATTTTACTGTATACAACAGTAAAACAGATTCATAAAATGTTCTCAAATCCCAAGCCATGTAAAGATTTCACATAACTGTAGGAATATTTCTAAGAATAGTCACTCAGGACATATTTTTAGAATTCCATTTCAGAAGAGGGTGGTGGGTTTTCTCCTGTTTACATGTACTAACAAGGTTTTTTCCAGCCTAAGACATGATGGCCGCCTCTTATTCCTCCATTCTAAAGAGCGGTAATTTTGTTTCTTTGTATTTTACTGAATCTTCCAGTTCATGTCCACAAATGACCATAGAAAGCAACATGAACATTTTGGTGGTTTTAGTTAACATTGGGGGTATTTAAATTTATACAATTTGTCTCATTCAAAATTATCTATAGTCATTCACAACAAAATGAGTTTTAGCCAATAACAGATGGAATATACGATGGTGGTCTCATAAGATTACAAAGGAGCTGAATAATTCCTATTGTCTAGTGAAAATGTAGCCTTTGTAACTTCATAGTGTAACACATTACTCACATGTTTGTGGTGATGCTGGCGTAAACACACCTACTTGCTTCTGCTTGTATAAAAGTATTGCACATAGTTATGTATAGTACATAACACTTGATAATAAATGACTATGCTACTAGTTTATGTATTTGCTGTATTATACTTGTTAGTGTTATTTTATATTGTACTCTGTAGACTTATTTTTAAAAAAGAGTTAAAAGTAGAATGACCTCAGGCAGGCCCTTCAGTAGGTATTCCAGAAGAAGGCATTGTTATCATAGGAGAGGACAGCTCCATATGTGCCCATGGAGACCTTCCAGTAGGACAAGACATAAAGATGCAAGACAGTGATATTGATAATCCTCACCCAGTAAGGGCCTAGGCCAAAGTTGTGTTAGTGTCTTTGTTTTTAATTTAAAATTTTAAAATGTAAATAATACATAACAAATTTAAAAATGGGAAAAGTTTATAAAATAAGGGATATGAAAATTTCTGTACGGCTGTACAATATACTTGCATTTTAAACTAAATTTTATAACAAAAGAATCGAAAAATTAAAATTAAAAGTATATAGAGTAAAAAGAGTTACAGTGGGAGGCTGGGCGCGGTGGCTCACGCTTGTAATCCCAGCACTTTGGGAGGCCGAGGCGGGCGGATCACGAGAGCAGGAGATCGAGACCACATTAAAACCCTGTCTCTACTAAAAAATACAAAAAAAAAAATTAGCCGGGCGTGGTGGCAGGCGCCTGTAGTCCCAGCTACTCGGAGAGGCTGAGGCAGGAGAATGGCGTGAACCCGGGAGGTGGAGCTTGCAGTGAGCCGAGACTGCGCCACTGCACTCCAGCCTGGGCGACAGAGCGAGACTCCGTCTCAAAAAAAAAAAAAAAAAAAAAAAAAAGTTACAGTCAGCCACAGTTAATTTCTTACTGAAGAACACATTTTGTAATAAATTTAATGTAGGGTAAGTATACAGTATTTGTAAAGTCTATAGCAGCATACATTAATGTTTCAGGCCTTTAAAATTGAGAAGAAAAATATTTACCATGAAATATATACAATAAATAACCAATTAGCAAACATCTACTTCTAGAATATGAAATACCTCTCATATCATTTGATATTTAATTTTGGGCATTTTCCATGTTTATATTTTACAAAATTTTAACAGACATTTTAGTGTATTTTAAAAACCCCTTTCATGTTATTTTCTTATTTTTATTTTATTTATTTCTTTGTTTTTATTACTATTGT